>NC_057849.1:107333716-107706216 GCF_015237465.2 Chelonia mydas | reverse complement strand
ACACCAATTAATGCCATATTTGTGATCACATTTTTATTGAGGCTGCCTGGGAGTTTTTGTTTTGTTTTTCTAATTTCATGTTGTGTTACATATATTTTTTTCTTAATTTTAAACTAACCACCAGTGTTTTCAATTACTCCTGACCTAAAGGGACTCTCCTGGGCCTCTCATTTTCCCTCAGAATAATAAGAATTCATATAAATGTATGAAAAACAAACCATTAAGAGCAAAAGAAAAACATTCTCCAACTGTCTATGACTCAAACAGATAAATGAATAACCACTAGATTTCCAAACCTATTAATACACACAATCTCTGGGTACTGAAGCTGCTCTATTCAAATAACAGATGACAGGGTGGGGAAGAATGTGTTTATTGCCTGTCCTGACATAAAATGTCCTTTGCTTAAAAATATACAGACTAATCCAGTATATCTGTAGCTTTCAGGCTTTATTCATGCACTTCTATATATTTTCTGATATTATTTGCAGAATTTATAAATACAGAAAAATTCAGAATTATGTTCAAAATATATAACAAATAAATCTCCATAAAGCATGTCTGTATTTGCAGAATAGCCATATTGTCCCAGATGACATCATATTATTTAGGATGCAACTGAAAGCAAGGATCTATTAAATCAGCTAGCTCTTAGTCCATTACCCACCAATGCCTAGAGAGAATTGTGCAAAAACTACAGTACTTTTATTCGTCCGGTCAGAGTATTTATTCCCCTAACATGCAGTATCAATACAAAAAATGAAAGCAAATGAAATATACACATTGTTGTAGCATTCAGTCATTGACAGCATTAAGAAAGTAAACACGGATCAACATTTTAATTACATACTGCCACACATCTTATTCTAAAGGCTTTAGCCACTTGATGATAAAAGTAACTCATGATTGAAACCCAACATAACAGAGTTCAGATGAGCAGGTATTCTTTTATAAATCACCGAAGGCCAGATTCTGTTACCCTTATTTACACTAAATAGTACTTTACAAATCAAAAGTAGTTCCTCCGAATTCAATTGGATAAACCTACTGGAATAAAGTGCTGCTCAACATGAGTAAGGATATCTAGCTCTGATGTGGTGGTGACTGAGTTAGTCGTTCTTATAGAGTTCATAATAGAGGGCTTCCCCTCCACCCTGCCATACATTTGAAAAAACTCTGCTCTTCAATATGAACATGTAAGCTCCAATTCAGCAAGATTCATAAGTGTGTGCATAAATTTAAGCACATGAGTAGTCCCTTTGGCTTCTAAGGGGCAACTCATGTCCTTAAAGTTAAGCACAGGCTTAATTACTTTGATGAATTGGAGCCTTACTGATCATTTGTCTCCAATGTGGACTTCAGCACTATAACGTCTATGAAAAGCAATACATGAGCGTGTATGATAAACAAGGGGCTAGAATCCATTTTAATAATCTAGTTACTACAGATTTACGGAAGTCAGAATATGGATTTATACGTAGCTCTGACAAAGCCATTGTACTCTCTTGGGCAAACCATATGTGTTGCCAAATTTCCCACAAACACTAATTTACAAATAGAAAACAATAATCTTGAAGTGTTGGGGAAGAAAAAGGATCTTCAAAAACAAATACGTGCTGGAAAACAGCTATTTATCCAACAGAAGCACAAAATAAAGTCAATAAAGAATTAATATTTCCATCTACTATATACAAACCAGCATCTATACACAGCAGTTCCAACGTATATATACAGGGCCTGATCTTGCTCCCATTGCAATAATGGCAAAATTCCCACTGACTTCAATGGAAGCAAAATCAGGGCCCTAAACAGGTAACGTTCCCTTCTTTAAATTGTATTCAATGGCTCAGATCTCTTCCTGAAGATCCACATATGAAAGGGACTCCATCCTGTTTTGCATAAAGGGGGCACTTATAGACTCTCAGGTTGGATTTTTTTTAAATCAAACTGATTTAAACATGATTTAAATCAGCAAACAGGAAACACTTAATTTAAATCATTGAATTTAATCATGTTTTGCATTTGAACATTTTAGTTATTTATGTGAAGAAAGGTTGGTTCTCACTCCTAACCATTCACTTAGCTTTTACACATTTGGTGTGTCTTTTTGCTAAGAGGGGGATTCTCTTTATCCATACACATTTATGTAAGCAATTAAATAACATGCATTTATTCAGATTCTTAATGTTTATGTTTGTTATTATGTTAGAAAATGGGTAGATGATGCAATTCTTATTTACTAGATGATTAATTTTATACTTTTGATTTGTGTCAAGCTCTATTTGCATGGAAATTTAAATCAATTAAAATGTGTCAAAACAGCATTTAAAAATATTATTAGTTAAATGAAACTACCTTAAATGTGCTGGATACACAAGCAAAAAATGTTTATCAAAATGTATTGCATTTAAAATTAACTGATCAAACACCAGAAGTATTATCTACTGTTAGTGAAATGAACTAATTGTTTCTGTTCACTATGTCCTTCAAGATTTAAAACTAGTAGATCTCATCCTCTCACACCCAGTTTATAGTCATAGATTGAAAAAGGAAAACAAGCTTTCCTACCTTTTCAATTCCCATTTGATTTCTTAACTTTGAATGGACCAGTTATTGAACAGGACTAGCTGAATAAACTGAAATGAATAAAATATGCTCTCTGCACCTGCAGAAGAGGTGCATACTGGCAAAGGCTGGTCTAGTATTTTAACAAATTCTGGTTTCAGATGCTTAGCCAGTGACTTCCACCAGTTCAGTGCTCTGACTATCTTTAGAACTTGGCAGTAAACATATGACTTAATATTATTTTTTAATTTAACCCTGTATTTAATTAATTGGGGTTTTTTAAAATTCAATTTAATTTTTTTTAAAATCTGATTTTCTTTTATTTAAAAAAATCATCAATTTTTAGCAGCCCTGAGGACTCTGCAGTGCCCTCTCCACTGGTATGCTTTTAGGATGGGGCAAGACTGGATGGGCTGAGGGGAAACACAATGCCTTCTTTTGGATTACCCTGTATTACCTTTCTAACTGAGACCCCTTATTCCCTCATGTATTGTGGTTTTGGCAGAGTGGCTCCAATGGAACTCTGATGCCAGGGAGGGGGTGAAATCTTTGAGATTTCTCCCCCTTGATGAACTAGGCTTATGCTTGCATTTCGTTAGCCTTAAATATACGAGGTATCATTCTTCCTTTGATGCATACATATAATTTCCATTAAGGAAATGTATAATGGAAATGACATTGTGATAATGAACATGTGTTAACAAATTTGATGTTAAACGTGTTAGTATGTTATGCAGGCAAAGATTGTTTTAAATTAGGTTACCTGGTCATGCTTAACCTTCCCCCAGCTGGACAGGGTTTTAAACATAGCAGTTTTTGTCTACACAGTGGGCACAGCTGAGGAGTGGATGAGACACAAAGAAACCATTGTGTCTCTCTGATCCTGGGGCTGATACTGCACTGGCCCAGTCCCTGGCAAAGATGTGGGCAACCTCATGGCTGCTGTATCCTATGCTGGCCTCCAACAGCCCCTGGTGTGCTAACTTCTTTAGCCTCATGTCACTTTACATGTGTGTAGTTAACATGATTGCATTTCCTACGCCTGGTCTACACTGGGGACGGTGTCTTCACTGCAGTAAAAGTTGATGGCTGACACTCCTCTGTTGACTCCGCCTGCACCTCTCGCTCCGGTGGAGTACCGGAGTTGACGGGAGAGCGCTCGATGGTCGATTTATCACATCTAGACTAGTCGCAATAAACTGACTCCCGCTGGATCGATCGCTGCCTGTCGATCCAGAAGGTAATGTAGACAAGCCCCTAATGTAGGAAAGTCCTAACCTTAATGGGAGATACCTATTTGCATCTGGGGAGACCTCTATTTGTTTGATTAATTAAAAGGAACACCTCTGTCAAATTTATTCTTGTGTCTCAGGTAGATATCCATGTTTTACAGTTCTGGAAGCCTCTTTACTTGAGTTACTTAGCACTCATTTGGACAAAGCCCTGAAGAATCCACAGTAGGAAAGAATCCTGCAGGGCAGGAAGATGGCCGGGTTGACCTACTACATCTATTCCCTTTTCATTTTCTGAGTGTGATATTGTAACATACATTTCCCACTCGTGTAAAATGACACTATATTGGGAAATGCCAAACTCCATTCTTTCTATCTAATCTTGATATTGCCTAAGGTTTTTCTAAAATACCTGCTGGCATCACAATAGCATCTAAGCACCTGAACTGAAACAACACTAGGACTTTGACACTAACCAACAGGCACCAGGGAATACAAAGGCTTACATTTTCATCTATTCACTGCCTCCGATTCATGCCCCAGATTCTCAGCTGTACCCGACGGGTATGTCTACGTTGCTGTTAAGAACAAATGGCTGGCCTGTGCTAGCTGACTTGGGCGTGTGGGGCTCAGGCTGCTGGGCTGCTTCATTGCTATGTAAATGTCTGGGCTTGGGCTGCAGCCTGAGCTCTGGGACCCTCCCATCTTGCAAGGTTCTAGAGTCTGGGCTCCAGCTCAAGCCCGAAAGTTCACACTGCAATGAAACAGCCCCACAGCCCGAACTCCACGAGCCCGAATGAGCCAGCACGGACCAGCCACCAGTTTTTAATTGCAGTGTAGACCTACCAAAGGAGTGCTGGGCACAGCTGAGGAGTAGATGAGACACAAAGAAACCGTTGTGTCTCTCTGATCCTGGGGCTAATTCTGCACTGGCCCAGTCCCTGGCAAAGATGTGGGCAACCTCATGGCTGCTGTATCCTATGCTGGCCTCCAACAGCCCCTGGTGCCATTCTGGTCACTGGAATTGCTGGGACAGCACTACCAACACCAAGGTTTCAGAAACCATGAGTCAGGTCCCCCAAAATCATAAGATTTAAATGTAGAGAGTTCTTCATATTTACTTTCTGGTTTTTGAACCTTTAAGTTACACTTGGGTCACATTTTTGAGCTTTTCTAAACCATGAGTGCCAGAAACTTACTTTTCTTTTAAATGAAAGCTGAGATCCTCCTGTAATCACACAACTCAAAGAGCTGGGGCTTCAAGAAAGACACCAAATATAGAGAGATTTGGGATGAAATCGTAAGAGTTGTCAGCACTGGTGGGGTGCCATTTCTCCCAGTCACATCTCCTAAACCCTGTACTGGGCATCACTATCACAGCTCTTTACCACTGATGGATTCCTTTCTGCAGAGGGTATTTTTGACTGGCTGGTAAAGCCAGCCTTAGAGAAGCTTTGCTCCAGGAAACTGTGCAACACTCTTAATATTTATAAAGATTATTATTGTTTAAAGAATTTGCAGGCAAAAAAATAAAGTACTGAGGTCTGGATTTTTTTGAGAAAGAAGAGAAACTAAATATCAAAGTTCTATCTGGGTCTGATTTAAACTGAAAACCTATATAAATCCTCTTTGTAAGGTACTGATTTATTCCATTTATAATTTGCTAACAACACAGCTCCCCCACAAGGCTTCATAAAGAGGTTTCATTATATTACTATGGGGCATTGGTAGGATTGCATAAATTCAGAATGAAATGCGGTGGGGAGGTGGTTGAAATTTGACAGAAGGGGTAGCTCACGCTTGGAGAAGTCAAATGCCTTGCCCGAGAACATATAGCAAGTCAGTGTCTGAACCAGGATTAGGACTCATGCCTCTCAAGTCTCACCTTTATGCCAAATCCATTAAAATGCATCTCAGGCAAGCAACATAAAGAACACTTATTTTATCACTCCCGAAGTTACATTTAAAAATAATTATTACTTAGTTTCTGAGACTGTTCCCTGTGTAGTTTATAAAAGAGGTGTCTGTATATGTATAGGTAACACTAACAACAGCTTAGAAGCCTCTAGATCAAATTTGTTTTCAAATTGGATTTGTCTTTCTTCAGTTCCCCCATTTATTTTCAATGCTGATTCTTAGGCAGGTCAAGAGATTGTTGACACATTCTGGTGCACACTGGTCATATGTACCTTCAGATGACTTCATCAGGTGTATGCACTACTCTGGAAGGTGCAGACTCTTTCCCCCAGCCATCCTGTGGAGCAGTATGTGAGGAGAGCAGCTGTTCATATCTACATATTATAGACATGAATATGCCATTCAGTGTATTGGATTCAGTTGCCATTTCAATTTATTGGATCTCTATTCATAAGTTTCCAGAAGTAGTGTTACCTGGTTTTATTTATTCCAATTTGCACCACTTTTGCACCCCCACAGCCAGCAATCACACTTTTAAATTAAAGAGAAAGACAGACGGAGAGAGAGAGAGTATACAGAGGATTTCTCCCCTCAGTCACATACCACAAATCTCCCCCCAAAATTATACACAGCACACCCAGCACACAGTATTTGAGGGGGCTGGAAACGCTCTTTGTCTGCCACAGCTTCTTTTCCTGTGACAGAAAGGCTGGCATGCTCAGATGACCGTATACCCATGTGCCTGTGAACACCTCCCAGCTATTGTTTATCCACACTAGAAGAAAGACAGGAGGCCATGGATGTGGTTTAACTAGGCTGCAACTTTTATCTGCTTGAAATATATGGGAGCACTCACAGCAAATTGTACTGTGCAGGAAGGGAGAGGAGGAGTTGGCTATTCACTGTTCTAGACATAGAAGCCCCAGACCCACTTCCTGAGCTTTCTTAAAGGGGGATAGGAAAAAGAGTGAGGGGTCAGCTCCCCACAGTACAAACCCCCCTAACTCAGCTTCCTTAAGGGATACCTTCCTTCAATCCTTCTCTAATTCATTTTATCCTATAACTATATCTCTTCCATGCCAAGTACCTGCACTGGTCATCCACCACAAGGAGGCTCCAGCAAAATGCTTGGCTGCCTCCCCTCCACCTCCCGCCAGGTACCCAAACGTTCCTTCTTCTCTCTCTCTCTCTCTCTCTTTTAACTGAGATGAACCATTTTTGCATTCGGTGTCCACTCCCAGGCTGCCAAAGAGTGCACAAGGTCCATCAGCTGCTCCTATAGCATGCCTCTACTTCCATGGCAGCTCAAGATTGCCTCGCTCCCTGGGCCCAGATGTGAACTGCCCAAGGACTTGGAGGTGCCGCTTACATGCCCAGTATATAATACTGGGCCTGCAAGCCCACATCACCACTTACTCGGCCTATGTGCATGATCCTGAAAGTGGAAATGCTAACTCAGTCCTGATAAAGAGAGACTTTCAGGGCTGCATAAGGTATAAATACCCTCCCTACCACACACACACACACACACACTCTCTCTCTCTCTCTTCTGGTCAGCAGGAAAGGCAGTGCAGTGACCTTCACTTGACTTGGCCCCAGCTACTTCCTGCCCTTCCTGTCTATGCCTGTCAATTCTCCCCCTTCTCCCTTCTGTAAGGAGCAACACCCCTTTTCTTCCAGCTAACTGGACAAAGACCATCTGAAGGTGGCAGTGGGAACATTCTGAAGAGTCTTGAAAACACAAGCTGCTGTTTTACACCTGCTAAAAAGATATTTCAGAGCAAAATGCAAACTCAATTCCACAGAAAGGCTGATCCTTGAGACAAGGATTCTAAATATACATTGTTCAAACAATACAGCTGAGATGGCAGTGTCCTTCTAACTCTTCTGCGTCTCAGTTTTCCCATTTGTAAAAAAGGAATAATTCTCCTTATTTGCTTACCTACAGTGACATGTGGCTGTGGACATCTTAAATCCTTTGGATTTCCTGATTTCACTTACAGTAAAAATCGCCATTTGAATTTTATAGCTGGAGAAAATGAGACACATGAAATTAAGCCTTCAGTTCCTTTCTGGCTGCTTTGCACTGCTTAGAACTGTCTTTGCCCCAGTTGAATATATCTCAGACACAGCTAAGGGTATAGGCCGTAACGAAGTTCAGTCTTCTGGCTGTGCAGCATTGTGATCTAACAGATCTGACAGATGATTAGGAATCCAGATACTTGCATTCTAGTCCTGATAATGACACTAACTTGCTCTGTGAACTTGGAGTTACTTAACCTCTCTGACCTGTGACTTCTTCAGCTGTAGAGTAGGATCATGATTTTTACTATGAGCCAAGTCTGAAGATATACAGAATTTAGGATGCCAACAGATATACATATTGTTTGTAGGTGCGTATTTTGTCCCCATTTTATAGATGGGGTTGCTGATTTGTCTGGAAGGTATTGTGATCTAGTTTACTAGACACAGGACTGGAAGTCAAAAGATACAGTGACAGATCCTGGTTCTCGTAATTCCTGTTTTATTATTATTAATAGGAGTAGTAGGATTACTGAAGCGCCTAGAAGCCCTCGCAATCAACCAGGTGCCCATTATGCAAGGCACTACAAACCACTGTGCAGCATGAAGCAAACAGTAAGATGATTTAGCTGTGTAGGGGAATCCCCAGGTGGCCCAGAACCAGCATAGCCAGCTCTCCGCCACTCATAACTGGCTATGGTGCTGGTGAGATGGCTGGAAGAAAGAAGGTGTGATTGCAGGACTCTATACTGTGCAATAGAAATGGAAGATACTAGTAAGGCAAGTCAGTGACAGAGGTGGTAGCAGAACTCAAAATCTCAAAGCCCTGTGCTTAATCCACTGGCCATGTGGCTTTTGTAAAGCACCTGCCTTTCCTTTTCTTCCAGCTTCTTCATAATTCACAGGTGTGGATTTTGCCCATGAACATGGGTCTGTGGGTTTCCATGATTCATTAATCATTCCATGATTAATCCGGACTAATTTTCAGTTCCCCAAAAATACGAAAATATGCCAGGTTGCCAGCATGACAGGAAATAGATTATCAAATAATTTCTCAGGAATTCACCACTTTTGCCCAATGACAGTCCTTGCTAATACTATGAAACAATAGGGGAAATGGCCAAATCTACTCTAAGTGCAAATCCACATAAACTCCAGTTACTGGTGTAACTGAGTGCAGAACTGGGCACAGACTTGCCAACATCCTTCTAATTTCCACCATTTCAAAGGTACAAGATTCTCCCTATTTCCTCACACATAAGCCTTTCTATAGTTCTGTGATTTCTTCAGAAACAAAAAGTACATTTAATACATTATACGACTCTTAATGTGGAAACACCTGCTTAGTCTAATACCAGTTATAGTTATTTGGCCTTCATAGTAATGGTGATAATGCATACCAGAGGCCTCAGAACAGCCTATGTTTGCTACTTTAATACTATGCTATACATTTAAATGAGCATTTTCCACTGAATGCACAAAGCTGATTAAATTGAGGTCAGTCCAGCATTCTGATCCTGTGTTTAATATGTGGATGAAAAATATATATTTAGTTTTTAAATGCTGTCGGTTTTTTTCTGTTAACCCATACCAATTGGTATTAATTTAGTTGCGCTTTTCTGAACTACATGTTTTAGTTTGAACTCTCCTCTGATAGGACAAAGTTACTCTTTTTTTTTTTTTAAACATGGTAATGTATGTAGGTGAAAACAGCAATGGGGAATTTCTGTGTGACACATTTAATAGTTCAAATGAAAAATAATTGGATACTTTGCAGCTCAAAAGTGGTTTATCACCATGGGTATTCCAGTGTTTAGTGTTACTTAGTTTGACCATGTTAAAGCAAGAACAGATTGTTCAGTTGTGAAGCATATTATTTGTGGTCTATTTAGTCTGCTGTTTCTTCTAGAGAAAATTCCTCTTTCTTCAGAGTAGAACGCACCAACCAAAATGGGTAGGGAGGATAAATGCTTACAATAATAAATCCTTACCTAAGGTGAAAAGCATTACTATTTTGAAGAACAAGATAATTCAGGAGTCTGCCTATACCTACTGATTCCAAACACAAATGACACGTACTACCATCCCAGCTGTGTGAAATATTTTACAGTAAAAATCAGTCTTCTATCCTTTCATGTTACTGTTGCCTGCCCTCTGTAAACAACGGCAAGAAAATGGTTCACAGGGTTTGGTATATTGTTAGTGAGTTTATAAGAAGTTTTCAGGTCAAATTACATTTTTTAACTCAATTTTCTAAAACACTGAAGTCCCCATTAATGTTGATTAATGTCGTAAAACAACGGCTTTGTTTTTGGGGGTGTATACTAGAATCAATTAAGTGCTTTATTTATCTTGATATTTGCCATCATAGGCAATACGAGCCCCTCAAACACTTTGGATTAGAAAACTGATGCCTTTTACTGTATGAGGTTTGCACATGTGAGAGGACCAGGACTAATCAATTTTCTAGTCTTGTAATAATCAGATTAAAAATTCAAACATATCAAACCGTAGCTTCCCACATCTAGGCATACACACAAACATCTCCCAGCTAAAATGTAACAAGCTAATTAGAAGCTGCTTTTATTTCTTTTTATTACAAGTTTTGCTCAATTTTAACCCTGAGATTTGCTTTATGGGGAAGTGTCTGCATACTGCCTTCCTTTTGTCTCAACCAGAGGGTTTAATAGCTAAAGTAACTGAAAAGGACTAGCACCAGAAAGGCTTTGGTTACCAGAGTAACCGTAAAAACAGACCCCAGTCTCCATGGCAAAGAGAAAAGCTATTTGCTGCAGCCTTTTCAGACCTTGAGCAGACACTGACAGTTTTCCTATAATCACTGCAGATTATTTGTAGCAACTAACTATATTATAATGTTAACTATAGGAGGTCTGAAAATACGCAATATGAAAAAGGAAAGAAATGTGAGGCTTTCTTTTTTTAAAAAACTAATTTAGCTGAGAGTATATTATCAATTTAAAAATCATAAAGTAGTTCACTCTACTCTTCTAATGCAATGAAGTAACCTCCATCTTTGGATTTGTTTTAAAAAAATTGTGTAGAGAATCTACATCAATTGTGAGGGCTGTGTACCATCTCTATATCTAGTATTCATTAATTTCTACTGAAGAACTTCAAGTGACAAATGTATATGCAACAGTTTTATTGTATGGAATTTCCTATATTCTTTTTTCCCCAACTACTATACATCAAACTGTATTTTATCTTGTTTTAAGTACTTCGTAGCTGATTCCTCCTGTCTTCTGCAAGATATGTACAAATTACACAATATATATTTTTAAAAAGCATCTCTGTAATTCATGGGTCTCCAAACCCTGCAATACAATTACCTAAATTACCAGTGCCAGTTGTAAGTGCTCCTTGTGGCTAATCATTCAGTCCTCAGTGAATTGCTTGACTAGCCAGTGGTTTATTCTCTGTAGCAGCAATGCTTACTCTCTAGCCTTTATTCTAAGGTTTGTCTTCATTGTTGTTAATTTCAACATGGAATATATTTTAACTTCAGTCCTTAGAATGTTTTAATTTATGTATGTAGGTGTATTGTGCATGTCTGTGTTATACCAGTTAGTTTACTTTCAGAAGAAAACTTAAAGCGAAAAGCTCTTAAACTCTGTCTCTATGCCAATTAGTGACACAAAAATATAATGAAGCAAATATTTATAAGCCTAGTTCATTTCAAAGTTTCTGTGTGCATTATCTAAATTAATGCTGTATAAACATACAATAGCTGAGAAATATGAGTGGCAAAGGAATATATTTGTTAAAAATATTTGACATATTAAATAAATCCTGAATTTTATTTGCAGTATAAACTTAAACATTTTTTAAAAATACAGCTAAAATGCTCATAACATACAGGCTAAAATCTGTGTAACGGCATAAATTTATTTGCATACTAATTCATAAACTATAAATCTATGATGAGGATTTATTCATTTAAAACAAATGAAAGCAAAGTAAATTTAAATATATCTTCTGAACATCATGGATATAATTAGCTAGAAAATTATAACTATGTTATTTGTATTTGAAATACAATACAAAATTATAAAACAAACATATATAACACTTATTGTCCTCTGTTTGCATCTGGGATCTTTTTGAAACAACATGTATAGTAATAATATTAAATAATTATTCTTAGCTACTTTTCATGTCAGAGGACTTTATAAACATTATCTAATTTGTTAATCTCCAGTTCAGCAAAGCACTTAAACATATACTTAACTTTGAAGTCAATGGCTTAAATGTTCTTGGAGTTCATACTTTGCTGAATATGGGCCCTAACCTTTCTAACCCCAATTGAGTGAAGGAAGGAAGGAAGGAAAGAAGGAAGTATTATTTCCCACATTTTACATTTTTGCATTTGAGGAAACTGATATGGGGAAGTACAGGGACTTGCCCAAGACCACAGACGGAATCAGTGTGATAGCCAAGGAAAACACACAGGAGAGATCCTGATCCCCAGTCCTATGCGCAAACCATTAAACTACACTTCTCCAACAGGAACAATTTCAAAAATTGCCTGTGTGTTTAAAGAGCTGAAGTTCTGGGATACCGTTTTGTGCAACCAAGTTTTTGTACTCCTGGAAAGTCAGGTTTGCATGCACAAAATGCATTTGCACTTACAAAATCTGCATTCAGAAATCCAGGTGTAGAGAGAACAAAAATTGCTCCACCCAAGATTACCTGCCCAGTTTAGAGATCAGGAAACTTTGAAAATATGGCTTATAGAGCTTAAGGTGTCATTTCCAGTGACTTTATGCTTACACGTAGCTATTGGCCACTGGACCATGAACCCTTTCCCCTCCTCTTACTAATAACCAGCCTGATCATGAGAATTGCTGAGCTTCCGCAATCCCCATTGAATTCCTGTAACAATGACATATGTAGGAACCCTATACCTTTCCTCAGAATTAGGCCCACTGCTTTTTAAGACACAGGGAAACAGGAGGAGCTCCACTGAGATGAAAACTACATTAATGAGATCAAAATCAGGCCCATCACATACTTTGTCTTAAAATTGCCTCTCTAATTATAGTGAATACTTGTGTCAGCCACTGTTTATATTAATATTTGGAAAAATGCACAGAGCTGAGAAGCATTTAAACAAACATGGGAAGTCATATTTATACTGAAATTTGCAGGAATACTGTGCATGTACAGGTACTGGAAATCTAACAAGGAAGAAGTGTCAGTGCTGATCCTATACTCCTTTCTTTCCTTTCCTAAATGCTTGTGTGAGTCTAGTGCTCATGAAAGCAGAGCTAGCCATTCAATAGCTCAGGGAGGTTCTATGCAAGCTCTCTCACACAGGTCAAGACATCTCAGCTCTGACCTACAACATAGTCTTCAGCTTCCCTTGGGCAGAGACTTCCAACTCTGTCAGTCTGTGAGATGGTTTGGTGATACAGAGAAATATCTTCTAAGGATTTGGCCTGAGTCAGGCTTTCAAAGCAGCCCTCTAGAACATCAAAGACAAGTCCCATTCCATCACCTAGCCCCCATCCAATATGTTCTATTGCTTTTTTATGTTACATGCTGATATTTTATATGTCTGTTGAAGATGAAAGACGCAGCTGTAAAAACAAGTCCATAACAGATAAAATATAATGTTGAATTCTAAGTATAATGACAAGCACTTGGGATGCCCCTTATATATTTAAAATTGCCATTCAGTTGCACTGAATGTAATTCACTCTATTTTTTTCCAAAGTATAATCCCACAAGGGTTTTGACCAAACAAAAATGCTCTAATGACTGCAAATGGTTCAAATATTCTGTCCAGCGAGTTTAAGTTAAGTGATAAAAGTTTCCATGTTAAAAGAAATAATAAGTGGAATTTCACACATATTATAGTAATTGTGAAGCATCCAATTTACATAGAAATAATGTAAAAGAATTCTGACCATGATGGTTTAAGTGAATCATTACATGCATCGCTGATACATTTAGAAAACTGCAGCATGCCAGGTATGTTTCTTTTAGCATAATAAGTCTTGTAATGGAGTCTTTAAAAGCCTTAAATGTATAGTTAGATTAACCTTTCCATTTGGATTTTTTTAAATATATAGGAAAGAAGAAGAAACAGGAAATCATTAAAAAGCCAATTAAATCTATACTCATTTCCCTATCCCAGTTAGTATAGTTTCTCTTCAGTTCTCCTCTTTCCAAGAAATATGATTTTATTTACATTGGATTAGAATGAAAATTGTTTTACAATACTAAGATCTTTTGTTCCTCTAGAGCATTTCACTCATCCCCTTGCAGACATTCCATGGTTCACGGTAGAATTGAGAGAAGGGTAGTTTACTCCAAAACTTGGGCTCTTTTTTCCAAACAGTCACCTTATACAGTGTGATTTTATTATAAAAATGTGGAGCTACTTAAATGCTGGAATTTAAGACCTCAAGCCTGCAATAAGGTTCATATGGGCAGGCCTGCACCCACACAGATTCCCCATTGAGTTCATTAGAGCTCAGCAAGGGCATGGGACTCTGTGTGCTCATTGTAGGATTGGCGCCTAAAAGGTGCGGAGATAAGCTTCAAACAAAACAAAAGGATGATATGAAAAAATACCTTTCCTGTTGTCTAGGAAAGGTTAAAGCTTTACTAATGCTTTTTATTTATTTATTTTTTAATTATGGACCGGGTGCTTGTCTTTGCATAAATTTGCTAACTCAGTTTTAAACTACACAGCTGTATATTCCCCACAGTTAGTTCTTTCTTTCTTTCTTTCTTTCTTTCTTTCTTTCTTTCTTTCTTTCTTTCTTGTGTGTTCAACAGAATGAATTCTGTACTAAAAGTAATAATCAGACTGAATCAATCAATCCCATAAGCCAAATAATTGGATTGTTATTATCATTATTGTAGAGCATAGAAAAGCATCCTAAATTATATGCGAAGAAATTTGGACATCACATTGGAAGTCCCTGAAAGTCAGACCTCTCTCCAGAGCTTTTTCACCCCTATTCTGATTCTTTTCTGTGTGGTCTGTGATTATCACACCGTTTGTCTTTTCTGTTCCCTTCAGACCTCAGGGGAATGCAAAATAATACAGATCCCAGAAACAGATTTGGATTAAATTTGATTCTTTCCAATAGACAGTTCAAACAGTTAAAGAGGGTCACAGAATCAATATGCTCAAAAAACATAGTCATTTCAGAGACAAACTCACGCAGGTTATGAGGAAAAAGACAGATGCTCCCTCCTTCAACCTTCCCCTCACTTTTGCCCTCTCCTCCCCTCCTCTTCCCTCCCCTCATCTGTAGAAGCGACTGACCATCCTCTTTTCCCTTGCCCTTCCTTCTGTTCCCACCCTCTCTTCCTTGGTGGCTGCTGCTTCTTTCCCATGGTGACCACTCATCTGACTACTTCCTACTAAATTTCATGCAGCTCTGTGTGATTTTTCATAGGCATATGCAATCAAAAATGAGATTGAAAAAGTATAGAAGAGGTTTCCATTGACCAAACAGAAATACCAGATATGCAAGGCCCTTTGTTTTCCATTTTTATCGATTTTTACCAACAAAATTTTGGGTTTCACAAAAGTTATTATTCAGCTTTTACTGATTTTCACCTGAATTTTGGAGTACTCAAGTACATGAAAATATTGATTATGTTAGGAAAATCCAGTACTGTACATGAGGTTGATGTGCCTATGTTAAAAATAAATTAGTCTAAGTGTAAATGTCATGCTGTCTGTTAAAGCAAGGCAATGTAGTGGAAGATTCACACGCACATACACACACAAATATGGGCATGTGTACGTCGATTCTTGAGTTCCAAAAAAAAGAAGTGCCAGAACTCCCCAGACATGGCTCAGAGATGGGAGAGATCATGGCTCAGCAACCTGGAGAGACTATAGGGGAACCCACTCCGGAAGAAGAAATGGCAGCTTGGTGACCTGGGAGGCCCAGATAAATGACCTGCCATCTCTCCTTCTAGAGCAGGTCCAGCAGAAGTGGCGGAGGCAGTGTGAGGAGATGGCAACCTCACCTCTTCTGCTTCTGGGCCTGCTCTAGAAGGAGAGATGGTGGCTTGGTAACCCAAGTTACTGAGCTGCCACTTCTCCTTCCAGAGCAATAAACCAGGTCAGGAATACTCTTACTTTTCTCCATTTTTTTCTGATCTCCTGTCCACCATTATTAACCCCAATACTTATCCAGAAGACTATGACATTAATTTTTTGCGAATGAAGGGCCTTGCAGACACACTTTCCAACTAGTTTCAATGACACCTATTTCGCTTAAGCAGTGATTTTGGAGCATGAGTATCTATCTGGAGACAATATACATGATCACTAATTATAGTAACTCCGGGCACTGGACAGACACAGATTTCAATGGTTAAAAAAACCCCAAACCAACAAAAAAAGTGTTCATTGTAATAGAACAGGGGATAAAGAGAACAAGTAAAAATGTGGTAACTAACAGCCTCTCTCAATGATTTTGGGATGAAAAGAGGCTGGACATAATTCATTCAGATCCTGGCCTAGCTACTCTAATTGTAAAGAAAACTGCTTCTAACTGCTGAAACTCTGTAGCATGAATTTTACACATATTAATGGACAGTAACATAGCTCCCAGTTTTTATTCAAGCCTAATTTAATGGTGTCCAGTTTGCAAACCGGACAGTCTCTACGTAAAAGAATAAATGGTACACAAATCAGATGTCAAGAATTATAACATTCAAAAACCAGTCGGAGAACACTTCAATCTCCCTGGTCACTTGATTACAGACCTAAAAGTCGCAATACTACAACAAAAAACCTTAAAAACCAGACTCCAACGAGGAACTGCTGAATTGGAATTAATTTGCAAACTGGACACCATTAAATTAGGCTTGAATAAAGACTGGGAGTGGATGGGTCATTACACAAAGTAAAACTATTTCCCCATGCTTATTTTTTCCCCTACTGTTACTCACACCTTCTTGTCAACTGTTGGAAATGGGCCATCCTGATTATCACGACAAAAGGTTTTTTTTCCTCCTGCTGATAACAGCCCACCTTGACTGATCACTCTCGTTATAGTGGGTATGGCAACACCCATTTTTTCATGTTCTCTGTGTATATATATCTTCCTACTGTATTTTCCACTGCATGCATCCGACGAAGTGGGTTTTAGCCCACGAAAGCTTATGCTCAAATAAATTTGTTAGTCTCTAAGATGCGACAAGTACTCCTTGTTCTTTTTGTGGGAGAGGGGTAACTCCTGGGCCATTTTTTAAGGCCACAACAGAAGAAAGGAGTTCCTGCAGAATTATGGAAAAAACAAACAAACCCACAAGAACAGAAACAGCACCTCTGAAAGTGATCCAAGTACCTGCCCATGCTTTGAGAACCAGGATTGGATTTTTTGCATGGGAGGCCACCACCAAACCTTGGTATGTTGTGGAGAACACTGAAGAAACTGAGGAGAACATAGCCCCTGATCAGGACTCTGATTAGGAGGAGATTTCCCCTGAAAGCCAGGAGCATTTCTCCACGAGGTAGGCCTCGAGGAAGAGAGAGACAGCTCCCAAAACCCAGGCAGACATCAAGCATGACAGTGGGCCCTATGCTAGTAAGTACTGTGCTATATTACAATAAAACTTTATAGGCGGTTTTAACAAACTTTTTTTCTGGGTCCCCGGTGGATGCCACCATTTTGGATAGATGGGAGCTAGGAGCCTTTCTAAGCCTGCTCAGCTTCTAGCCCTTCCCTCTTCCCGTGTGTTCAACATGGCACCCGCACCAGGGAATTTCAGGTGATATTTCCCTGATATTTTCATTTCCCACAGCCATCTGCCACACAAGCACCCACCCCCAGCTCCACTTTCCCATCCCCCTTAACCCTTCCTCTCCCTCCCAGTTGACCACCCATGCTGCATCCCCTCCACCCATCTAGTAAAACTAGTGGTGTTTTGGTTGCTTTAAATCTCCGTTCCCCCCCCCCCCCCCCCAAAAAAAAAAAAAAAAAAAAGGTAATTCAGGCATGTTTACTGAAATGTCAGTTACAGGAAAAATAATGCAGTGTGAAAAATACTTTGCTTCACAATTTGAGCAATGCCCTGAGCTTTCAGCTATCTTAGCATATTATGAGATATATTTCCCAGAGTGAGACATCTAAAGATGCATCGAGATTGTAAAGCACTGGGCTAGCTGTAATCAGACTCTCATCAATGATAACCCCTTAGGTGCAGAACAATTATTGTAGAAGTCTATTTATTTTGCAGTGCACTTTCTGCATGTCTGCAGGTGATATACAAAAAATTGCAGACAAGATAATGCTCTATATTGGCACCAACACGGCAAGGCAAAACAGCCTTCTTGGGGATACCTGTGTAAGTATTGTTGCCCTTCCAGTCCTGCAGCACTTCTGGGGGTGGGGTAGAACCATTCTAGTGAATAACATCACCACATATCTTTCTGGTCTGCACACTGCTTTTTTGCACAAGTCCCTTCACCGCTCTTGGTGACTCGTATCATAGAGAATAACATCCTCTAAGGCAAGGACTGCCTGCAAAGGTGCACATGCAATTACTAACCTGTCCCCTGCAAACTCCTATTCCCCCACCCACTCAGCCCCACAGCGCACACGAACCCTGCTGCCCACCCACCTGGCTGGTGTGATTGCACATACCTGTGGGCAGCCTTTGTGCGCTAATGAGCATCTGGACTGCAGCACACAGCAATGTTCCCTCCATGCTGACTGGCAGTAGTTTGAAAATAGTGCTGGCTCACAAAAGCCAGATGAATCATGGGTTAGGTATCTTTTTGAGTCCAAGTCCCAGAATTTCAGTGGCTTCCAGTAAGTATCTCATAATGTAGAATGAGAAAAATTCCAGAATGCTTAGCGCTCCATAATGACGCTAGGCACTATGAGATACCTGTCCTGAATGCTGAGCTCGAATTTTGAAAGAAGTTAGTGCCACATGTACACACTGATTCGGAGGGAAGTAGGTAAAAGCCAGCCATTTGGACACAATTATTTCAGAATTGTTATTCTGCAACAGTTCATGCACACAACACCTAACTGCAACTCTCATCTCTCCCCAATGTAGACAAGTCGTAAGCATTTAAAAGTAAATTTCAAGCCCTCCTACTTGTAAATAAAATCCTAAAAACATGACTAGACTGTAACTAATGCCTGAGTCAGTCAACAGCCTGAAGAACAGCTTTGAGAGGTGTGAACTGACCTATGTATCTCAAGAGGATGTTAATTCCCAGAACCCCTCCTCAAAGGGGAGTCTGTGTGTGAAAGGAGGAGAAGAATGTAGTGGCCCCAGCCCACCTATGCAAGCAGGTAAACCTTGACTGCTGTGTAAAATGCTGAAGCCCTTCTACACCTCAAGGCCCTTAAGCACATGCTTAATTTTAAGCATGTGAATAGTACCATTGACTTCAAAAGGATTACTCACCTACTTAATGTGAAGCATGTGTTTAAGTGCTTTGCTGGATCAGGGTTTTAAACACTCCCAGAGGCAGTAGAAAGTTAGGACAACAATTTTCTAACTAGAATAATGTGGAACATAAGCTAAACATTAGAATAATTCCCATTTGCTTTTCTGCAACACTGCTTTTTTTTTTCTTCAGAAACTCTGCTATTAGCTGAGAGGGTTGTATGATCCTGTGAGCCAAAAAAGAGAAACTGTAGCAAGTGTGCTGCAACTAAAACAGAAACTTGTCAGAAAGGAGATAAAATTTAAAACAGAGGCCCATACTTTCTGGACACATATATGTAAATACATATGATAGATCTCTTTGGGCTTGTCTACACGGTGGGACAAAGTGCGTGAGAGGGATGACATTTATAAAGCACTCT
Organism: Chelonia mydas; assembly: GCF_015237465.2. Lineage (NCBI taxonomy): Eukaryota > Metazoa > Chordata > Testudines > Cheloniidae > Chelonia > Chelonia mydas. Next base: position 107,686,652 of record NC_057849.1, on the reverse strand, counting down.
AATGAGCTTCACTCTAACTGTGTAGACTCTGTAACTGTGTAGACTCTGCTGGCATGAACGAAAAGGTATCTAGTTCACATAAACATTAACACAAACTAGGTACTATTTAGTGAGCTCCAGCAGGGTCTATGCAGAGCAGTTACAGCATAGCACGTTAGAGTGCTTTGCAAATCTCACCCCTCGAATGCACTTTGACACACTGTATAAACAAGCCCTAACAGTCATTTGGAAATCCAAGGGTACAATTTAGAAAACTAAGACACATTCTGCACCAAGTATACGGAGTGGAATTTATATGGCTGTTTGAAATCAACTAAGTCATCTATTGTTGTGTTGTGGTGCTGGTAGGAGCAAGAAGCATGGAGAGGCACTAGTGGATAAAACCAAAGTAGGTATTTATTAGTAATGACAAGAGCTGGTTGAAATTTTTCAATGGAATGTTTTTCCATCAGAAAATGTTGATTCAACATTAAAAAGAATGAAATTATTTCCTGTGAAATGTTTTATTTCACAGGAAAGTATCAACTTTGCCAAAATATTTGATGAGATATTATTGAAACCTTTTATTTTGATACGGTTGGAGTGCTTTGTTTCAACTTTAGCATTTTGACTTTCATATGTTACAGCCTTACACAGTATAAAAGTATCATGATATAAAATAAAAGGTGAAATAATAAAATAAACACAAAGTGCTTTAACCTTATTGAAACAATGAAGTTATTTTGATATTTCTGAAATTAAATCCCCCCCTGCCCCAAATATTGTTTTGCAGGACTTTTGACTTTTTTATTCCAATTCTGGATGAAAGAAAATTTTGAGATGATGGAATTTCCCATGGGACCTAAATTATAAATGTTGACCAGCTCTAGTAATGACCTGAAAGTGGTATATAGTCAACACTACTTATGGATATAGTTAGACCTCCAATATTAGCTCTAAGTGCCGTTTCTCAGAGGCAAAATCACAATTAATAGTTTCCTGACCAGACTGATCATTTTCAGGTCCAACAGGTCATCATCATCAGGTCCAACATATGACTTTATAATGACAGCTTTGCAGCTCTCACTAAAGCTCCAGGTAAAGACCATATGAGTGGCGGAACTGTAGAAATGAAGCTTGTTATTCCTGTTTTAGCAATAGTAATCTGCTGAGCTGGATTAGATTCAGCATAGAGTGGGATGAAACACTTTGCTGGGAGAGTCTACTCTGTAAATGGCCAATGAGCTAACTTTGTTTCCATCTGGCACTAGTTACACATTCCTTCAGATTCATTGTATTTTGCTGTTGGGCACCTGTGGTTTCTCTGAGAGACTCCTCATTTGAGGCGCTCTCTTCTCGGATCCCTTCGGCTGTTCAGGCAGCATCTTGAAAGTCCAAGTTTGTCAGAAATTGCCGCACAGGCTCTGCACTCTGGCCGGGATCTCCTGGCTCCCTGTCCCCTGGCAGAACTGCTCATCAGTAGTGGCTGCTCAGATGCTCAGAAGCTCAGCCAACAGAGAGAGCAAGAAGCAGCAGCCTGGTTGCAGGAGGGAGGCAGGAAACCCTCCATAGTAAGGTAGGAAGGATGTATAATTTTGTCCCCCACTTCCCAGCACAGACCTCAAAGGGAGGAGGGAGGAGAGACCACTTGTTGTCTCCTGAGCTAAGGGGCAACGCTCAGTACTGCTATACCAGAGGGGAGACAGGGAAACTTGAAAGGGGCAAGAAAGAGATATCAAGACTGGGGGAAACTGAAGGAAACCCCCAGGGGCAGCCAGAGAGAGGGAAGGTGAAACTCAAAGGGGAAAATGGGAGTCAGAGAGATAGTGTGAAATGGAGAAAACTCAAGGAGTGAGAGGGCAAGAAGATATACTTGACAGTAATTGTGGAGGTGGATTGATGGATATGAGGAAGTTAGCTATTCAAATGAGGTAATGCACACTCAGATATGTATATAGGCTATTTGCTTATTTGCATAAACTTTCTGGACTTCCAGGTCTACAGCCTTAACAGATGTGCTGCTGAATGCACTAAGATTATCTCCTATAAACATCTCCTCACTAGAATATGATGGTAAAGTAAGTGGTGTAGGGGATAATAATGCAGGCCTATCTCATGGGTAGGTAGATGAAAGCATCCTAAAAATCATGGGATGGACTTATTAATTAAAGTATTATTAGATAGACTGGATCAGGAAAGCTTGCTTACTTCACAGACTTACATCTTCAAAAATTTCACTTGATGATCAACTTAAAACATGGGAGCAATGTTTATACTTTAAGCACCTTCCAGCACAACTGTTTACTCAACCAGAATTCCTTGACAGCCAAAAAAGTCCAGGAGAAAACAGTCACTTAAGACTTGACTAAGTGGGGAAGATTTATCAGTTATTCCAGTATAATTATGCCAGTATAGTTAAATTGATATAGTTATACTGTCAACTCCCTGTTTGGACACGTTCAATCCTGGACTAAGAGTGGCTTTTTCATTTTAACTTAAACCTCTTCCGAAGCAACATAATCTAAACCAAAAAAAGAAAGAAAAAAAAGTGACCTTATACCAGAATAAGAATGTCCATACATACTGGTAGAACTATAGAAGTTTAAATTCACACCTTAGCTATACCAATATGACTTTCCCATAAAGAGAAGTCCTTAAGCTAATGTATCACCTTGTTATAATCCTATCAAAAACAGGGTCAACTTTCACCAGCCATATGTATGATATAATGAAAATGACATGGAAGATCCCATACCAACCCTCTTAGGAGAGTCTTACAGATCCTGTTGTCACCCATAAGAAATAGTTGGGTAAACTGACAAAGGTACAGAAAAAGCAACAGCTGCATTTTCAGCCAAGCACACACATCTCTCTGTAATTAAACACAGTTTGGACACAAAAACTTCCATCCCACTAAAACAAACACCATACAGAATGTATAACTCATATTCTAACGTCAGCAAAACTAAATGCTCCTGAACATAGATGGAAACCTGATCGGGCTGGTTTTAATTTTACCATAAAAATATACAGGAAAGAGGAAACGCTGGTGCCGATGCCTTATCAAGTATGCCTCTGCACTTGGAGGAATTAATGAAAAACTACACAAAACAGATATCATGTGATGTAATAAGTGCAGTTATGACAAGAATGGGAAAATACAGGGACAGTGGTCATTGCAGCAGACTCAGTTGTAGAAGAAGAGGATATGTTAGAAAACACTGGACTCATTCTAAACCAGTTAGTAGCATGGAGGAGAGCTGGAGGAGAGCATAACAGGATGACTTATTAATAAGCAGATCTTAAATATAAAAAATTGATGCATAAGCCAATCAAAAAGCCTAAGGGTATGTCTATACTATCTGCCAGAACGCCGGGCAGCAATTGATCCAGCAGGGGTTGATTTATTGCATCTAGTCTAGACGCGATAAATCGACCGCCGAGCGCTCTCCCATCAACTCCTGTACTCCAGCGCTGCAAGAGGCACAGGCAGAGTCAACAGGGGAGTGGCAGCAGTCGACTCACTGTAGTGAAGACACCACGGTGAGTAGGTCTAAGTACGTCAACTTCAGCTACGTTATTCACGTAGCTGAAGTTGCGTAAGTTAGATCAATCCCCCCCAGTATAGACCAGGCCTAAGATTCCAATTTTTGAGGCTGACAGTTGTCACTTAGTGTCTTTTTAATGTAGTCTCTCATGCCAATTTGAGCAATGTTAATTATATGAAATCAATACCATATGTGTGTGAATGTTTAAAGTTCTTTCTACTCCCCAAAATCTTCTTTCATTTATGGAGTTTGTCACTATTAATACAATATGTAAAAATTATTTGATGAGCTTGGGGTATTTTTTTTCTATTTTGTGTTCTATAATACATATAACTTTGAAATGACAAATTAAAAAAAAAAACAATTCACAGAATGAAACTGAGGAGAGCCCCCAAGACAATGTATGAATAAGCAAAGTTCTTAGATATAAGAAATTGGAGCAGAAGCCAAATTACAACTTAATAAAAGACTATGGCTCAAAATCCAGGTCTTGCCCAGAAGTGGAACAAACTCCAGAGTGAGAGTCATGACATTCTTCAGAGGAACACTGGGTCAAACTTCCAATTAGGGCTACTGGATAAATATAATAAATAAATCTGAAGACAACTTCATGAAGAAATGAGTCTTTAAGAATAGTATAATAGAATCATAGGGTTAAAAGAGACCACAAGGGTCATCTAGTCTGACACCCCTTCACCCCCGCCAAGATGCAGGATTTGTTGTGTCTAAACTATCCAAGATAGATGGCGATCCAACCTCCTTTTGAAAACCTCCAGTGAAGGAGCTTCCATCACCTTCCTAAGCAGTCTGTTCAATTGTCCTACTGTTCTTATAGTTAGGAAGTTTTTCCTGAGATTTAATCAAAATCTGCTATGCTGTAGTTTGAACCCATAGCCTTTTATCCTGCCATTTGTGGCAAGAGAGAACAGCTTTTATCCATCTTTTTTATGGCAACTGTTCAGAAGACTGCTATCATGTCCCCCCTTAAACTCCTTTTTTCCAAACTAAACATACTCAGTTCCTTCAGCCTTTGCTCATATGTCTTGCTTTCCATCGCTTTGATCATCTTTGTTCCTTGCCTCTGAATCCTCTCCATTTTCTCCACATCCTTTGTATATATTGGTGACCAAAATTGGACACAGTACTCCACCTGAGGCCTAACCAGTGCCAAGTAGACCAGTACTATCACCTCCTGTGACTTGCATTCTATGCCTCTGTTAATACAACCTAAAACTGCATTTGCTTTTTTTTTTTTCAACGTCATCGCATTTCTAACTCAGGTTGAGGTTGATCCATCACATTTCCCAGATCCTTCCCAGCAGTGCTGCTGCCAAGCCAGTTATCTATCCACCAGTCTATATTTGTGCATTTGTTTTTTCTTCCCTAAGTGTAGCACCTTACATTTTACAATAGAGAGAAGGACTAATCTAATATGGGACTGATTCTACAGAGCTAAAGATATAGATTATTATATAACATGGGTCTGACTTTTCAGTATACGTCAGATGTTTTGAGAACCCTTAGCTCCAGTTCACTCAAACTGGGCACCCAGAAATGGAGTCATGCAGAATAGGGTACATTTTGAAAAAAATAAGCCTTAATGACTTTGACATGATATTTGGGTTCCCAGCCAGTTGAATTTGATGCAGGGTACAGAATTTGAAAACAATGGTTCTCATTCTCCACTGTGTTATTCCAGTTTTATGCCAGTGTCAGACTCCATATTTATTAGTGAGGTCCTGAATTGCACAGATAAAAAACATTGTATCATGTGGTGATCAAGAACACCAGTCTACCATACTGCAAGGTGATGGGTCAGTGGACAAATTCAGTAGAATATTGACATGTATGCTGAGGGACCTAGGAGAAGAAGAACAAAAAGGAAGAGTATCTCTAAAGAAGAATGCTTATACATTCAACAACCCATGATGCAACTGGATTGTGTATTCTTTTTAGGAGACCACTTCCTTTTACCAATTAAATATTTGATTTAAATTCAAAGTACTGTACTTGAAAATCTGGAAAATAATACCTAAAGTGGCAATTGCAAATGCAAGGTGCATATAAACTAGCTAATAAAAATTATGAAAAATCTGCTGGAAGACAGAAGAGAGATTATGATCACTGAATAAATACCACTGCTTTGCAACCAGGTGACCAAGTATAAAAAAAGTTGGCTGAACAAGTGGTACATGTAAAGTTACTCTTCTTTTGGAGAGACAAGATCTATGTTGTATTTCGAATGAAAGGCAAAAACATTCTGGTGCCTGAGGTATGACCTGAAGATGGAAAAGAAAGATCACAATTTCTCCAGTGTTGACATCCCTGTTACCTTGTGACTTAACTTGCTGCCGGCTGCAGCTCTCAGAAACCTTAGCTGCCATTTAAGAGGCCACACTACGTGCTTAGTCAAGAAATAATCGGAAGCCAAAGAGAAACATCAGGATAGTGAACTGCCTTCTGGCAGTGAAGATGACGTACAACCATACTGCCCAGTGATAATAGTGCAAAGCTGGTTGAGGAACATACATTCATGACAGATCACATCAGTAGACATCCCCTTTGGAGGCGAACACACCTATGAAGCAGAGGACTTTACCATTCCAATGTTAGACTACACCATGTTCACTATCACTGAGTCCCGATGTATCACAAAATGGTAACCTAGGACAACAAACATCACCAGACTCTTAGCCAACTAGAGAAAGAAAGGCACCTGGAATCCTGATTTATGACCAGTTAGACTATATTATATCAGTTATAGAAATGATGCGGTGTCAGGGCCTACTAAATATCGGATCCCATCCTGCTAACTAAGTTTAACTCCTCTTTAGTTGACTTTACCTTAACTACCATGCTCTACAACAAACAAGCTCAAAGCAATGAATTGTCAACTGCTATTCTCTACTGCAAAAAAATTACCAATGTATATATGCATATAACAATTGCATATATATATTTGATTGTTCCCCTCTCTATTCATCCTTCATATTTGTCATCTTGCCATTGGCACTCATCGCCTTAGGTTGTGAGCTCTTTGGAAAAGGGACTGTGTTGTAACACTTAGTACAGTGGGGCCTGATCCTAAATAAGATCTGGGGGCTTTACATAACTTAAATATAAAATAATAATAATCCTTAATAGCAGGTAAGAAAATGGTGTGTGTTAGAATTCCAAAATGAAATGTTCAAAACTGTAAACTGTATTGGTCTGTAAATCTGAACTTATTGAGAAAAGCAGAATGCTACTTGTTTTTGTAGAACTGTGATAACTAAACCATCTCTTACTTGACTGACTGGAATGAATACAGTACAAGTGTAAGGTGCTGAGATAACATGGTGATGAAGGCTGTTTAAATATCTAAACAGATAAAAGTATCTAAGAAGAGAATGAAATTATTAGACCTAATCCTGCCACTTTACTCACTTGAGTAGTATGTATTTACAAGACTACCATAGGTAATACTAAGTGTTTGGAAGAATGGCAGAATCAGACATTATGTACCAATACAGAAACAGATTTAGCATAATGAAGAAACCTTCCTAAAGATAAAGGATGCTAACATGTAGTGGAAAATAATTATTTGTGGGTTTGAAGTAATCAAATCTGTTGTGACCAGCATTTTATGGTATGTTGACATATATATGAATCACAAATTTTCTCAAACAAATATCAGATACTGGAATAAAGCTGCTAAAGGAATAAAATGTATCTGGCATGTGCCAACTGTGAAGTATCTACATTGCTTTTTTGTCCTTCCTTTACCTTCCCAGACATAGCTGAATGTCAGAGGCGATATGTATTACAAGTTCTTTCTGCTGTATAAATAATACCATTTCTGTAAAAGTGGGACAGGACCCTACAGATTATATTGGATTATTCCAGACTCCATCTTGTGATTTAACCAAATCTGAAACCCCATGAAGAACCAGCTACAGTAGATACTCTGTATTTATTCCCCTGAATTAGAGTGATATTAATGTAAATTACTTATTCATCAGAGCTGTATTTGTACTGTGTTAAAGTACCCAGGAATTTCAGCCAAATATTCTCAAGCCTCTTTTGGGAAAAAAAAGAAGCTGGCATATGCAGTGGAACAGTCAATGTGTATTTCAGCATCACTATTGGAGGTAATGGTTAAAAGTGATCCTGAAAGAAAGCAAGAGGAAGAGGAAGAGAAGGGATGCTGTTGAAGAGGTTCCATAGCTATATCTCTTTTCTTTATTAAATTGTCTCTTGTTATTCATTTTCCTTTCACCCAGTCTTCTTTCTCAACGACATACTTATAGGAAGGGAAATGCCATCAGGAGTCGCGATTAATAAATATTTGATGCAGCATTACACTTTACCTGTAATACAATGCTGAACACTAGCTGTGAGACATCCAAGATGAAGTGAGCTGTAGCTCACGAAAGCTCATGCTCTAATAAATTGGTTAGTCTCTAAGGTGCCATAAGTCCTCCTTTTCTTTTTTATGGATACAGACTAACACGGCTGCTACTCTGAAAGATCTCTCAGTTTCATTTTATTATTACTTAAGTTCCTAGGAAGGAAAAAAAAACCCTACTGGATTTCTGCTTCAACAGGTAACACAACTTACTTAAAAAAAAAACCTTCCACAAGACAAATATTCTTCTTATCCCCAATTAGGATATTGTATAAGGATGTTTAAGAACACTTGAAAGACTATAAAGGTAATTCCTCGTAACTTTGAAAATGATTCATCAAACAGTTACTGTAATTCTACAGATTTCAATTCTGAGCTCCATTCTGCAGCATAGAGCTCCACCTGTTGAACCGGTTTTGGGATAATAATTGTTCATATATATATTCTCCCCCCACCTTCTTCTGTCAACTTTTTCATTAAAAAAACATGCTCCAAGATCTCTTTCACAACTATAAAATCATTTATACAATTATTTCTGATAATACTCAGAAAAAGTAGAAGAGGAAAGAGAAATAGAGAACAAGAGACAATGTACAGTCAATCTCAGTGAAAGTTAAAGGAAATTACACTTCAGTCAACATAACAAATCATAATATCACATTTCTGACAACATTTCAAAAGGCAGATTAGTCCTCTCAGAACAGTATAACTGTGGGAAAGATTTCTATTATTGAAGTCCCCAGAAGATGCATGTCAAAGAAAGCACATTGATCGAGTTTACTTCTTTTGCCACACTTTGTAAGTTAGCCTTTGTGAAAGGTGAGGCCATACCTTTGAACACAATCAGGAAATAAAATAAACATAATGAACATAATGTTGGCTTTAAGACACATATATTCATACCAAGAAAAGACGTTTCTTTTACCACACTTTGAAAAAAAAATAGTTACGAAATTGATGTTTTTAATCTTTGCAAATTTTTTGTAAAAGCTTGTAAAAAATCTCCCTGTCCACTATTAAAGAGATGGTTTCAAAACTAAAAATATTCTCAGAGTCACCTCATTCTCACTTAGGCTGAGAGTTAAAAAAAAAACACTCTGGGCCAAAAGTGCTCAGTTACAGTGATATAAATCAAGAGGAGATCCACTGAAGCCAATACCATGACACCAGAGTAAAACTGGTATGAGGGCTGAATCAGGTGCTTAAGGGATGATCAAGAATCTCTCTCTGCAGATGACTCTTAATAACATAACTCTCCGTAACTGATATATGTCATCATTATGTTGTGACATCCACTCACCTAAGTAACCGGTGTGTGTGTTTAGGCTCTATTCTCTTCTTTCAGTAATCCAATTATAAAGGGTCCGATTGTGCTTCCATTGACTTCAATTGGAAAAACTTCCATTGGCTTCAGTAGCAGTAATATTGTCCTCTTGCTATTAGAGGAGACATTTTGGGGCTAGGCATTCATTTTGCACAGTGGGTAGCTAAGCCATCTGACACATTAGAGTAGATAATCTAAAAAAGATTTTTTTTTAAAAGATGTTTTAATTATTATCTTATAACATCTTATTTTTACTGAACTCTTCTACCAATAAGGAAAAGAGCTGACCACTGATAAGAAAGTGGGAAAACATTGGGTGGTAGAACATTTAATCTCTGACATTTACTGTTATATAAAAGATTTTATAAATTTCAAGATTCATAAACTATCAGAGACAAACATTAGTAAGTAGGTTTCAGAGTGTAAGCCGTGTTAGTCTGTATCAGCAAAAATAACAAGGAGTCCTTGTGGCACCTTAGAGACTAACAAATTTATTTGGGCATAAGCTTTCATGGGTTAGAATCCACTTCGTCAGATGCATGGAGTGAAAAAACAGGAGCAGGTATAAATACATGAACGGATGGGGGTTGCTTGGGCTAAAGGAGGGAGTTTTGGGTATTTTGCCTCAAATATGCTGTATTATATATGGACTTTCTGCTCAAAACCAGAGAGAGAAAGAGAGTCCCACCTTAGAACAAGAAATAACCTGGTGATCAGAGCACTTTCTGGGATGTGGGAGACCCAGGTTCAAGTCCTTGCTCTGCCTGCGTTGGACCAGCATCTTGAACTTGAGTCTCCCACATCCCTGGTAAATACTCTCTTCACCAGGCTATTGGGGGCAAGAGCAAAGACTCTCTTTCTATCTGGTTTTGAGCAGAAATTCCAAATATACCTGTATAATAGGGCTGGCTGGAAACAAGAATTCCATGCAGTGAAAAATGTTGCTGTTTTGTAGTTTAGTATATTACATTATACTATAGTATATTTATACTCTTAACAAGGTATCTAATCTAGCTATCTAATAATGCATCAGAAATAGTTCAAGAGTTAAATCACTCCACTCAGTTCTATTTTTCTGAGAATTATGGCCATGAGAGATCTGCTATGTTTCTGCAGGGAAAATAACATTGCAGCGACCACTGACCTAGTCAAAAGTCAACAAAAACAAACAAATATGTTTTGTGCATTAGCCTCTTCAGACAAAAGTTATGCCTTTCCCTAGCCATATTTAGAGATATCTAACTACTTGCTAAATCAGTTCAATCAAGGAGCCTGATATTACAAACCCTCACTCACAGTGAAATTCATGTGTGTGCAGAGGATAAGCACAAGTTCTTTACACCACTTAAGTCCCACAAAAGTCCTCAAAATAGAACTCATGTGAGTCATAAATGGCATACTAGCCTCATGCTAGCTTTCTGCACAGGAGTAAATTTCACCTTCATTGGAATGGTAGTTTCTTCAATTAATCTCACCTCTTTCGGTTTTCAAATCCCCTGCAAACAATGCATTTTAAAAAAGCATGTATTTGAAATTATTGATCAAATAATTCCTACACATAATTTTTGGTCCATAGATCTTTCTCTAGGAGTTACTATAAGTATTTGGGATTCAAAATTTGAATAGTTTGAATAGGTATTTTGGGAGCAATTTACGCCAGGGCTAGTTCTGTACTAATTTATGTGGGCTGCCTAGCTCCAACAGGGGGAGACATATTGGTCTATGAGAAGCTTCCTTTCCCACAAGTTGTTCTATAACACCCTGCTGTGGAATTGCTTCTGTTTAAGCCTGTCACAGCAGGCCGACTTTTTATTCTAGACAGTGAGAATGACAAAAACCACAGGTACTTTCTTCTGGACTGAGCGTCAGTAATTCAGGGCATGAAATGCTGATATTTGGCAAACTGAAAAAAAAATAAAATAAATGTTACTCCAACTGAACTCATGTTTTGAGCAGCTATTTTTTTGCAGCTGATGGACAGAAGTGTTAGTTTAGTAGTAGGACTGGTTGAATATTTCCATCAAAAGAATTTTGATGGAAAACTGAGTTTTCAACTAATTTTGTGTGTGTGCGCAAAAACATGTTCATTTCCCAGGGAAAATGCTAACTTTTCATCTAAAAACCTAACATCTGAACATAAAAAAAAAATCATTAGGAAATGATATCATAGTGCCTCATGGAAGTAATTTATATGCCAAAATAGATGAAAATCTGTATAATGTATAATTTCACAGCATAAACAATGTGCACTGAGCTACAGCCTGTAATATTTACATTCATATATCGCTTTAGCTTAAGTGCTGATTTTACGTAGGGAAAGTGAAACTACCAGAATATATACAGCTACGGAAGTTGAATACGGTCTCTTCACTGATGTTCAGCATATAAGAGACATTGGCCTGACTAGTATAATATTTATGGCATAAACACAGTTACAACTTGGTCAACCTTCTTATCCACCTTCAACACAAGTGGCTGTAGTGATACACATCAGCCCAAATGTTCATTAGTCTGTATACCTGACTAGATAAAGGAGTGATGTGAAATATTGGAAAATCAGAGATTTGTATCCACACAAACCTATACTCACATGTACCTCATGTAACATGCACTTTTTAACAATTTGATCATTTCAACCCAGAGCACTGATAATGAGAAGGCAGAAACCAGTAACTCTTTTTGGCACTTCCAGCAAATTGACACAAAAATTTAGTAAACTCAGTTAGAAAGGTGGAGAAGTAACCATGCTTTCATCCAAGATACTGTCTCGAAATTTTAATACTGTATATTAAATTAAACAAAATATGTACCTAACAAGCAAATAGTATGATTTTTTTATTGTTATAATCCTCAATTTCCCATTCCCCCATGCCTTGTTGGATTATATCTGATTTAGATTGCCCTCTAGGGAGGGACTTGTCAATTTTTTTTCTCTATAAAGCATCTTGCAAATCTATAGCACTGGGTAAACAAAACAAATACTATTAGTATAATTCTAAAAGGCAGTGTGACTTAAGTATTCTTCTGTTGTCATTATTTTATGTAACTACGTCTATACCTCAGCACTTCAGCTATTGTTTTTCTTGCATACTGGGATCTGACTGGGAAGGGATCAGTAATAAGCAAGGAATCACTGCAAGGGAATTAATGGATTACACAGACCTAAAAGGGCAGGTAGATCCAAGGTTGGGCATCTTGTTTGTATGAAACATCTTTCTAAAAACTATGAAATTAGGATCCTAGAAAATCGAATGGACCCTGGAATCGGGGTGGGAGGGAAATCATGTTCTGAAGGAGAGGGAAGGGTAAAGAAGTGGTTTTTGTTGTTGTTGTTGTTTTAAAGGCTGTCATTGGGTACAATTTTTATATAGTATGGGCTGTTTTCAGGGGATGTCATTTGCAAATATCACCAGGTAAAGATATTGTCCTAGCTTTCTCAAAATCCTTAGTGGAAACTGACTGTGGTATTTCACTGTTGTCATCAAGTAAAGTATATTACCATGTCAGAAGTACTTCCAAACTGTAGCTGAGGGTGAGGTATCAGGAGGAGGGACAGGATACAGGGAGAAGCAGCATCCCACTGTCCAGGTTAGGAAAGAAAAGAAGTCATGGGACATGGAGACCAAGGTACTTCACTGCTGTTCAGTGATTATCCCTTTCCTTTGCAAATATTACCTTCAGTGCATTGTATCAGTACTACTTCCTTGAGTCTGAATCAGAGCTGCACTGAGTGGCAGCTTTAACAAAGTGTATTGGAGGTGGTAATTCAATCAGAGAGACACAGACAGTATATTCTATCCCAGTAGCATCAAAAGCAAATTAGAAAATATAACTAAATGAAGGGCAATTACTAAAAATATTTGCTTTATAAACCAGAATTTTATGTTCCACTTTAACTAAACAGTTATTGGTGCCTCATCTTCTGTTGGATTTTGATTAAAAGTGGGCCCAAACCAAAATCCTACAGATAAAAACCATTCAACTTTGGAGTGTGGAGAACTGGAGCTGGGCAAATAATGGAACAAATTATGAATTGAATATTTTTTTAGGAAAATGTTGTGAAATTGCTCAACTCAATTATTCAGTGAATGTTTTTTGTGAATTGACCTTCTAGGTGAGCTGGGTGAAAAGTGAGGGAAAAATCTGTCAAAACATTTACTTGAAAAATATCACAAAATAGGTTACATGAATCATTCCACAAATATTATTCAACCAGTTCTATTCAACATCCAAACCCAAAGATCGAAAAACAAATTTTGTAAATGACCTCTGTTTTATCATGGGCCAAAACAAAACCCCAGATCCAAACAATCCATAGGGACATGTTCAAAATCAGGATTCAAATTTTGCAGCATGAGCATGTCTACTTTTAACAGGAATAAAATAAAAACCACAGGGCTTTTTCCACATCAGATCATTCTGTGGAAAGATATGCAGGTGGTTTAAAAATGGAACTCAGTCCTCATTCTTTCAGCAGATCCTGAGAACTGGCCCCACAGTAAATTTTGTCATGAGAAATGCCTAGTCTTTGATAGGCCTGATGCAGCTTGCCCGTATTTCTCAAGGGCTTTTTTCATCATTAATATGCTCAAACTTTGTAACCCATGTAACATGCTAGATACATGTTAAATGCTAGATGAATTTTAAATGGGTTAGAAATAAACTATCCTTCTATTTTTGGTAACAGGCATCCCCTGCAGCAGCTTTGTTGCTAACCCAAAGGCAACATTCTGTTCCTCTCACGCTGGAGAGATTTTCTTTTTTTTTGGCTCTCTGTGCCATAATGTATTGTATTGCATATGAGTTTATTACATCTGTGCAGGGACAAGTCATTCATCTCAATCTGACATTTCTCTCTTTTCCAAAGTAACCCAGCAATAGAGAAACATGCTTGCTCAGTTATAAATTGGAGTGTAATAGGTCCTGGCAAACAGAGATGAATTTCATTTGTACAGTACATAACTTGCAGTCCCCTACTTTCTTTAAATTTCCAAGGATAGTGCCCCACTAATGTAAGCCAGAAAGCTATTTTCCTAAAATTGTTGTACCAATGAACTGTAAAAATGGGGTCCTGTGAGGTAACTTAAGAGATATTTTATGGCATCAAGAGTAAAAATAGCAGTACTTTCTTCAGAAAAATTATAGCTGCCAGTTCCAGATTTTCTGTGGTAATTAACCTAGATGCACTCAAGTGATGAGTACTCTCCCTAATGACTCTATTGGTTCAAAAAGGGAACATTTTCCTGTGATCTCCTCTGACAGTATCATCAGGATGTTGTCAGTGCAAACAATACCCTTATCTAGCTTCTTTTCAAGTCACCTGATTAACTGGAGAAAATAGAAACAGAAAGAAAAGAGCATGTCCTTGCACAGAGGCTGTAAATGTCACCGAAAGGCCAAGGGACCAGTTCCACCTTTACTTGGTTCGTTAGCTCAGCTTCTCCTGCTGAAATGGTTACTTACTGGGGTGCTTTATTTCCCAATCATACTGGCAGAAGGTGGATCTTTACTGTTACAAACCCCATTTATGTATCCTTATCACAGTGGCACCTTTATAACTGGAACAGTGGGTACAAGGTCTGAAAAACAGAACTTTTCTTCCCATTTATAACCCTATAGGCTCATTATTGAATAGCACAGTAGTAACATAATGCATTTTCATTTACTTCACCCTAAATATATGTAAATTAACGGGTGGGTTTTTTAAATTAAAAATAACACTGATGTTTTTTTGTTATTCAAAAAAGAAACTGTATTAGTGGAAAGCAGCACTAATGACATTTCACATTTAAATTTGCCTCTCACTGGAAAAAGGCATACCTCACCCTGTGCTCAGAAATGAAAGAAAAATAAAAGCAGCTCCACTAATCGGTGCTGTCATCCATAAGTTTCGACCTTGTATATATTTCAGTTGTTTTAAGTTATGATTGGCTGATCTGATGCATGATTTCCTATAAGTTAAAGCAACAAATTGCTGCTCTCCTTACACGGAGAAATAGATCTGAAATTAAATGGCAAGAGTGCTGCATGCTGCCATGTGTGGGCCCGTGCAAGAGAAGAGAGAGAACCTCGTTAGTAAATAGAGATCATTTATTTCTAATACGTCTTCCTTGTAATATAAAACCAAGTACACTGCAAGTTTGCAAGTCATTTTTAATGTACGTATGTTTTAAGTGGCTGGGATTTATGTTTTATTTTTAATCATATATTAATATTTAAACTGTATATTAAAGGTCCTGTACTCTCATCCTGTGACACATCTGATGAACATACATGCGTGGAAGGATTGGGTATTTGATTTCCTGATCAATTAAATATCTATAAGGTAAATCCATTCCCCTATTTTTTCTGAATCTCTACTCCCAGAAGTCCCCATCTCTGATGGATTGTCTGGATCATTTGGTGTAAACAGTGTATGGGTACAGGTTGAAGGTATTAAGTCACACATCTTAATATGAATTCAGTGTAATTCTAGGCTTAACCAAGAATATATACTTCCCTACTCTCTCAGTTTTTTTATCTGATGCCCTTCAAGGCTCATACCTGGACTTGGTGACCACCCACAGAAAAGGTGAAGTAGAATTTTAATTACATTGACTACTTCTGTCATCACCTTAACATTCTTACTGAAGGAAAGCTGAATTGAAAAGATAAGTTTTACACTTAATTCTAAACCTGTTCAAGTCAGACCTTTCTGGATAGTGATTTACATAGTCTAGTTCAAGCTCCCATAAATGCTCCGTCTCATGTGTTTTAACTCTTGTTGGTCAACAGTTTTGTGGCTCTACTAGAGTGTATCTATCATGGGAGGTCACAGTTGTGAGAAAGAAGCGATCTCTGAGGGAGAGAGAATCAATTTCATGGCATACTTTAAAGATCAGGTGGGAGACCTTGAACTGGAGCCTTTATTCAATAGGGAGCCAATTCAGAGAGAGTGAGGAGCACTACGGGTGGGTGATGTGTTCACAGTGGCCTGTATTGTTAAGCAGATGGACTGCTGCTCCAGGAATCAAGCACAATGCTTTCCAAGGCATGTGGCTTCTTTCCTAGATACGCTGAGCTGCAATAATCAAACCTGGAGAACATGAATTTGTGACTCATCATGCCCAAGTCTGATTTCACAGGATGGGGCACAATCTTCTGGCCAATTACTGATGGAAATGGGGATTTTTGTACTGCCATGTCTATTTGGGTGTCTAGTAAAACTGAAGAGTGCATAAGCTCCCCTAGATTGTAAACCAATTTAACAATCTGGAGACTGATGTCCGCAAGAGTGGGGGATGTTATAGATGAAGCAAGTTCTTCCTACCAGCATTCCCTTCGCCCTGTGTGGGTTCAGGTTTAGCTAGCTGTTCATCATCTCAGTTCGAATTCTGGCTAGCTGTTTGTTAGAGAAAGAGATGCAAAGTGGAGGGATTGCATTCCTACTGCCAACACTTTAGCCTGTGTTGTTTCACCAACTTTCCCAAAATCTTCATACAGATTTTGAACAATATGGGACAGAGTAATGAGCATTATGGGGCTCTACAGGTGATTGCAGATGCACAGATTCCCATAACAGCCCTCTGGGTTTGGGCTGAGAAGAACAAGCAAAGCCACCTCAGGGCATTTCTGTTTAACACTGCAGCCATTTGGAGGCAGCACTGGAGTACTTAGTGTCAGCTGCCACAGAGAGGCCTAGCAGAATAAGTATGGATCTACTTCCCCTGTCTATTGACCCACCAGAGCAACAGTGCTATCTCTGTACCATACCCTGGCTTGAATTCTGTCTGCGGGGATCCATGACAATGGCAGATGACCGGTGGTGCTGGAGACTATTTATACCAGCTTCTCAGCTACATTACAGAGACAAGAGATGTTAGAGACTGAGAGGTAGTTTGAGTAGAGCTCGGTAGCATGGAACATTGCTCCATAGACATGCAGAAGAATTGTATGTCTTAAGGTGAGTGGTAGATTCCCCTCAGCAAAGGAACTTTTGACAACTGCTGTTACTAGGTATCTTCCAAGTGTTGTCTACTCTTTTACTATTTAGGTAGGGTAGAGAATCAGAATGGTGATTGCTGTCAGTGGTTCCATGACTACTGTGTGTGTGGAAAAGCGAAATTCTTGGAAGGAAGGGTACTGTGTTTCTGATTCTGAGCCGGGCAGTTTGTCTGTGGTGGCCCAGGAAGCTATCCTGGATGTGGCAAGAATCTCTGTGAAATAAGGTGATAATTCCTTGCAACAAGAGACGGGCTAAATGGGCACAGTCTGGGTTTAATCAAGCGATTTCTGCTTTTTGGGACATGATTTTGCTGTTGCTTTGTGTGGTGGGGGGGCCCTGTCTCTCAAGCCGAGCTGCCCCCATTGCCCAGCGTGGGGTTGATACAGCCCATCACCCAGTCATCGGGATTCCTGCTAGATTAGGTAATTGCAATACTTTGGGCTCCGGACCCCTAGTGGGGCCAAGTAAACAAACAGTCAGTAGCCCCTAAGCCTCTGGGTTGGGGCTGACAACAACAGTTGGAGTTCTGGCTCTCTGGGTAGGACGGAACAATGGTCAGCGTGTAGCCCTCAGGCAGGGCTGGGCAAACAAATAGTCTATGGCCCGCAAACCTCCTGGCTGGCGCAGGCAGTAGCAATTGGGGTTCTGGCCGTCTGAGTGAGACAGAACAACAATCAGTCACTAGCCCCTGGACGTGGCAGGACAAACAAACAGTCTGTGGTCCCTCAGCCTCTGGGCAGGGGCCGAGAGCAAACAGCAGCCACGCCTAGTGGCCCGTGGGGTGTGATAGGGGAATCCTGCCCTCCCCCACTCCACTGGGTTCTGACCCAGGGCCCTGTGAAGCTGGGGACTTCCCCATTAAGGGTTTAGTCATCGGCTTCTACTACATCCCCTCGGTCACTTCCTACCACAAATTGCGTCCCAGGCATCTCCTCAGCTGGTGGCGGCCTGGTGTTCCCGTCAGTCTCCGCAGTTGGCGAGTCATCCACAGCATAGTCCAGGTCCGTGGCTCTGCCTCCTGGAATGTCACAGGCACCTCTGCAGGAGCCTGCAGTACACATTGTTCCTCCTCCTCAGCCAGCCCGACTGAGCTGGGTTGCCTCCTTTTATCCGGCTCTTCCACCTGGAGCAACTGCAGCAGGGGAAAATGGGCATGGCTTCCTGGGCCCACAGTGATTGGTCTGTCCCTCTTGACCCAGTGTGGGGTTGGTACACCCCGTCACACTTTGACAGAAGAAAGTGAGATCTCTGCCTCAAACATAGAAGTGGCATTCGTTTGTAAAAATTTCTTGTATCAGACTGTGATTTCTGCCACCTACTCCTGAGCTGTCTTCCTCCCTGCTTCCCTCACAGGTGGTCTGAAAATCAAGTAATCTCAGCACCATAAGAAAGGTACTTCAGTGCCAGGATGTCTGTAGCAGTAGTGAGGGAACAGTGGGAGTGCTTCAAAATTACATCTACTCCTTGGCTTCTTGGTTGGGAAGAGTTTTCTATATGTTTTGAAATTTGATAGGGTCCAAGAGTTTTCAGGGCAGACCATGGTGGTGATTTCTTCTTGCCTTGTTACAGGATAAGTTCTTATTTATGCCTGGAAGAGGAAATGGCCTGACCAGGATGGGAAGCAAATAAGATCTTGAATGAGGACATAAATCCATGCTGGATATATCTTTAACTTATCACTTATTTTATTGAACAATCAATTACCATATAAGATGTCATTTTGAAAAAGGGATGCAGCTCTGTTCCACATTTAAAAGATTGTCAAGTACATGATTATAAATACAAATATATCACCTCTAAACCTTTTTTTCTGATAAACAAACACAATTTAATAGATGCAACTGCATCGAATTTGTGTGCACAGATACTACAACTGTACCTGCAAAGTGCCAGTGAAAGGTGAAATTGGGCACGTGTGGGGGCAGATTAGGGGTGTTAGTTATGCACATGCATTTCTTTGAAAATCCGGTCTCAAACATCTTCACACACACTCATAGTATATGAGATATTTTTTCAGGATTACTCTCCTGTTCCTCTGTTATATAATGACTCAGGTTTAATCACTAATGAAAATACTACTGTGCAGAACAGGCCCTGATTAAACATCAAAGTCATCTGTACAGTGTCACTCATGTCTAATATAAAATGACCATCATTATTAATATCTTTTGCTATACTCTTAAAATTATGGTTTGTAGAATGAATTTTTCACATGTAAACTCACTTCCATGACACAAAGTAAAGATCTAAAAATGGCTTTCTGAGTTAATGTTGGAATTTAATTACATTCATACCACTGCCTAAAGTGGCTCCACAGTACCTAAGTATGCAGAAAAAGAAAAATTGTTAAACGAATTTACTATGTCTTACTGGTGTTTTAATATGAAAAAACCTATTAGGGTTGTAAACTCATTTCTAAGTAGAAATGCTGGTACTCTCAAATAGAACAAAGTCTGGAGTTTAATAAACATGGTATTTTTGAAATGGTACATGAGAAAAGGTCCTGGGGGTTTCAATCAGCATACAGAGTATGCAAGAAAATGTGAAGGACTAGAGAAAGACCCTGGAAACAGAAAATTAAAAACCAAAGTGGGTCAAAGGTTGTTGAGCCTGGTACTTGGGCTTAGTGTATCTTGTTAACACTAAGTATGAAGGAACAAGACCAGCTTACTCCAGTGCACACCAGGTAGTTTATATGAGCTAAAATAGACTCTGAGATTTATGTAAGATTATGTAAATCACAGTAGATTATTGAACTCAGCAGAGTTGCACCCACATACAAAAGGGCTGATCTGGAGAGTACTTGTTCAATTATTGTGCAATAGTCAGAGCTGATGGCACACTCTACATAGCTGAAATTTGAATATAAAATCTGATTTTTGTATAAAACAAGCAGCAAAATGAATCTGTTGCAACTGTGTCACTGCGAATGCCATGGAACACCAACCCCTAGGGGTCTGGCTGTGCGCTGGGGGTACTCCATGCTCAAAGGCAAATGAGACAGGTGCTCCAAGCATGTGGCCTTTCGGGCTCCTGCTCTGGGTGGATTCCCATAAACACTCACAGAATCTGATGAACAACAACAGAGTGTGTTACCAGAGATGCCAGAACTGAAGGTAGATTTACCCTAGACACAATGGCTTTACATAAGAAGATAAAGAGACAGAAACTAGTGTCAGGGATACTTGCTGCGGGAGGCAAACATACTGGCCTGCAGATCCCCCAGCCAGCATTCATTGTCTTGTTTGAACCTGTCTACATGACACCTATTTGCATGCTGCATCCAAATATCCACCTATCATGGCTATCACTGCTCCACCCCTGCTTGCTAGCAACAGGCTTCTGAGTTCCCAAATTACCTGGCTTCCTATCTACAGCCAGCACTCAGGTGGCCTGCTGTTCAACCTTCCCTTTGCAGACGGTTCCCTGCTGTCTCCAGCCTGCTGCTCCATCTCCCACCTGAGCCCTGGTCACCTCTGACCTCTACCACAGGTTGTATTTACCTTTCCTGTGATGCAGGGATTATGGAGCCCTCTACTGGCTGAACGTTGGGTAGTAACATAGATGGTGGTTTAAATTCTATATCAGTAGGTGGGTGTATGCGGGTTTAACTTACAGGTGGAGGGGACAGGAGAACAGGGTTGTATCAAGCAAATAATCTACATGAGTATATAAGAAGATGTAAATAAACAAGACCCTCCTCATTTGTTTTTTCTTCTACAATCCCCTTTCACCTCCAGTGGAATATACATCATATTAATTTAGATTCACCACAAGTTTACATACCCTTTTACCAATGCCACCATTTTATATCACCTCTGGTTTTTATTTTATTGGGCCTAATCCATTACTGCAACTGTGTGGAAGATGTTGGCTTTTCACTGAATGCAGGCAAAGATGAACATATTCATTATTTCATCAATATTTTGCAGCTACCATATTTGTCAAAAAGCAAAAGATGGTTTTGTTTTTGTTTCTTTTCCCCAGTGGAAACTGTTTTTGCAAAGCAAAAAATGGAAAATATAGCTGAAAATGTCTACAAGTTCCCCAAATTAATGAAAGTTTGCAAATGTGATGAAAGCTGAAATTGGATACCTCAAAAGTATTTGTGTAATTTGCACAATTTCCACTGTCAGTGGAACATCAGTAACATAAAATCATCACTGAAAAAGTTTGCAGATGACACAAAAACTGGGGGAGTAGTACATAATGAAAAGGACAGATCACTAATATAGAGCAACATGGATCACTTGGTAAACTGGGCACAAGCAAACAATACGTATTTTATTATGGCTACATGTAAATGTATATATCTAGGAACCAAGGATGTAGGGCCAAACTTACAGGATGAGGGACTCCATTCTGGGGAGCAGTGACCCTGAATAAGATTTGGGGGTCATGGTAGATAATCAGCTGAACATGACCTCCCAGTGTGATGCTGTGGCCAAAAGGGCTAATGCAATCCTTGGATATATTTAAATAGGAGAATCTCACGTAAGAGTAGAGAGGTATGGATTGCATTTGTATTGTATGTGGCACTGGTAAAAACTGGTACTTGAATACTGTGTCCAGTTCTGTGGTCCACAATTCAAGAAGGATATTGATAAGTTGCACAGAGGGTTCAGAGAAGAGCCACAGGAATGATTAAAGGATTAGAAAATGTGCCTTATAATGATAGTCTCAAAGAGCTCTATCTATTTAGCTTGTCAAATAGAAGTTTAAGGGGTGACTTGATCACAATCTGTAAGTACCTATACAGACAACAAAAATTTCATAATGGGCTCTTCAATCTAGCAGAGAAAGCTGTAACATGATCCAATGGCTGGAAGTTGAAGCTAGACAAATTCAGACTGGAAATAAGGCATACATTTTTGACAGTGAGGGTAATTAGCCCCTGGAACAATTTACTAAGGGTCGTGGTCAATTCTCCATCACTGACAACTTTTAAATCAAAAGCGGACATTTTTCTAAAATATATGCTTTAGGAATTATTTTGGAGAAATTCTGTGTCCTGTGTTATACAGGATGTTAGACTATATGATCACAGTTGTCTCCTGTCCATGGAGTCTATGAATCATTGCAAAATGTTCACCAGACTCAAGAGTTTTATGGTGCTCTAATAAACCTTATACCCCTTACTTCTTGGTACATTCCTCGTATCCAGGGATCATTTCAGCAACCCTTCTTTATGTTGGTGAGCATTTATGCCAGCACCCTGCAAGATCATGCCCTGAAAAGTTACATTTAGTTTTGAAAACCTACCATGGAGATGCACATACAGAAATAGAATAGACAGAGAGAGGGTCTGAGATGTATTCAATTCAGTCATCAGAAGTCAGCTGGAACTCCATGATCTAGCAGTATGCTATTATTTAAGCATCCATAATCTGAAAGTACCGTACAGAAACTGCAATTGCTTAAAACAGTCACCAATAGCCAATAGATAGGCACAAAATATGTTAATTTGTTTGAGAATTAAAAAAGACATAAAAGTAAATGTAGAATGCCCTTGTTATAACAAGCTGGTAGTCATCAGTATCAAAAAGGAGAAAGTTAGCAATAACATTGAAAGGACATGCTGTTTTCATTATGGTTCAAGTAACATACGTATCACATGCTAGAAGCTAACGTACCAATGATCAGTCCAATATTAATTCTGTTCAGCTGCATGTTTTGCTCACGTAGCATCACAGGGCGAATGGCTACCCCTACCACTCCATGCTGGCAAACAGCAAGGAAAACCACAGCTTCACATACAAGAACCAAGACTGTTGTATGTGTAGCCACAGTGGACTACATTTATTTATTCAAATGGACGTCAATGTTTATTTCCTTTATCATTTTAAATTTTCACCCAATTAAGTTATGTGTAAAGTTTTTATAACATTGCCATACTGATTTTCTGCACTGTGTTTTTTCCACTCAGTAAAGTTATATTTTTGAGGCATGAAAACTTATTTATTAGCTCACAACCAATATTCTAGAATGCATAGTGGTAGTCAAAGCAAATAGCACTTATAAATGCACACCAAGCTCCACATAAGTTATAGCTTTAGGAAAACACCCAGTCATATTTATAAATGTACAGCAAGCATGGCATAGTTCTTAGAAGCACCCAAAGCTCTAGGGCCAGAGAACACTTCAGCATAGAACAGCATATGGTTGACCATTAAAGTGCTCTTTCAAAGCCTCTTCAAGTGCATAGCTCCATGCTAGGCTCTTATAATAGCACTCGTGGCTGGCTGTTCAAAATCAGCAGACAGCTGCTCCACCTCTGCCTTCCAACCTGGCGGAAGCTTTCCTGCCTTTGTGTCACAGATATTATACAGGACACAACAGGCAGCTATAACCATTGGGATATTTCTCTCACTGAAATCCAATCCAGTGAGTAAACATTGCCAGCATCCCTTCAGTCTACCAAAAAGACATTCAACAGACATTCTGCCCCTGCTGAGCTCTAGCTGAACCTTTCCTTGGTGCTATCAAGCTGGCCAGTGTATGGCTTCATGAGCCACGGGCGCAAGGGGTAGGCGGGGTCCTTGGGCCAGAAGTGGCGCTCCACCATCTGCACTCTGTGAATGCCACCAACAACCTTTAATTGGGGTAGGTTTTTTTTTTTTTTGCAATATCCCTCAGCAGCCCTCCAGGAGGCTTAGGGAGCAGCAACTGTGGCATTCTCCAAGGACTGCAAACGATGGAGAATGTGGGATATTTGCCCCTGTAAGTCAATCAGGGTCTGCAGCATTTGAGTTTGCTGTCTGCTGTCCTGGTCCATTTTCCACTCCTTGTCCTGCTGGGACTCCTGGGCCTTTTATTCTGTCCTGTCTGTCTTTCTCCATACTGTCTGTAATATTGGCCTTTTAATAAGGAATGCGTATTGACACTTCAGCTTTAGAACTCCTCAGCAGAACATCACTCTCCAGTCCCAGCCACGGTGCATATGGCCTGCCAGGTATGAAGCGGGGAAATATTTTCTGTTCCATGAAGCTATACATTTTCATTCCCTGTTCCATGGGTTCAATTATAGGGCACTGAGCACTAGCACTATTTTCCACAGGCAGTAGTGATTTCAGTTGATTCATTCCTGAGGGCCACAAAGGCACAGAGAGCACAGCTGTTCCTGGTGTCCTAAAGCCGCCCACTTCATGCCGCTAGCTTGTTTCAGTGTTGCCAGCTGAGCTCATCGCATAGTGGCGTGGGAAAGCGTCCTACCACAAAGGAAGAAATAAGGCAGCCACCTCTAGAAACCTTTGGGAGCGGATTGCAGAGCATCCCCATGAAAGTTTCATAGAGGTCGCTCAAGAGGGACATCCCTGTGCATATAAAAATGTTCCACATGCCCCTGCACTTAGCCCAAAAGGGGAATAAAAGCAGTCGCCAACTCTACCTCTGTTGTACCACCAGAGACAGCACTAGGCATAAGAAGACTAAGCAACTGCCCCCTATTCGCTTTTCATTATAAGAACTTGCCTGTATTAGCATTGGGAAGGTGGCCAAAAATATTCCTGCTTAAGGTCCCAAATTGACCAGCACAGGCACTGTGTACCGCAACCCCGCAACCTCTTCTTGTACAAGTAAAACAATGAAAATATGTTTGTCTTGTTAACTTGAAGGTGGGCGGGGCAACATCTTTAAATGTAAACAATGTACAGCAAGATGCAGGCACATGCTTACCTGAGTTCTCTTCCACTTCATCGGGCTCCTCCACACTTGCCTGGCAGAACTGGCTAGACTGTGGTGGAGTCTCAAATGGGTCCTGACTCACAGCATGGCTGGAGTCCCCTGCTGTGTCTCTCCTCTCCTCTTCCCTTTTCTCCTCCTCCTCACTGTTCACAGCAGGGATTTTTATCTCTGGCTCCTCTGAGGTGTCCAGAGTGGTCTGCAGGGTGCGGGTCTCCACCAAGTATGACACGCAGTTCCTCGTAGAAGTGGCAGGTCTGCGGCACTGCACCCTGGCTTTGTGGTATTCCTGTCAACGTTTCTTTGCTTTCATGAGGCGCTGCTGCTGCTTCCTGTTGTAACCCTTTGCCTGCATGCCCAGTGCAATCTGCTCATAGATGTCCACTCGTCTAAGGCTGGTCCATAGTTGTAAGCGCACGGCCTCTTCTCTCCACAGGCCCAGGAGATCTAATATTTCCTCTCTGCTCCAGGACGGAGCACATCTAGTACCTGTCTGTGTGTGTGGAGCTGGCACGGTCCTTTGGGCCGCTACACATGACAAAGGTGAGCTGCTAGTAGTGCTCACCAAGGTGGGCAATCAGGAAAAGGCATTTCAAACACATGGGTGGGATTTTAAAAAAGAGGGGGGGAGTGGCTTCTGGTATCTTCGGTCACTGGACACTGGAGTTTAAAATTGTGACCAGAGCAGTCACTGTTGCAGTGAATGGGGCACACTGGACTGTTAGGGTTGACACAGGTCATGCAGTGACTACATTCATATGGTGTCAACCTCAGTAGATCGACCATGGCTCATTGCCATTTGGGGAGGTGGTTTTACTGCGTTGCTGTTATGGAGTGCTTACATGGGCCAGAGACAAACCTTCAATCCCCATTGACTTCAGAGGGAACAGAGGGTGTTGAGAACCTCTCAGGGTCGTTGTGAATGATCCATCACTTTCTCTAAACTAAGAACAGGTAATAACCCATGAATATTTCATCACATTGCCTATAATGTACAATGCCACTTCCTAAATAGTTCTTCAGCCTTCCATAGCAGCAAATCTACTCTTTCCTACTAGTCTCTAAACTAAGCGGACAGTGCCCACATTTATTTTCTGCTGTTTTGCAGAGGGGAAAAAAACCACAGTGGGACAGATTCTGCAACACACACCGTTGCTGTATATTAATTTATGCCGTGATTTCAAGAGCGCTACTCATGCTGTAAGGTATCACTCCCCAGGAATAACGGAGTCAAAAATAGGTTCTTAATGTTTAGTGGTGAATACATTTTGTCATGTAGGCATATCATAGCACTTCACTGAGTAACACCGCAGAAAGGACCCTATGAGTTAAGTAGCCTTGTCTTCCATTGAAGAGATGTGATGGACGCCCTTATATTCTACTGACTTCAAAAACATATCAGGATGTGCTCAACACTTCACAGAATAAAGGCCACAGAATGCTGAGATTACAGTTTCCAGGTGAAAAATTAAAGTGATAGACTCCCATCTTCACCAGACAACACAATTAGGCCTTCATGCTTCAGCTTTTCCACCTAAAAGGTGACAGCTGAATGGGACAAACTGTATTTTTGTGCTGCAGGAATGTCCTTCAACTTCATTTGGCTTACAAGAGAGAGAGAAAAATCAGATCCTCATAAAAATGTACAACCCCTATGCAGCCTCTGCACCCCCTGATATAGATAAATGATAGCAGCAGGAAACATGGCATGAATCAAGGGCAGTGTCAGAATGTAAGAGCATGGCCCCATTCCTGCAAAACTGATCTGCCCAGCCAGACCTTTACATCCTGTAGGAGCCCATTGACTACAGGAGTGGGGCCTAAACTTGGGAAGGTGGTTGGATGTGTAGTTTGTAGTGGTAGTGATGGAAATTATTTCATCATGTTGCAGATGAGTTTCATTAAATTACCAGAAACATTTTAATGGCGAATTCACCACGCCAACGGTGTTGGCAATTCCATTTGCTGTTTGCAATCAATAAATAAATAAAAGATAATGTAGTTTGACAACCATTCAGAAAATTTCTCACTATTCGGCTTATCTCATATGCCAAGATATACAGACCTCACATCAGATAAACAGTCTTAAGGGGAGAGAGAGAAAGAGAAAGTACTGTATAAGAAATAACAGTAATAAAAGGTTAATAAGAATATTTATTACTAAAAATATTGATAAAATACAAGTATTGGAGCACCGGTGGGAGAGTAATGATTAAATTATCTGATTCAGGGAAGATATTTTATTGTGTAATAAATACTAGCATTAAAGCCTGACAAAGTAATAATATCCAGTAACGGCTTATAAGCACTTTGCCTTCACTGTTTATTTGTCTGCACCTGGGTATTGCTGCCTGGCAATAATTGGATTGTAATCACTCAAGCAAGCTTTAAATTTACCAAGTGTGAGCAAAACACACCATGTCTATTTATTCAAGAAAAAGCTGATCTCATTCAGAGAATGATGCCTGGTTAGCTAGTGTGACTGAGGAAACAATATCACCACAGCAAAGGAAAATCATGAAAGTTGTGCCTGATCTTTTATTGCTCACACTGTATTTGTCTTAATTATGACGTAAACTTCTTGAGGCAGAGACATGGCCCTCTTCTAGGTTTGTAAAGCACAGTGGTTATCTGCAGTGTGGGTTCTCACAATGTTCCTTACCCTATACAAGTCTTTTAGAAAAATACTTATCTTTTGGTCAGTTTGGTAATAAGAAGTGCCAGTCGCCTGCTACTTCTGTGCATTTTCAGTCAGCTAATGAATGGATCCTATCTCCTCAGAGGATGTGTTTTCCTGATACCAGTTTTGGAGGAGGTAGGGGCTGGGATCAAGGTTCTGGATGTGACTCATTAGCACCCCTAGTGTTTGCAAAGGCCTTCTCTGAAGCAAAAGCAATGCTTATACTAACATAATAATAATGTATAAATGCAAAATTTAGAAAAATGTTTGCACTCTCAAAGAGGGAAAGACCCTTCTGCAAAGGCAATATCTATAGCTATGTCTATAAATATACTTCTTAATTTATTTATTAACCAGGCAGGCATGATTCAGCCTGTTAAAAATGTGTCCTATGGACATTACAATGATGGATGCTGGAGAAATGCATAATTAAAAATAAAAAAGGCTTTTAAAGCCTGTTTACTTCGGTGACTACTGTGAAACAAATGTTTCTTTCTCCTTGCATCGCCCACCCACAGAACAGGAACAGAACAAAGATGGCTCTGTCAGGCCTCTCTCCACTAGAGAACGCCTTGAGAGGCCAGAATGTATTAGAGCCCTGCCGAGCCCATTCAACTTCACATAACACTCATACACACCGTACAACTAATTACATGTCAGATTAGCGATTTCATTACCACACTACCACTAATTAAAAACTGGACTGATATTTCTCAAGCAGTTTTAGGTGTTTACATCGTTTTGAAGGTCTTTTTTTTAAACTTGTAAAAATATATTAAATTACTAATATCTAAGGAAAAAGAAACATGCTAATGAAGGGAAATCAACTTGCTTAACATTTATCCGTATTCATAATGACATTGGTATCCTTTTCTCCCACAAACTAACTTCTTCAGCATGAACTGCCAGTGCAAAGTCATAACTGCATCTTAATCTGAAAATTGATGGATACATGTCAGTTTTCCATTCTTAAGATTATCACAAGTTTAAGTTACCCAAATACGTAAATAACAAAAGTTACATCATTTTAGTCTACATTCATCATCTTAATTGCCCGAATCTCCACTAGAACAAAGTAACACCATAGTTTTATGGTATTTGATTAATGAGGGCAGGAAAATGGAAGTTTTTGCAATAAAACTAAAAAAAAAAAAAGCCCCAGACTTTTATAGTTTTTTCCCTTATGATTTTAATTTAATGGCTCGTGTTTTCATTACTGCAGAGGCTGTACACTTTAGCTTGCAATTATGTCCCATCTGTGAAGCACTGTGTTATTACAGTTTATTCTAGTAGCTTTTCAATCACTTTTGAGTTGTGCTTTACAAGTATTCTTGCAGCAGGTGGGCTTACTGGCATGGGACCAGAAATACACAAAGCGCAAAGCTGGAGTTTAATGGCAGCCATATGCATGTGGCACAGAGCGCCAGCCTTCCCCCATATGCTGCTAAGCAGCCCCTTCAGCCTGCCAGTCACTCTTCTTACTGACTACAGTCTCTAAGTAGTTTTCTGCCAGGGAAAAATATACCAAGGCAGCAAATTTCTCCAGTGCACCATCCTTATTACTGAGACAACCCTGTCATTAGCAAAAGCACAATGAACCTGATCTGGAGATGCATACCAATTAGGTTGCATGGAGCACTTTTCCTTCTTATCTCTATGGAAACTCGGCCTCCCTGGCTGCAGTGGACAATCAGTAATGTTTCATCCACCCATATGTCACCTAGTTAACACTGTACACTTTTATGTGAACCAAAAATCTGTTATAACCCTCTCAACAACGCAAAGTAAAGAAATTAAAGAAAGGAAATGAGTGAAGTCCCAGCACATTTGTGAAAGAGTGTGCCTTTGCAATGTTTGATCTTGCACAGTCATATCTCCTAGCCATAGATAAAGCAGGAGGAATTGGGCTAGTAGCTATAACAACGCAAAATGTACATTTAATTTTTCAGCACTAAATCTGGCAGAACTTGTGTAAATAATTTATACTATTATAACATATGCATTTCTTAAAAATAGCATAAAATATTATGTCACTTTTAGTACATACTCTGTAAGGGATAATGCCCTATGAAACTTTTTCTCACCCATTATCTGACTGTATGTTTTTCTCCTGTATGCTTAAACTATATAAATAAAAAAAGTAAACTCACATCCTGAGATTCACAAACATTTGTGCTCATGCAGCATTATCTTACTAGACTGGAAGGACTTTGGAAAATAGAACAAATAAACCAGATTTTTTTCTATTTTTAGGTTTCATACTGTTGAAAGCTATGCTTTCATTTTTTTCCACCTCTCTTTGGAAAAAACAACAACAACAAAACGATTGGGACAAGATTGCCATGGTATTGATTTTTTGCCTGTATAGATTTTGTCTGCAGTTTAATTTAAGAGACTGGGTACCACTACACATGTCATAGTTTGATCATGAATGGTATGCAGTAGCACTTCATGCCACGTATACCATATAAATAAATAAAATCAGGCTTTTCAGGAGAAAAGACACTTTTTACCCCATTCTGCTCTGTGTTAAAAACAGAGTCTTGATTTTACTTCTTGATACACTAGATAGCTCTTCACATGCTCCAGCTCATACTGCAATATTCTTTCTGTATGTTATGATTTTATATAATGAATAACAGAAGATAAATATTTGAAAACAGCTGTACTCTACTTCCTTTTGGGCAGCAATGTTTTTCTGAGAAAGAATGTGGTCTTTAAATTGTTCCTTAATTTATAATTAGCAAAGAAACATCTAATAGGCTTACCACAGGTTAATAGATAAACAGAAGTAGGTTAAGAAGTTAGAACAGAGGAAAAAGGGATGTCCACGTCTGAAATCATGTAGGGTTGTTTTACTTTCATTGTAGTACAGTCTTTGAGGAGATTCCAGAGAAAATACAATTAATGCTCTTTATATTGGAAATGGCACATCAGAATGGAGCAAACTAAGATTCCAACTGAACTAATATTTAAAGAAACAATGTATAATGAAAACAATACCGAAACAATGAATGATGTGAAATAATGTCAAGCAGCTAAGTGACAGTGACTCAGGAAGATGAACAAAAAAGGAATACTGACTTCATCATAAAATTGACTAGACTTGTGTCAGTGCTGGTGATATTCCCTTGATACTGTCACTTATAGAACATTTATTTTTTATTATAAAAGCAATTCTGGATATGTGTAAAATTCAAAGACTTCTAGTGGGAGCAATTTAAAACTGAATAATGCTGTCCTGTGGGAATTGCACCACTCTTTCGGTTTTGTTTTTAAGTTTAACTCATCATGGGAAAAACTTCTTCAGAAAAGGTAATTCTTATTAGCTGAGGCCCTTTGGAACAATGCGGGAGGGGAAAGTGGAGAACAATCATGGAGCTTTTCATTCAGCTGTTAGGCCTGTGATACACCTTCCTGAAAACACAGAGGAATAGAAATCAAATAAAGTGAGGCCAGCAGAATTTTGGCCAAACTAATCAGATTGACTACAATCCTGCAACCCAGCTACCTTCAGCTCACTGAAATTGGAGACTTGGGTCATTATTAAGAGTTTTTGCCTGTCACTACAACAGCATATTTCATTTTACTACAAAGTTGTTCAGAAAAGGATTTGAAGTGCTTTTCTTTTCGAGCTACAAATGGAAAGGAAGACGAAGAACAGCTTTTTTCCCTCTAGACATTGCATCTGTTTCAGTTTCATATCAGAATTCCAATGCATCGGTCAGATTCTAAAGTGGACTTTTACATGATCAAATCCATAGCCCTGACCTGGATAAAGCACCATAAGGGCCCAATCCTGCAAAAAGTTTGAAGGATCAGACCCTTAATGAGCTGCCTCTTTCTTAACATACAGTCTTTATATATTCATGGTTCTCAGAAAATGATGACCAAAAACACTATGACAAATGAGCTCTGACTTCAAAGAAACTGAAAAGAAGAAAGGGGGAAAAGTGAGGGATTTGTTTTGATGTCATTGGGATTTAGGCAACTGCTTAAAGTTAAGATTGTAGTGAAATTATTTTCTAAATTGGGGATTTACAACAGAAATTGGATTAAAGAACAACAACGGTGTTGTGATGCTGCTAAAGACACACCATTTATACTACAGCAATATTGAATGTAAAAAGCACCAATTAATGACTGCAGTGCCCAGACTCCCTAGAGCTTTCATATTCAGACATGTATCTAATCAAATCAGGAATACTTAAAAGGTGCCCATCACTGTCATATTTAGGCAACAGTCATTCACCACAGACAATTTACTTTTGTGCTGCATGGAAGGGCTCCCAATACCCCCTTTCAAATATGCTCTCAGCTTCTGCCCACAATGATGCCTATATCCCTAGATCACATAGAATCATAGGAGATTAGGGTGGGAAGAAACCTCAGGAGATCATCTAGTCCAACCCCCCTGCTCAAAGCAGGACCAACCCCAACTAAATCATTCCAGCCAGAGCTCTGTCAAGCCGGGCCTTAAAAGCCTCTAAGAATGGAGATTCCACCACCTCCCTAGGTAACCCATTCCAGTGCTTCACCACCTTCCTAATAAAATAATTTTTCCTAATATCCAACCTAGACCTCTCCCACTGCAACTTGAGATCATTGCTTCTTGTTCTGTCATCTGCTACCACTGAGAACAGGCTAGCTCCATCCTCTTTGGAACCCCCCTTCAGGTAGTTGAAGGCGGCTATCAAATCCCCCCTCACTCTTCTCTTCTGCAGACTAAATAAGCCCAGTTCCCTCAGCCTCTCCTCATAAGTCATGTGCCCCAGCCCCCTAATCATTTTCATTGCCCTCTGCTGGACTCTCTCCAATTTGTCCACACCCTTTCTGTAGTAGAGGGCCCAAAAGTGGACACAATACTCCAGATGTGGCCTCACCAGTGCTGAATAAAGGGGAATAATCACTTCCCTTGATCTGCTGGCAATGCTCCTACTAATGCAGCCCAGTATGCCATTAGCAGCCCAATATGCCGTTATAAAAATACTCATTTGTACTTAGATAGTACATGTCATACTTTTTCCTGGCTGAAGACTAGTTTACGACACCCATTTTTATTTTTCATTCAAAGAATTTCTTGTCACATTTCATGAATTGTACTGTAAAACAATGCTTTGCCTCACTCTTTATGAAGCATATAAAGACACTCTTTCAATTCAAAAGCAGGTCAATTTTGGATCAGAGACATCTCAGTAAAGAAAGAAAGTTAATAGCAGATCCAGCTCCTGACTTCACAAGGCTAGGATAAAACAATAGATTTTAGTCAGCATAGCTGAGCTAAAGACGTGAAGATCAGTTTAAAATAGCATTGAGTGCATGTATTTTTCCTTGTTGATGTTATACAACAAGGAAAAATGCATACACTCTATGCTGGCACTGTCAAATTCAGTTCAGTTTACTTCATAGCACTGCAGTGAAACTCAATAGGATATTCACAAAACAAAATCATGGGGCCAGATCCTCAGGGCCAGCTATGCAGCCCTCAGTGCAGGACCTAACGAGAGGGGAAAGCAGCTCTAAGCCACTTTTCTACTCCTCAGAGCTTGGAGCCAGTTAAGGCTACTTGGATAGAAATAAATGTGCAATTTCTTATTTTCCAATTTTTTAATTATGTTTTTCCTTACATTTAATCTCTCTGTGTTTCTAATATTTGAATTTTTTTTTTATACTTTGACATTCTTTTAGGCTCTTATCCAAAGCCATTTGGATCAAACCCTTGATTGCCCCCTCCACCTCCCATAACTTTATGATATATAATAACAACCTACACCACAACTTTCCAAAGTTTATTGCCAAATTGTTAAAAAATACTGGCACCCCTGCCATGTGGAGCTATTTATTCTCCAATAATGTATGTAAATTAGACTACTTCTGTGTTAATTAGCATATACTGGTTGCTAGACCTTCACCAGCTACCTCTATTTGAGCTGTGAGATTGTTCACCTCAGTCACTTAGTATTATTTCTATTCCTTAGCTGGATGAAGTAGCTAAATACAATTTTGATTGGTATAAAACAAATTTTGTTTCTTGATTAAACTAATCTTTGCTAGGGGTCCTTACTTCACTTTCCTATAATTAATATACTAACAAATTTGGCTCTCCTGAATGGACATTCATGAAAAAAATAATGTGAACATAGTCAAATCAAAATGCAAGTCAGAATTTACAGAAATGATCAGGAATTCTTTTTCCAAATTATTTGCTCATCCTCCTTCCATATAATAAAAATAATATTGCTAATCCCCAAATGAGATTTGGCCAAAATATTCTCATCTGACAGAGAAGAATGTGTGCTTAAGAAGTTTCAGATGAATTGGCTTGGTTCTGGCAAAGTTACAAAGTGAGTTTATTATACAAGGGAAAATTATTTACCTTGCTCTTCTCTGAAAATATCTTGCATGATTCTCTCTCCTAGCTCTTGTGCTCTTGAAGCTCCAAATTTTATTTTTGGCCCCTAAAGGCAGCATTATTGACTAGGAACATGAATCCAACTGCCCTACTGGTAAATGCACACTTCCCTGGACTGCCAATTCCTGTCGCTCAAGCATTCCACTGACTGAATAGGAAGGAAACACCACCCCCCTCTCCAAAATTAATCCAATCACCAAAATCAACACGCACAGAATTAATTAGAAATTAATCCAACCACAAAAATTGCCTTAAAAAAAGCAAAATCAATGAACTTAGAATGCAGACATAAGCACCCCCAGCACAGGAAGAAACCTCTCCAGACTCAAGAGCTGGGTGGGTAGAATCCTGCAGCAAGAGACACAGAATTACAAGGTGAGGTAGGCGTCCCTTTTCTAACGGTGTTATCTGTGCAGAATTCTCACGCCTGGGGTCAGATTCTGCCTGGCTCTTACACAGACATGGGGGCAGGGTATAAGGGGACTTTGCATAAGGACCAGGCAGAATTGTAGCCCCTGCACTGATAAGAGTATAGTAATGAATGCTCTGTTTCTACCACAGATCCCCACTCCACTCACACACACCTGCCAATAGAGCTATGATGTTGGACCCAATCAAGCGACCACTGAGGTCAAGGGCAAAATTTATGTTGATAGGTATAGGACTGGGCCTTTCCCTGTGCACTTCTTCATCAGGTTTTGGTAGTCAAACCCCACTGAAATGAGCAGGGGACTGGTAGGGTGAATGGGTATCCCGGTTCACCAGGGTTGTCTACTTTCTGAGGTACAGTCTCAGTTACAATGAAACTCAGATTTCTTTTTGATTTCATAAGAAACAGTCAGGCAATTGGCTGGCCATTTAGTGACTTGCTCTTGCCCCCTGCTTTGGTATCACTCTGTCTACTCCCTACCATTGTCAGGTTCAGAGGTGCCTACGTATGCCCCTCTCGCTCTCTGCCAGCTGTTAGCTTTGTGAAGTAGACCATCTGCCACAGATGCTGGGATGCCCCATCAGATTTTGTGCAGTAGTTTGGCCAATTTATTCAATGAGGAGTGACCAAAAGGAAGCTTAATAGGCAGCACTGTCAACCTGTGGAACTCCTTGCCAGAGGATGTTGTGAAGGCCAAGACTATAAGAGGGTTCAAAAAAGAACTATATAAGTTCCTGGACAATAGATCCATCTTTGGCTATTATCCAGGATGGGCAGGGATGATGCCCCTAGCCTCTGTTTGCCAGAAGCTGGGAGTGGGTGACAGGGAATAGATCACTTGATGGTTACCTGTTCTGTTCATTCCCTCTGGGGTATTGGCATTGGCCATGGCCAGAAGACAGGCTACTGAGTTAGAGGGACCTTTGGTCTGACCCAGTATGGCCGTTCTTATGTACCAGTAACTAGGGAATAGAAAAGAAGCATGTTTGAGGTTGCAGTGGTTGTGAAAGCAGCAACAGGGCTCAACATAAGTAATTGGGTCTGACTCTGAAGTCCTTTAAGAAAAAGAGAGAGAACCAGGTACTGTGCATGGGGGAGGGACCGACTTCCTGGAGGAAGGTTAGAACAAGGAAGGCTAAAAAGACAAGGCAAAGAGAGGAAAAGAAACAGATTGTTTTCCTTCCTTTACCCATCTCAGCTGTTAACCCCCCCGCACGACCACACACACCTCAAATGGCAAACAGGTGCCCTGGTTTTCCTTTTCGGATATATAGTTTACTTAATCTTTGAGAGGAAAGATCACAGGTCACTAGTGAATGAGGTGGATTCACACCTAAGATGCCCTGTTGCAATAGTTTGACAGGAGACTTTTTTTTTTTTTGCAATGCTGGGATAATGTGGCAGGAGTACATCTGAAAAAGCAACAGAAAAATGTTGAAAGGTAATTTGCATCTCGTGGAGGATTGTCTTGCATGTGTTTTTCAGTGAGAGACTTACGATCTCCCTTCTCCTAATTGCCATGTTCCGAGCTTTCATGATTTGATTGTGGTTCTTGAGATACTTGGTGTTTTTCTTACAGCCCCAGCTCCTGGAGTCAAGGGATTATGTAAGAAACTCAGCTTTCATTAAAAACAAAGAGCAAGAATTTAGCCCTCACAGTCAGATAAGGAGAAAAGTTTTAAATTGTACCCAAGTGAATCCTAAAGGCTCAGAAATCAGAAGGCAAACAAAATAATACATGTTGGGTTCTTTATTATTATTTTGAATTTCTTGATTTTGAAGACAATCTCATGATTTTTGAAGGCTTGGGGTTTAGCAATACTGAAATCATCCCACCAAGAGGCCCTGGGTGAGAGGCCCAAGGTCTGCTGCTGTGACAATTTCAGAGCAGTCTGGGATAGTGTAGATTGTGATGTCACAAACAGGAACAGCCCTCTCCATTTGCCAGCTGGGGCAGTAAACATTTTCAGCACTCTTACCACACAGCCCTCCAACCGAGTGTTCAAGTGTCCCATCCCCCCCCAAAAAACCCCAACTAGCACAGCAGTTTGGCACCCCTGGCAGTGGGCACCCTCCCACGTTTGTCTGCCCCAAGAACCAGCTCTCGTCACAAAGAAGGCTGAGCTTCATTAGTCTCAACTAAAACCATAGCAGATGCCACTGAACATTCCCAGAAGTCATTTTTCAATTGCTTGTACCTTTTTTTTATTTTTAATCACACTTTCCACATCAAGCAAAGGGACTACGCCTTAATAAGGCCTATTGGCATGCAAAACTTGAAGTGATTGTTGCTGATGTTTTGTTTTTGTCTTATTGGTAAGTAAATAGAAATTCTTAAAATACTTCTGAGTGTATCTTTTCACTCTCCTGTAATTCACAAGTGGCATGCCTTTTCCTCAAACGTTTTACACTTTTTTTTTAAATGGTCTTGGTTAAGACCAAGAATGGAAAGTTGCAATCTCAAAGGAGAAACTTTCAAAAAGTTATCAGTATGAGGTTATAATTAAAGCTACACAAATAACTGATTATTCAGTTTGGTGGCCAAACCAAAAAAATCTGGCGGGGGGGGGGGGGGGGGACGACAATGGACGGGATTAGTTTGAGTTGATCTGAAATTGATCAACTCAATTTGGTTTTTCTCACCAAAAGAAAATCCTGAAATAAACTTGTTTTCATTTCATTTCATTTTGGGGTGTATTTTACCCTTCTATAAAGAAAACAAATCTAGAGCTTCAAAAGCTTCAACAAAATGTTGCTTCAAAACAAAAAACTGAAATGTTTTGTTAGAAAATGTCAAAACAAACTACTTAGACCTAGATTTGTAAAGCTATCAAGGCGTTGCTGCACTCAGCGCTGCACTGCCTAACTGATTTAGGAGCCTACATCTCATTTTCAAAAGGGATTTAGCCACTTATGAGCCAAAATCCCATTGACAGTGGATTGGGTTTTAGGCTACCTTTTTCTGTTGCTGCTGCCCTCATTTGTTGCTTTTTCAGATGCACCCCCCGCCACATTATCCCGTCTTTGCAAAACAATAAAAGAAAGCAAGATTCAGGTTCCTCAATCAGTTAGGCACTACAGTGCTGACCACAACAATGCTAAATACCTGTAAAAATCTGGATCTTTGACTCCTTTAAAAAAAAAGCCAGCCAAAACTATTTGCCAAATTCAATCCAAGTTTGCAGATCATTTTGATTGACCCAAAATTGCTTTTTTAATTAATTAATTTATTTTTTGGGTGACTAAATCATTCATCTGAAAAACTTCATGCAGCTCTAATTATAATGAAAGTACTATTGAGAGTAATTACTATAGCTAATGTTATATCAGGCAAATACTGTAACAGTCACATGGAATGCAATGTTTATTATCTAAACAACAAGCAAAGCAAATACTGCACGTACAGAGTTGTTGACTTTCAGATTGATGTAATTGCTCTGTCTTTTTAAATAAATAAATAATTTTTTAAAAAGTCCTGGTTCATATCATGCCCTGCAATATCTCTCGTTGTTACTATTAAAGAGTTTGGTCATTGGACATTGAGGGGAACTGCAAAAAGTTTAACTAAACAAGTTAAAGTATTGCCATATATTTGTATTGCTATATATTTATTCCATGGCCAGAATGCTACATGAAAGTTTGCTTAAAAAAAAAAAATCACATCTATACTAAGGCTGTGAATAGCAAGTGACAGCCCAATGTGAATGAAACCGAACAACTATACATGCTTCAAAAATGAAGTTCATAATGGAAATTCATTCTTGACAGATGCTAAGCCATAGAGTATTGTAAGTCCCATCACTATTTTACTAAGGCCTGATGGAAAGCCCACTGAAGTTGGTGAAAAGACTCCTATTGGCTTCAATGAGCTTTGGAGCAGGTCTATGATATGCTCAGGAGATCGCTATTAAACCATTGACAATGAACCGTGTCTCACACTGCAGTGCACATCGCACCATATACTGCACTTTTCTTCCTGTGCTGTATATTCCACTCAAGTTTTGCACAGATCACTCCTTTGTGTTTGTAATCTTAAGAATTTTATTTTTTCAAAGGATATTCATATTCCTTATAGAGCATAAACAAACAAAATTTCTAAACCATCATGTTTTTTTAGCCTTCTTGCAAAGATGTATGTACTCTGTCTCCACATGCACAATTTTACCTTTAGTTTTTTCCCTCTCTGACTGAGATATTGTCACAGAGTAGCTGGTCCCTGTGGATAAACTAAGTCCAGTGCCCCTGGACCAGAGCAGGTGAGTCCAGTCCAGCCAGTTAAAGAGGGCTGGGCTGCACTTGGGCCTATAAAAGGTTGCTAATGGGTAGTTGGGTGAAGGAAAGCCACACTGGAGTGGAGCTAGCTCCTGTGGTGGGTCATTGGAGCAAGGAGCTAAGGGTTCAGGGAAGCAGCCCTGGGGCTGTTGCTCCAAGAAGAGAGAAGAACTGACTGAGACAGGAGCTGGAATGCCAGAAACCCCTGGAAGGGGTGGCCATGAAGCTGAGGCTAAGAAATGAGTTAAGACTGTTTTTTTCTCTTTGTTTGATAACGTCTGTTAAGGAAATAAAGCTCCTGGTAAAAGACTGGGTGTGACAGCACATGATTTGGAGCTGGGAGAGAAGTCTGGGTTAGTGACAGGTATCCAGTTAAGATAAAAGTTGAGTTTTAATAACAATTCCAGTATACAACTTACTACTTCTTCCTCCAAAATTCATACACAGGAAACATCAGTTTCGCTGAAGATTCAAACAAATTTATTTGAGCATAAGCTTTCGTGAGCTACAGCTATAAATTTGTTAGTCTCTAAGGTGCCACAAGTACTCCTTTTCTTTTTGCGAATACAGTCTAACACGGCTGCTACTCTGAAACTGAAGAGTCAGTTTCTAACTAGCTAAAATAAAGTTTATACTGGAGGTGGACCTCAACCAAAACACTAGATCAAAGCAGCCTCAAAATTTTGGGGATGGTGGCTTAGAATCCAAACTTAGATCTGAATTTAATGACTCCCCTCTTATAATGGGTTGAATCAACTGGGTTGTAAACACATCTGAACTTCAAAAGGTTTTAAAAGGTGGATTTAAGTCAAAATTTCTTTTGCATCTCCACCTCACCTCTATTCCATATACAGTAGCACATTTTATTCTAGAGGATACCAAAATGCCTGATAAACTATGAACCCAATCTTGCAATGGGATCCATAGTTATACCCAAACTGACAGTTGTGTGCCTACGCTGTGCCCAGTTGAGTACAGTGGGTCTCCTCATGGGTGCAGACTCCATGTCGATACAGAACTGACAGCAAGTTTACGGCTGGTAGCCACACAGAACCACTGAAGTGCCACCACCTAAACGTTGGAGGGCAGCAACCAAATATCGTACAACAATAGCGGGGAGGCCAGGACAAGGCATGTAGGAGCAAATTGGCACCAAATCCCCAGGTGAAAAGGAAACCCCCTAGACCTTATTAACGGGACCTTTAAGTGTGATGGCCTCAGCTTTTAACCAATCATTCCAACACACACATGCAGCATAGAATTTAATTTCTCTTCAGCAGAAGGATGAAAGGCTCAACCAGTCCTGCATGGATTTGATGTAGTGGGAATTTAGATATTTAAAACCAGAGATTTAGACCACTAAACCATCCTCCATCTCGAAAAGGGGTCTATTTAACATGACTACATTTTGAGAAGCCAAAGCCTGACATCTTTACCTGAAGTCAGAGTTTGGCCTTGGTAAGCACTGGTAAGCACTTGGTAAGAACTGCTTTAGGTTATTTATCAATGACTTTTACCTTTCCTCACAGTACTTTATTTCAAAGGCTTTACAGGAAAAATAAACAGAAAAAGAAAACGAAAACACACTACAATGTATATCTCTCCTCCCCCCTTCTTTGTCCATTAAACTACTAATTCCAATTTAACACAATGATGTTGAAGGTCTTTGAAATTCAAAAACACATTTCTCTTCCCATCCCTAATGGGATAATAGCACATCCTAATGCACAAACATTTGTTCTCTTAGTCACCATTTCATAAGAATGGCAAGTTGCAAACACTATCACTTAATGATTGTTGTGCAATTAGTCAAAAGAAGAGATACCTTTAGAACCAGAGGCAAATGGGGAGTACAGAAGCAGAGGTAGACATCCAATAATTTAGGCTTTTTAGTTCAAATTTCAGTGAATTCCAATTTGTAGTTTAGTTTGTATATTTTATATAGCCTTTTTAATGTATGTTTAAAAAAAACATCCTGCATGTCCGGTATTTCTCCTTTTGCTCTCTCTCACACAACTTCTCCCTCAAAATTTACCGAAAAGCATGGTGACCTTATCCACATAAAATGTACAATAAACTCTTTTACAGAGGGAGTGCTTTAATGCAAGCTGAAGCCGTGAGACTGGTGACTCCGGCATGCCTGGCCGGGCTCCATTTAGGGAGGGGGGACACCTGCCCCCTCTGAATTACGAGTCAGCCCTGGGCACCTGCCAGGGCTCCCACTATGAGCCTGGTGGGGACGGGGCTCCTTTTATAGAGTGGGGGGGTGGGCAACTGTCACCCTGAGTTATGTGTCAGCCCGGGGCATCAGCTCCCTGAAGCCTGCCAGCACATGGCCAGTCCCTCCTCTACCTGTACTAGCCCCCTCTACCCTCTCTTCACCTGCACGAACTGCACACAACTCCTCAGAGTTTCGCAAAAGCCTCTGGCAGTCTGAATTTGGCCCACAGTCCGCCTATTGACTACTCCTGCAATAGGCCCTGGCTATATTACACAGCATAGTATGTGTTCGTTGAACAGGAGCACTTGCAGTGTGAAGAATGTTTTTCTGGAGTCCAGACTTTCATTATACCTTGATCAAGAAATTTGGACCTTTACAAAAAATAATTTGACTCCCCCTTCTACAGCATCCTTTGATAGCAGCAGCAATGCAGATCACTGCTGCAGCCCTGAGCCCTGGCGTGCCCTGCGGGGCTAAGCCCCAAGCCCCAGTGTGCCCCAGCATGCCTGGCAGGGTTCCATTTAGGGAGGGCGTGGGGGACGCCTGCCCCCCCAAAGTTATGAGTCAGCCCACCAGCACACAGCCAGTCACTTCCCTACTCGCACTGGACCCCCTCACTAACTGCCCATGGCCCCCCAGAGTTTCGTTTTCTGGTCATAAGCCTCTGGCAGTCCGGATTTGGCCCACAGTCTGCCTATTGACTACCCCGCTTTAGACTTTAGAGTGCATCATTGGATAGTTATAGTAAATGGCTCCATAGAATCCCACTGATCATTACCGCCATTTAACCCTTTTCTTCTCTCACCTAATGAATAGATGAGTATTTTCACTCTCTCAGAACCAATGATATAACTCAAAATTGATAAAATACTTTTAAAGTTTCTCTTTTTTTAAAAAAAATGAAGCATTGTTTTGATCTGCTGCAACACTGCAGCTATATATGACAACAGTATCTATGCTTTTGTTTTACTGCATTCACTTGTGAGGCTCACTCCAAATTAAAAATGGATTTATATTCTTCGTAGCTTTAAGTTCAGTGCACAGTAGTAACCAAAAGCCTTCACTTGCTGATGGATTTCTGGGGCATTTATCATCTGAGAATGTAATACAATGCACCAGATTCTGTCTCCCTCTCTAATTCATGCATTCACACACAGCATGGACTTCTTGTAAAACTCATTTAAACTACTTAGTCATATTGATGCAACTCCTTGTGAAATTTGACAAAATAAAGTGCATTAGTAAAGTGGATTTTCTTTATGCTGACTTTCAGCATTTGCAATGGACAAATGTGTGTATGTGTGAAGTGTGTACTTGTGTGTGTGACTGCTCATGTGCCTATTGCACATGTGTGCCATAGATATATGTATGTATGTATATGCTCAAATATATATGTATATATACATATATCATATATGTATATGCTCAAATAAATTGGTTAGTCTCTAAGGTGCCACAAGTACTCCTTTTCTTTTTGCGAATACAGACTAACAAGGCTGTTACTCTGAAACCTGAGATATATGTATGTGTGTCTATGCAGCTGAGAGGTAGGTAGGCAAATAGGCGTGTGCATTTGTGTGTGTGTGTGCGCATACTTGAGAGTTGTATGTACAGCAACTCTCTTCATTTTGTGTGTGTGTGTGCGCATAACATCCATATAGGAGAAAATCTAATCTATAGACTTAATGAGTGAAATTCCAGTCCCACTGAATGCAGAGGTAACACTCCCATTGACTTCAGTGAGGCCCAGATTTCACCCAGTGCAGCTTCATGGCCACTTTCTAGACCAGGGATCTCAAACTCAAATCACCATGAGGGCCCATGAGGACTTGTACATTGGCCTGATAGCCGCATCACTGACACCTTTTCATACAACGATACAAAAGTATAGTCAAAAATGAAAAAAATGAAGAGTAATATAGTATGCTATTAAAAGTCAATGTATTAACTTTTTAAAAACTGCAATGCAAAGAGGGGCTTTAATAAATATAAACACCTGTAACGATTCCTTATGCAGTCAGTAACACCGACGATGATCTACACTAATAGGCTATGAACACAGCTGTAACGGCAGGAACTTTTTAAAGTAACTATTCATACAAAATATGTTGCCACTTTTAACAAACATTCTTCCCAACTACCCACAGCAAAGAATCATACATGCTGAACTTCATACCTCAGACTGGTCATCTAGTCCATGAGGCCCTGTCCCTGCCCTGCCTCTTCCCACCCTTTCTCCGCCCCTATTCCAACCCCTTCCCCAAAGTCCCTGCCCCAACTCCGCCGCCTCCCTGCCCCTATTCCAACCCCTTCCCCAAATCCCACACCATCCCTGCCAATTCTCCGCTTCCTCCCTTGAGCGTGCCATATCCTCGCTCCTTCCCTCTCCCTCCTGGAAAGTCCTAAGCGCCGCCAAACAGCTGTTTGGTGGCGGGAAG
Source organism: Chelonia mydas (assembly GCF_015237465.2). NCBI lineage: Eukaryota > Metazoa > Chordata > Testudines > Cheloniidae > Chelonia > Chelonia mydas. The sequence goes on along the minus strand of NC_057849.1, from coordinate 107,643,297 downwards.
CGTTGGGAGGTAGGCGGAGGAGTGGGGACATGGCGTGCTCAGGAGGAGGGAGGGTGGGAGGTGAGGGGAGGTTGACTGCCAGTGCAGTCAGCGCCTGTGGCAGGCCACAGGAAATAACTCTGTGGGCCGTGTGTTTGAGACCTCTGTTCTAGACACTTTTCCACATTAATATTATGCATGTCACACAAATAAAATGCGTCTAGCATTTCTCTTTAAAATGTTTTTTAAAACAAACAGCAAAAAAATTCCAACTTTTAGATGTTGTTCTCATTGCCCAGTGTATGAGACTGGAGCTCGTAAGAGTTCATTGCTATTGGCACTATGCAGAATGGGAACGTTACCACTGCTGCAAATGTGAATAGCATCTATCAGAAGGAAGCGCAGCTGATTAATCAACTTGATATTACCCGAACTGATTAAACAACGAGGCATCCTGGGGTTTTGCTGTCTGTCCTGATGAGTGCTCATCATAACTAATAATGCAGAACCCCAGCACATCTCCCTTGGGAGTAAACTACCTTCTAATATTTTTCCTCTAAGGATTAATTTCATTGTTATGGAACCTGTATATTATAAGAACTGTAAACTAATCATTAGTCATTTTCAAACAATTTGACTTTTCCTGCCTCGACTGGTGGAGTGTTTTTGGAAGAGGTCATATTGGGTTTCAGTTATTCACATAAGCAGGTTTATTTAGACAACTAGAAGAATAACTGATACGTCAGCAGCATTGTGTTAATCTCTAAACCGGAAAAAGTGGACAACTTTTTTAATGATTGTTTGTCCTAAGTGAATTTTCAAAGGACTAGCAACTGTGGAAACCATGCAAGCCTCTCTCCTTTGTCCCACCATGATCACCCTCTCTCTAAATCCCCATAAAGTAGAATGTTACCTGTGATAGGAAACAGCTTTTAAACACAAATTAAATAATTTACATGGTCTCTGTCAATCTTTATAGTATTAGTAAACTCTTGTCCACGCTAGGTGAAGTCTAAAGATACTGTTCAAAAACTATTTTCTAAAATGGTTTTGCCTGGCCCACACTGACCCAAAAATCTTGTTTAATCTATGCTTACAAACTTGTTTAAAATATGTCTTGTTAAATAATTTCCTTTCACAGGTCAAACTCCCGTGTGGATGATGCCAAAGGCTGAGATCATGTAGTTCTGCCTCCACACAAGCTCAATACTAGGCTTTTCTCGACTTCCAGTGGTATCAGATTTTATGTGGTAGTTTTTGGTTTTCTCAGTTCAAGTGAAATCGACATCAAATTCAATTCACTATTTTGGTTCTAAGGGTGAAAGACGAGTGTTTTACATCCATTAAGTCATCTAGGCCCAGACCCACAAAGGGACTTAGGCATTGCAGTACCTACATTTTAGGTGCCTGGAAAATCACAGGAACAACACTGTCATCCACAAAGTCTGCGTTAGGGGCTTAGGCTCCCTATACAATGAATGGGGAGAGAGAGGCGCCTTAGAATGCAATCCACAGGAGCAAGCATGCAAAGCAGGAAGCTTCTAATGGGAGATGCTGACGAGAGGCGTGTGCCAAGTTCAGCCCCTCTCACAGAGACAGGCACCTAAGTCAAGGCTGTAGGGAAGTGCCTATCTTTACTTAGCAATCTGTAAACGTTCCTGGATAATCAGGTAGCTTAGGCACCAGCCTCATTCCACACAAAACAGCCAGCTGTGAAGGTGCCCCCATTATGAACTTTTAGCCCAGCATTCAGAGCTTGGGATATGGGAGGGAGACCCAGGTTCAATTCCCACCTCTGCCTGATGGGGAGAAAGAGGGATCTCCCCATATCTCAGGAGAATGTTCTAACCACTGAGCTATAGGCTATTCTGATGTGGCTGTACCTCTGCTGTTGAGGCTAAACACCAATCTACAGAGCAGTTTCCCCTCATTGACCCAATGAGTGTTCCATTGTGGAGAAATACTGAATTAGCTACTGGGCCAGAGAGAGAGACTGAGAATGACTCTACAGCCTGGCAGTTAGGGCACTCACATGGGGCACCCAGGGTCCAGTCCCCCTGCTCCAACCACTCTTCAACAGGACAGATTGAGGTAGGCCTACAGCAGAATATCCCCTAGCTCAGTGGTTAGTTGTCAGACATAGAATCATAGAATATCAGGATTGGAAGAGACCTCAGGAGGTCATCTAGTCCAACCCCCTGCTCAAAGCAGGACCAATCCCCAACTAAATCATCCCAGCCAGGGCTTTGTCAAGCCTGACCTTAAAAATATCTAAGGAAGGAGATTCCACCACCTCCCTAGGTAACGCATTCCAGTGTTTCACCATCTTCCTAGTGAGAGAGTTTTTCCTAATATCCAACCTAAACCTCCCCCACTGCAACTTGAGACCATTACTCCTCGTTCTGTCATCAGCTGTTCTGACACCCCTGTTCATCTCCTTTCTCCCAATCAGGCAGAGAGGGGAAATGTAGCTGGGTCTCCCACATCCCATGTGAGTGCTATAAATACTGAGCCAAAGGTTTTAAGAGGGTCACCTCCTCTAACAGTGTAATTTGGACTGGGACCTGATCCAATAGGTGTCCTGGGTGTGTGCCTATCAGATCAAGCCCTGCATGCAAGATAGATTTGGCCACCTATCTTTCCCCAGTTTGTAGATTGTTCTGTGACTTAGGGGGGTGTAACAGTGCCTCTGTGGGTCACAACTGTGAATGCCAAATTCAGGACAAACTGCTGAGAAATAGGGCAGACACACCCCAAGATTGGTGGCTAATTCCTTAGGATATACCAAACCAGCAACAAAAGTAAACTTCTGTTTCACCACACTGGCTAACAAGAAATCATAAAAGCAGTTTCCTTAGACATTCCAGTCCTTGAATTACCACCGAAAACACTAGACTTAGAGATGAGTGGTTCTTGAAAACCAGTTTTTTCAAATGAAAGGTTCTTCTGGTCCCAAAGGACGAGCCACACACCCAGGTCAATATACAACTTAGATCCTACCCAAAAATCATGCTGATGCCAATCAGCAGAATATCCCCTAGAGGTTTATAGAAGAAAGAAAGAAAGAAAGAAAGAAAGAAAGAAAGAAAGAAAGAAAGAAAGAAAGAAAGAAAGAAAGAAAGAAAGAAAGAAAGGGGAGAGTTAAAATTGGTTAAAGCAGGGGTGAACATAAGATAAAAGACTTACCGATATGGGGGCCCGGCTCTGGTCAGCCTCCCACAGCCAGCCTCTCCACACTGCCTGGACTGTGCTGCCAGGGGCTCTGGAAGCGATTTAAAGGGCCTGGGATTCCGGCCACCGCTGCAGTCACCCCAGGGCCTTTTAAATCGCCGGGCCCCAGGGCAGCTGCCCCTTTTGCTCCCCCCACAAGACCAAGAGCAAGAGATCAGCCGCAACATAAGAACAGCCATACTGGGTCAGACCAGTGGTCCATCTAACTCACTGTCCTGTCTTCTGACAGTGACCAATGCCAGGTGCTTCAAAGGGAATGAACAGAACAGGTTAATTTTGAGCAATCCATCCGCTGTCCTCCAGTTCCAGCTGCACATACAGATCAACTAGGCCAGTGGATTCTCTATGAGAGCATCAGTTCCACCAAAATTTAAAAAATCATAACAAGATTTAAAAAATATTTGTGAACTAGCTTGTGATTATGGAGGTGGCTCACTAGGATAACTCATGTTCATGACTGCTCATTGACTGTCACAAATAGACATGCAACAAATGTGTTCCAAAAGGAACTACCAGAGGTTACTGTGGGTTCAGGATAATGATTGAGATGTTATTTTTATTTGCATTGCAGGTCTCTGATCTTTCTAAAACTTTGTGTCTGAACTTGCTCCTTAATGGAAGTGAATGGGAGTTTTGCTCATCCCTTCAATAGAAGGATTAGGACTTTTATTTCCACGTCCTTTGCATGATGATTATGCTGTGACTTTTCTTAAAAGCCACACTGACAGCTTGGCTACCCTACCCTGATCCAAAGCTCACTGTCAATGGAAAGACTCCCGTTAACTTCATTGGGCTTTGGATCAAGCCCCTGATCCTCCAGAGCCAGCTCTATATCCTGGTAGGGCACAGTTATTTGAACAAAATTCCTTATTTGAACTGGTAGGGCACAGTTATTTGAACAAAACTCACACTGGCATTAATGGGAACTTGCTCAAGTAAGAACTATAGGATTGGGCTGATAATACCCAGGAAAATTAGACTAGAAGCATTAAACCTAATTAACCTTGTATACAGCTTTAAAATAAATGGATATACTTTTTTCTCCATGAAAATATTTGCTTAAGTAGAACCTTCTTTTGAAATCTATTCCTCTCGGAACAATTCTGAAGGATACACTATGGTTGTATTTAAAACATTGTTTCTGACTAATCATTTAAAACTGTGTTGTTGTTTTTAAAAGTATCAAAATTCACACCAGTTTCAAAAGCAGATTTTTTTAAAGCATTACAAAAAGCCAAAGTGAAATCAGCTATGTTGTCTATTAAAAATTAACAAATTCAAAGTTTCATACGCAGTGACTCACTCACCGAGAGTTTACAAAGATCAGGAACAAGACAAAAGCCAGTTGCAGGGATCCTGGCTAGATTTTTTTTTCCCCCAGTCAATAATGTCTATTAGTAGACAAGATACAGCAATGATCAAAACATCAATGGAACTAGTTTAACTTTAGATGCTGGTTTACTTGGGATGTCAAAGCTCCACAATTGTTAGGAGTCAGGCATCAAGTGAACAGATACAATCCTAAGCCTAAATGTTAACAAAGCCAGTTGGCATCCCAGATTAGGTTGCTGATCTTGTAAGGATCAGCTACTTACTTACTGATGTTTACACTGACATTGATGTAGTGACACCCTGATCTAATTACATGTCAATAAACCACATTCCTGATGCAGTGAGAAGATCAAAAGAGGATTAGGAGAACTCCACTGGCAATCCTCAAAGCCTATAGTATCAACCTTGTGATTTAATTACCATGAATTTGGCAACTGTAAAGATATTGTTTTAAAATTGGGCCAATGCATGTTTCATAATTACATTGCATCACCTCCTTTTACCCTTTCATTGCTAATTCTTTGCAAGGTGCTGTGAACTGAGACTTTCTGAGTAAAATATCCTAGTGGGACAAACATTTTAGAAACCAGTTTAGATGCCTTTTGCCAGGGTTCTGATTTTCCTCGGGGTCTAGGCAGCTTTTTAAAGTCACAATGCATTTTTTATGACCTTCAGATATTGAGTTTCCTTTCACAGTTATCTATGGCATTTTAGATTCACCTTGGCCAGCTTTCGATATAAATCAATAATATTCCTGTCACAGGATATGGGATCACAGGGAGGAATCACAGCCAGAGTAATCATAGTGGTGCCAGGGAAATAGCATAGGTGGGCTGTCTATTCTAACGGATAATGAGAGTGTTTATTTGCTTAATATCATTGGTTGATGGAGTTATTGACTGTAGTAAGCATCTGTTCAATGTCTGCTAGTCTGAGGCTCATTTTCCAGCCAAGGCTAAAAATGTCTGGAAACACTGCTTTGAGTTATGAATTTAGATTAATGATTAAATTGTTCCAAAAACTCCATGTACCACACTAGAAAAGAAAGAGGCTTCTCAGTGGGACAGACATTTACTCTCCTCACTGTTTTTTGCTTGTGGATGAATCAACACGTCCTGCACTCTTCCAGAAATATAATTGTGCGTTACTTTCAGAAATGACGTGGGAAACAAGGAGGGCTTGGTTGGGTAGTGTCACGATACCTTTCCCTATTAGAGAGCAATGTTTGGGGAACACAGAGTGCAGAATTCATCCTCATTGCAGCCTGTGTGATTTGGAAGTTCCCATGGGCACTGACAGTTATCAGGTATTATACAGCCAAACTAACTCTATTTCTTGATCCTCCAGGACTCTTCTGTAGTGTTGCTGTGAGTGTAACTATACTTGTAGAATGCAAAGCCTTTAAGGACCAGTATATATGCTTTGTAGAACTAGCATCCATATAACCATCCAGCCATCTTAGGGTTTTGTAGTATCTTAGTGCTTCCTGCTATGCAAGTTGGCGCTTAGAATATCCAGTATTCTTGTGACGGATAGAGGACGAAAGAGACCAAATAACTGAAGTTGTGTACCTTGCAGGATTTTTTTTCCTAGTCATACTAATTGTAAGATTCATTGAAATAAAATGTCCTTGAATATTTTGTATTCTCTGCTATTTCTACTGTTCAATGGGCTATTTTATGGTGTTCTAATTCAGTTCCAGGCTTTATATCTACGAATTAGTTATCCTCCACTTGCTTAAGAAAACAGAAGTGTCTGATTTTTGCTAAGGTCAAGTTGTATATATCGTACACACTTCTAAGAAGCAGCTGTTTTAGAGTGGGCACATTCCCACAGGATTTGATGCCCTGTGATCTGCTGCATAATCAACAGCTTCACGGCACTTACGTGCAGATAAGAAGGTCTAGGCTATTGACAGCTGCCAGAGTTTTCCTTCTTTGTGATCAGTGGGACACTATGGTTGAGAGCAAGTGATTCCTTCCAAAGTTGCAAATGGCAGTTGGAGTTGACTCCTAAGTTCAGGTTTTTTGCAATCACGAAATTTTAGAAATGTTTGGATGTTCAATATCAACGGTCTCCAACTAGATTTTCAATAAGATCATAGGGAATGGCCAAGCACTAGGGGCCAGCCAACAAAAACATAAACATAAAGTCCTGGGGATGCTGTTTGCCTGCACAAAGTGTGGGAAAGGCTTCAAGACCAATGGCCTCCTGTGCACCAGAGAACCCATGCAGCTATGGCCAAGTAGTGCCAGCCCCAAATGTTGGGAGGGCACGCAGCACCCCTTTTGCAGGCCTTGTGCCATCAGCAAAGGGGTAACAACCTCACAGCATCGCCAATGAAGCTTGGCACATCTCCCAGGAGAGACTGGAAGGGAAGGGAATGGGAGGGAGCATCAAGCCTAAGACAACTGAGGACCAAGCAGCCATGTAAACCTCCCAACCCAGCCCTGACTCTCTCTGGAGAGGGCTCAGTGCCCCAGAGCAGAGGAAGCATGTACAGAGAAGAGGACTGGCCGCTGGGGTGATATTGTTATGGGGAAGGGCAGGCCATGCAGACCCAGCAGTGCCAGTTCTATTGGTGGTTTTTCTGAAAGTGGCAGCTCCTAGAGTCCCGTGATTCCAGGAGAAACACAGCTTCAAACCAAAGCAAGTCTCTCTCCCTCACGGCTGCAGCGCCGGCAGGTGAAGGGTTAGTGTTCTTTAAAGCCTCATAGTGCTAGGATCAGACTCAGTGTCTCTGAGCATATGGGATGGGCAGGGGCAGGGCTGGGCTTTTCTGATGATATGCCCCTGCCCCAGTGCCAGGGCTGACCTGTCCCAGCACCTGCTTAATCTTTTCTTAACTCCCCCAACTCTCCCTTGAGTCTCGGGCTGTATTTGTCTCTTTTGGGTCCCCTCGGTCTCAATTTTTCTTCAGGGAAGGAGAAGCTGAGTGGGAGCTGGGGCATGGCCACAGCTTGTCTCTCTACCTATTGCTGTGATACGGAGATGTGGTTCTCACCATCAGGGGTGGGGGGAGTGGGAGGATATGTTCCAAATGACAATGCTCATTTCCTCAGGAAGGGTTTGGACATTTTACTCAATGTGGCAAATTGGCACACAAAAAAAAGAAGAATCTTTAAAATACATTTAGCTTTTGAATGGTGGGAACACAGGGAAGATATGGATGTCACCGAAAAATTGACTTTTTTTGAGGGGTTTCAGTGATGTTGAACAGAAGACAAATACATTTTTATTTAAATGGACCCTAATGTGGTCTAAACTCTATTTGGTACAAGCTGTATTACGGATAAAAGACAAAACAAGGACCAAATTCAGCCCCAATGTAACTCACTGGAGTTACACTGGGAATGACTTTGGCCCAAGCCATTTAACTGTGAGTATGTGAAATAACTACTTTCCATGAGGACCTTCATTCTGCAGACCTACAGTCTGCTGTATAATAGAAATAATAATAATACTTAGCACTTAGTGCTTTTCATCTTCAAAGCACTTTACAAACATTAACCAGTAGGAGCAACTCTCCTGAAAGAATATCTGATGAAGAAATAGAAATTTCTTAGAGGAATAGATAGACTGATTCAGTTGTACACCAAATGAGCTGGCAGAGACGCAGTGTTTTTCAATTCATAAAAGGCTAAGGAAATAGAATATTGTTTTACACAGTGGTTACTGCAGGACCGTTGGTATTGGCCAGGTACCCCAGCAGCTAGAAGGGAGTTGTGGGTCAATCAGACCACAAATGAGTCTGGGTTTTAGGGACTGATCCTGCAAGGTGCTGAGCACCGCAGCTTGGATCCAGCAAAGGACTTATGCACATATTACCTTTAAGAATGTGAGTAGTCCCATTGTCCGCCATGTGACTACTCCTGTGCTTGAAGAAGTTAGTCACATGCTTATGTGCTTTGCTGAGTGCTCAGCACCTTACCAGCTCAACCCACGCTTGCATTCTAAGCTCTGTAAACACCACAGGATAATTTACTGAAGTCATCCATGCCCAAGGAGTAAATATCAACATGGCAACTGAGCCACCCACATGACCAGCACAGGGCACAGAAGAATGTGTAGAAAACACCTCCCTGCATTTTCCAGCATGCCTAGGCTTTGACTCTGTACAACCCGCACCAATCCTATCCAAGCCCTAATAAGGGTATGTCTGGGCTGTATAGCTAACCCAGGCTCTTATCCCAGTTGTAGCCTTAACTCTCCTATCGTTCACACAGAAAAACCCTGACCCAGGTTTGGAAACGCACTAAGCCCAGGCTAGTTTACCTGGCTGAGGGTATAGGTTAGAGTTCAGGCTCCAGTTTCACTTGGGCTAGAACCCAACCATTTTGCAATGAAGACAGAAGTTAAATCACTCAAGTGCTGATAGTCCTCCAGTGCCCTTCCCAGAATTCCCACTAAGGACAGACAAGTTCTCCCACAGGTGACATAGCTGACTGGGAAAGAATCCTAGAGCATCTCAGCAGCAGGAACCATAGCCCATAGGATATCCCCCCCCAGCCACCCCAGGACGCACACAGACAAGTGCAGCACCAGTGAGGACACAGTAATGTGGGTAGGGCTTTGCAGTGCAGCTGCATACACCCAGGTGAGTCCTACGCCAATGCTCAGACTCAGGTGCAGTGTGAGCATAGCCAAATCCATTCTGTAATGCCACCTATTACACTTTGGGAGGGGGATGATGAGATGGAACTGAAGCACCCCCACCCCCAGTACATGGATTCCTGCAATTAACTCTTCCCCCTTACAGAGATTTTCTCATGGAAAGACAACAAAACTTCAAATCCATAAACTGGGATTTTTCAGATGCTCAGATAAAAGGTGCCATAGAAGCAATTTTATTATTATCAATCTAATTATTTCCTTCATCCCCCACAGTTAAAGTAAGAAACTCGAACATGCAAACAATGCAAAACATCAATGGAAATGAAGTTTAATGGCGATAGAGATGATATGAAATAAAGGAATTCATTTAAAAGGCTAATATCCCACATTACGCTTAAAAAACAGAACTCTGATCTAAATTCTGGGCTGAACACATCCATTTGTCTAATTTTCTTGCTTCAAAAATTAAGCATTATTTAAATGTCTCTTAATGCTGCAATTGTTCATCCCTTAAGAAATTAAAAGCTCTGAGTCTTCCTACATTTTAAAAGAAAAATAAATTCCAACCCAGAGATACATCTCCTATTGAATCTGAATTTACTGTTTCTAGCGTGCTTGCTTTCACTGAAACATGATCAGCATTAGGATATGGTGCTATGTGATCTCCTTCCTACTTTTAACATTATAAAGACTATAATGAAAATAGTTTGTTTAATGACAACAGTACGTTACAAAATAATAAGCATGTTCTCCTTGTAGTAGAGATATTACCAGATAGTGCTAGTTTGTAGGATTTGGGTTTTTATTTTTTGAGGGTAGAGGTTCCATTTTCTTTGGAAAGGAAGGATGATATGTTATTGTTTTTGTTCTCTAGTGGGTAACATAGGGTATGATAAGAGCACACTGCTCCACAAGTCCAAATATTGTTTTTGTATTCAGTAACTACAAGGTTTGATGAAACACTGGCCGCTTTTACCACACAGACGCACCTTTTTTAGTTCTTTTACACTTAACTCTATGCTTACAGGAAGACTCTTCTGGGGAGATGAGGAGCTTTAAAAAGAATAACATCAATTTACAAAATGCACAGATTTCAATTAGTTCACAAATCATTTAATAATGCAAAGATTTGTCAAGCCCATGCTGATAGAGTCTAAACTGCTTTTCCTCTCAGTTACAAGTTTTACAAGTTAAAATAATGTCTAGTACCCAAATCCTCTTAGCCCATGTACATGAGCTGTGCATGAGGGAGTTCCATGAGGATGAAGAAGATAGGTAGACTCTTCCACAAAGCCCACAGATTTGGGACAGAGTCACTTCACAGCTGCTACAGGTCTACAGAAAACACTGTGCCCGAACCTCTGCAGGGAGTTTGGCCAGTAGATCCACTTAGTCACTGATCTGCTCCTACTCTTTATTTCTGGCCTGCTCCCTGCCTTATTTCCTAAGATCTCCTCTGGTCTAGGGGGCACAGACTGTCCACCCGTGACTCTGCACAACATAATTGCATAGGTCCACCTGCCTGTCTCCCACCGAAGCCCCAGAGCGATTCACAAACCAGGAGAAGGCAGGCATTTGGCTGCACTGATTGCTGCACAGGGAGCCAACAGGGAGGAGAGCTCCATGACATGAAGGGGCATGCCCTCTCTCCTGCCCCCTTCCTTCACAGCAGACTACAAGAGTGCTGCTGGCAATGGCTCCTTCACATCCAGAGACAAGGGGGTCAAGCAAATAATTGCAGAGGGCAGAGTGACACAGGACAATGTAGGCAGTGGCTTGGTGATCACACCATAGGGCACAAGGGATTTAAGTAAAACATAAAAATTATGTAAAGAACAGAAGCCACCATAAAAATATTCTGTTTCAAATAAAAATCCACAAACACTTCCCTCCTTTGCCCCTGCATAGAATAGTCCCAGTCTCACTCCCATGTAAGTCACTTGCAAAACTCCCATTGACTTCACTATGCACAAATTAGAGCCTCAAATAATTTCACCATTAAATCCCATGTTCCAGGAAAGAGGAGAAAGAAACACATCCAAGATGATCGCTACACAAACATGCTGGGAGAATAAACTGAAAAGCTAAGGTCAGGCTGCACTATGACCAGTTGCTAGCATATAATTAAAGGGTTGTCTTCATTCACTTTTCTGCAACAATGAGCAGAATGTGATTCTTCACAAACAGGCAGAAGAGCCCTGTTTACTCCTTTTCCTGCCCTCAGCCTGCTTTTGCTTAGGGATGTATACTTTTTAATGGTTCAATATTTACAAAAGAACTGCAAAATTAAAAGAGATCCCACAGTTACAGAAGACAACATAATTATAAGGGTCAATTTGATAAGACATATAATCTTCAGAAACCTGCAGGTTTTCTTAATAAAATATTTATATCAGTCACTGTTGGACACCCAGAGAGAGCAATGTAAATGAATTCCTCAAGAGTAACTTTTCAGCATGCACAAAAATGTCAAAGGAACACCATCCTCAGGAAGCCTTGCCTATGAAACCAAGAGCTCTCTATTTTTCTTATATAAATTACAAAATTTGGAAATTGAGTTAGCAATCCCTTGGATTTTTTTTAAATTTTATTATGGAAAGTTATTCATGGTTTTATGTACCATGTGCATTGGCAGTTTTTGATACACTGACTGAATTTGTATGGATTTATCAGTCATGGGAAAAGCCAGATAAATGCAGTATGTAGAAATAATATTAGTAAATACAGTAAAAGCTTTGTTATCTAGCATGTTGGGGGAACACAGGGTGCCAGTTAATCAACAATTCCAGTTAACTAAGAGTTATACTTACCAATGGAGGGAGGGAGTTTGGGCGTGGGAGGAGGCTCAGGGCTGGGGGTTGGGGCGTGGGACGGGGTGTGGGGCATGGGCTCTGGGAGGGAGTTTGAGTGTAGGAGGGGGCTCAGGCAGAGGGTAGGGGCACAGGAGGGGTTTCGGGATGCCGGATCCAGGCGGCGTTCACCTCAGGTGGCTCCCTGCAAGCAGGGATATGTCCCTGCTGCTTCTTGGCAGAAGCACGGCAGGTGGCTCTGCAAGTGCCTCCGCCTGCAGGTGCTGCCCCTGCAGCTCTCATTGACCGCAATTTCTGGCCAATGAAAGCTGTGGAGCCAGCACTTGGGGTGGGACGGGGTGGGGCAGCGCATGGAGCCCCCATGGCTGTTCCTCCACCTAGGAACAGCAGGGACATGTCACCACTTCTGGGGAGCCACGCAGAGCCTGCCAGCTCCACGCCAAACAGACTTTTAATTTGTATTGGGAGATATCAGAAATGCCCGTTTTTAGGGCTTTCTGGTTGGTAAAATGCCAGATAACACAGCTTTTACTGCAGTTGTTTCCCCTGCTAAATCATATATTGAGCTGAAAGGGAGCAATATATATGAACCAAAGGTCAGAATTTGGCCCTTTCAAAATAATAAAACTTTTTCAAATCTTTAAAAGGCTGTTTCAAATATCAGGGTAAAACATCTTTTCTCACCTGCCTATAACTCTTAATTGCTTTCTCCCATTGCTATTATTTTTATTTAAATCTGTGAAGTATTTTGGACTACAGTGCAGTTTGTATGAAAGATGTGACATAAAAAGTTGTACTTATTTTCTAACCAATTTTTCTTTGTATAATAAGAAGATTTACATAACAAGCAATCTAACATGTTGAGGGGAAAAAATCTTTATTACAGTATCTTTAGTCTTTACTCATGCAGTCTGACAACTCAGACAGACGAGGCCTATTATTGAGTTCTAGCTTTGTTAAATGCTGTACGGCCAATAGACTAAGGCCAAGTTACGTAGATCGGACAGGATTTGGTAACCCCTAATCAACACATACTGTGTCAGTCTGCACCTGCCCAATCATCCTCAGGAATAGCAGATGCATTGTGCAAGTCAGGTGAAGGAAATTTACATCCCCTATGGAAATGAGCTCCTCATGCCCCCAGACTTGTGGTAACCCTCATACCTTCGACGTGGGGGAAGAAAAGGAACCAGGATTAGATACCCTCCTCTGCTCTGTCCCCCTCAACACACCAAAATGGACTCCTGGGGTGCTTGTGTAGTTCCGTTCCCTTCTGATCACCATATGCAGAGCTTCAGTTCTCTGATGGGCTACGGACTCTGCTGCATTGTGGAGATGTAGCTCAGAGATTCCTGTGGGGAAGTACAGTCTATTCAGTGTCTCTGGCATCATCCCTGATGTCATCCTTCAGAGCCCAGATAGGGTAGAGTCACGGCCTCTGCAACTTAGCCATAGGAAAAGTTGGGCAGCTTCCTCTGGGAACAGGAATGGCTTCTAGCTCAAGATCTGAGTAGATGTCTTCCACCACAGAATAAAACTCAGCTGTGCATCTGTAATAGACTCTATGCTACAGTGGGACATGATTGCTCCAAGGAGTTGGCCTGCCCCATATAATTATCGGGCAATACCAACACTGAAATAATGGGAGAATATATTTAGTTTTGGAATTTTAATGTAATAATAAATACCCATGAATAAATCCTAGCAATAAATGCTACATTTTGTCCTCGGGCATCCTACATGTGTATCCCGAAAGTACCAGCTACTGTACAAGCAGCTAATTGAAACTGGAGTTACAGAGAGATAGGAGAGAAGGAAGAAGGGTCAACATAGTAGAACTAATCAAAAACAGGAGGGAACAGAAATCAAGGTAATTCTCCCCTATTGGACCATGTCGTGTTTTTCATATCTTACAATGCTTGTGTGGGCACACCTAAGAATGACTCATTCAGACAGCAAGACAAAGAAGAGAAAAGTTACTTGCCTAGTGTAGACTTTGCTCCCTGTGATGCAATTTGAAGCTAACAACATTTCTTTCAAGATCTAAGACTCAGAAATGGTCACATGATCTGTATTAACACCATCCGTTGACTTGCAATACTATTATGACATTACTGCCAAATGGGAGCACGCCAGGGGAAAGCATCCCTGAAAATCAGAGCAGTCACTGGAGTGCCTAAATATGTAGGGAGAAGTCTAGTTTTAGGCACCCACTTTTGCAAATCTTGGCTTCCAGGCACAAGGGGCATTGTGGAAGAAAGCACAGAGCCATTTCTGAAAGGACTAGATGGTAACGGCTAGATTCCTGGGTAAGCTGATGCAATAAGAGACAAGAGACAAGAGCAGACAGTTAGGGAGGGACAAAGCTGAGATGGTCTTGAAGTTGAAGATAGGACTTGAACTTGATGGGAAGCTGGTGAAAAGATTCAGTGAGGTGGGTGACATGGGCAGAATGAAGAGTGACAAGGCAAACTTCTTGAGCAGCTGTATTTTGAATGAACTGAAGGGGAGCAATGTAAGTGTTCAGGCAGCCAGAAAAGAGGAGTTTGTAGCAATCAGGATGGGAGATGAAGAAGGTGACTTGCATAAACAAATACAAGGACATTCCTTCTCTGGAGTAAATGGAATACTATGAACGCCATGGTGATGTGTGTTAATCATGTTAAAGACAAAATTATAGATATATTTTTAATGGGGACGTGTGTATGTTTAGGTCATACTGTACTTCTAGAGCACTGAAGGCCCATTAATAACCAGTCATGAGTTTTCAAACTAGTTCTTTTCAGTTTGGTGTTGGGAGCAAAAGAAGAACAAAAATCACTGATGGGAAGACAGAAAAATCAACTAGCTCAGAGCCAAACAAGTATTACCACTGTGTCTCCTTCTGGGTGGTATGAATTATAACACTGTATTAAAAAAAAAGAACAGGTACTCCTGTTCTTTTTGCAGATACAGACTAACACGGCTGCTACTCTGAAAACTGTATTCAAAAAAGCACTTCTCTTCCAGTATGTTTCTAAATATAATTGCAAATTAATTATCACGTGACAATAAACAAACAGCTACAGTACATGGTGCATTTACTGTATAGTGCTTTATTCCATCTCTCTAGTACTCAAACCAGGTGTTGAATGTTACCTACAGCTTGAATTGGGGCTACAAATCAGCATGAGATTCATCAAAATGGATCCCTGCCACTTCACACTATTACTCCAGCAGACATAATTCCTACTGCTCAGCAGTGGAAGCATTATCTGCACCTTCCCCTTGTCTCTTTCTCCCCCCTTGCAAAAATGTCAAGAGAGCCAGAGAGAGAATATTGAAGGAGATCCTCAGTGTCAATAGAATATCCTATGGTGCTGAAGACAGAGAAAACATTGGCAGGTGGCTTTAATAAGGAAGCTCGGTCATGACATATCCATGCCGTAAAAACAATAAACAAAACAGATTAAAAAATGGAGATCCTATGGACTGAGCCAGCTAGGAGTTGGGACTTGAGTCTTCAGTTCAGGTCTAAATTACTAAACAGAAGTCACAGATGTCTTTGGATTGCTGTCTAAGGATATGCTACATTTGTGGTTAAATTGTAAATTTATTATTAGATTTTTTCTAAAAATATAAAAGAGTTACTGTGCTATGGTGCTATTTTTGATTCATTACACGTTCCATGATGAGTTTCCTATGCTGATCATTGTGTCTCTGAGTCCTGCCTGTGAGGAAGCCTAGATATGAACTAGAGATGGTTCCATACTGGAAAAATGAATCCAAACACCTCAGAGCTTTGGGGAAGTTCAGATTTTGGATCAGCCAGAGTTTTTCTCGCTGTGAAGAATATTCACATTACGTTGCAGATAAGATCACTCACATTCAGGCTGAATTGCCGCTGTGGTGACAGAGCAACGTTTGGCCGAACAAATGTTACCCTTTTTCTGCTTGAGCTTTTGCTGGCCTCACTCACAAAGGAGCTCCTGCTACAAGCTGTGAGATAGACTCTGGTGTGCCATCTGGATGGAGGAAAGGCACTGGGGAACTCCTAATGGGCACTTCTTGCCTCCCTCTTGCAGGGTAAGATGCTCTCTGCCTTTCAGAAGGCTACTGTTAGGCCTCTACTTAAGAAACCCTCTCTTGACATGGGGCAGTGTTGCAGATCCACAGGATCTATGCTCTGTCCCAACTTTAAGAAATCCATTTCGAGGACCCCTTCAGTGTCCCAGACCCCCCCAAGGGGGTCACACTTTCCCACAAGGGTAGGCCAGACAGCCTCAGTGCCTCCTGCACGGAGCCTTGGGCTTCAGTCCTCCTGTTTCTCACAGTGAGCTCTTCCCAGTGAGTCCAACTTCGATAGTCTCCTGTTCAGAGATTTACCCTCTCCAGGGACCATGCATCTGGAGTGACTTCATGCAGCCTTTCCAAAACAGAATAGGGTTTATTAATCAACTGGAATTTAGCAATAGGGAAGTCCTTAGGTTAGCATGGAGAAGCAATGGTTAAGGTCGAGTTCAAACTGACCAACAACATGACCCTTGAGCCATGCTGCTTTAGAAACCACCTTCACTTCCTTTCTCTATTTGTTCATTTTTGTTTTAGGCTATGTCTACACTTAGCGGTATAGCGCTTTAGTATAGACACACATTACAGTGACAGGTGGGGTTCTCCCGCTGCTGTAGTTAATCCACTTCCCTGAGAGGCAGCAGCAAGATCAATGGAAGAATTCTTCCATTGATTTAGCACTATCTACACTGGGGGTTGGGGCAGCTTAACCTTGTCTCTCAAGGGTGTGGATTTTTCACACCCTTGAGCAATGTAGCTAGGTTGACCTAACTTTTAATTACCTGGCCTGAGTCCCACGTAAGAGCCCTTGTGTCTCTGGAAACCCAGTTCTTATGATCACGTTCTGTCACCATTGTTCTCCTGCTGCAAAGCCAGGCTGAGTTCACTTGTTCAGTCTGCTGGAAACCTTCCATTGATAAGTGTCAATTGTTCAGTGATTGGGGTTTCCATTGTCTCTGTAGGGTCTTCCATGGATATGGGTTGATTCCAACCAATCCTTAATGACCAGTCATATCACCCCAAACAGCTACAAAACACCTCATGTCTCCTTCTTTGCCCCAGGAGCAGCAGTTTAACTCTTCTGTACCCACTGCTTGCCAAGGTGACAGGTACAAAATCATACAGCTAGTTTATAAAAATATTACTGAAATTTCCCACTTTCATCACAAGCAGTCTCACCAACACCAGATGAGTTACCAGTCTCCCTCTTGTGGGAAAGGCGATTGAGAAGGTTGTGGCCAGGAATTGTAGCCATGTCTGGCCTCCTGCAATTTCAGTGTCCCCAGTCAGTCTAGTTTCAGGCCTAGACATAGTACAGAAACTGTTCTGCCTGCATTTCTCAATAATCTCCTCTTGGTGAAGGACAAAAATAATAGACCTGATTCTTATTTACACTAAGGCCATTTTACACTGCTCTGGCAAGGTAACTGGGCCTTAAAGTGGATGTAATTATCTCCCACTTTCAGTCCCTTTTATATAGCCAGAACAGGGTAAACTGGCTTTAGCGTAAATAAGAATCAGATTCAATGTGTCCATGCTGATTATTTTAGTTCTGCCATCTGTCTTTTATACCACTGATCAGGAACTTTTCGTGTCACATTTGTGGTCCCTAATAGGGGTTGGCTGAATTATTTTGAAGTGTCTCCATGCCTTTCTTTCCAGCTAGTCCCAGAAGATAGTACTGCCCCAAGGGATCTCTTGTGTGAGATACCACATGGTTCTATTTTATCATCCTTTTGTCATGTACGATGCTGCTAGAAGGGATTGGGTTGTAATGAGGTCTGGGCTGTTTTGTCTTCATTATACTAATGACATACAGTTCTATAGCTTGATCCTGTCTGATTCTGCTGGAGCATTTGAGCAACTTTAGCCAGCATTTGGATGAGATTAGGTATCAATCTGAGGGTTAGCCTGAAGAACACAGAGTTGATGGTTGCAGACCAAGACTGCATAAGTTCCACTTACTGAGGGACTGCACCCATTTTTTGTTACTTGGGTTCTCATTTGGGAATTTTATTGTATTCCCAGTGGCTTTTAGATATGCAGGTAGCAGCACTGGCCAGCTCGGCTTCTTTTCATCTGCACTTGTCAAGGAAAGTGTAACCTTTCTTTTGGATGGAGAGCGCATTACAATTATCCCTGCCCTTGCCAACCCAAATTTAGACTAACGTGCACTTCTATAGAGCTACCTTAAGGACACTAAGAAGCTTCAGCTGGTGCCGAAGAGGGCAGCCCACTTATGAGGCCTTGATCCATGCACAGAGCATATTATGCTGGCACCCTGGGAACTACATTGGACTCAGATTAGTTTCCAGGTAAAATGTAAGTTGTTGGTCAGGTCTTATACAGCCCTAAGTGGTTTCAATCCTGACAACCTGAAAGATTGCTTCTCTCCCTGGGTGATGCCAACTCAGTGGCAATCAACACTGCACAAAACCAATGCAGGAAGGGCCTCACTTTCCTCATCTGTAAAATGAGGATGATAATATTTACCTGCATCATAAAGGGATTCACAGGTTCATCAGTTAATGGGCCAGACCCTCAGCTGTATAAATCAGCATAGCTCTGCTGACAGTGTGCATCAGGGTTTGTAGTATGAGAGGAATCAGATATTTCTGTGTTTGTTATCAGGCCTTACATATGATATATGTGGCAGCATAAAGTAGTATGCAGTGGTGGTGTAGCCATGTTGGTTCCAGAATATTAGAGAGAGACAAGGTGGGTGAGGTAATGTCTTTTAGTGGACAAACTTTGAGCACACACAGAGCTCTTTTTCACAGCTTTTATTGCTCACCAACAGAAGTTGGTCCAATAAAAGGTATTACCTCACCTGGCCTTGGCTCTCTAGTGTAAAGTAGCGACAGCTAAAAGGAGCACCTTTTCTTTTTTTACCATGTAAACAGGGTCCCAGGAGATCACAGCACTGTCCCTTTAAGGATAAAATCCTTTCACAAATTATGGCATGTTGCCTAGGTGTAGTCCTAAAGATAGTTTATGACCACATATGTGCCATACATAAATATAGGCTCCAAAACTAAATGATTCTAAACTTCACCATAATAGGTTTTTGCAAGTTGTGTTTTTGGGAGGGAAGAAGAAGACTGCCGTACACACGAATGTCATATTCTCTCTTGCATATGATTATGCCTTTTTGCTGGATGGAACAAAGGGATCAGGCCCAAAGAGGAACAATTGGATCATCTAGTAAGATATTTTATCACAGATAGAAAAATTATCCCTTAAAATTCAAGACTATACAAACATGACTTGGACCAGATGGAATTAACATTTTCCTATTTGGTCATTTTTCATGAGGAGGGGAAAAAAAGGCAGAATTGCTGCTAAACAAAAACATAAAATGCTATTTCCTCCAATATATTGCATAACAATTAACATTTTTATGCTATTCATTTCAAGTAAATACTCATTTTAGAATAAAATGCAGTACATAGAGTTATTTGGACTTAAAGCTCTCCTGATGGAAGCAAAAATAAATGATGTTTCAGAATAAAATGTTTATCACAACTATTTCAAGCCTGATACAAGAAAAGCTGCTTTTCCTATTACTACAAGTCAATACATAGCAGTACAATATAAGTGTCTTCCATTTTCCCCTATTTCACGCTAGATTTGTCTGATGGATGAGTGTACTTAAGTAAATAGCACATACAATTTTAATAGGACAGGTGCTCTGAATGTACAGGGAAGGTCATTCCTATTATTTCAATTAACAACACAAGCTACAAAAACACATGCGGGTGAATTAATTTTAAGCTTCAATTTAATGCTACTGGTAAGGACATCTTTGGGCCTCTTGGTTGTCTTGACAACTCCTGCATCCCAGCCAGCAGAAGCCAATCTCTGCTGTTCCTCTTCTCAGCATACAAACAGTTCAGATACTACATTAGCAAAGAATATGATGCCCATGTAAATGTTGAAATATTTTCGTTGCCATAGAGATAAGAAGAATGGCAAAAATACAGGAGCACTTGACATACTCTAAGGCAGACTTTTAATTAAAAAACCTCAAATGACAATGCCAAGATGGCTGAGCATACCATAGTGCTTTTATGCTAAGCCACTGCATGCAAAATATGAGTCCAAATAATATACTTGCAGCTGGAGAGGTCTAAGAATTAAAGCTGAATGGTAAATGAAGAGACCCAGGATTTTCAAGAGGTAAAATAATCATGATCATGATTTTTTTAAATTAAGCATTAAAGAAACATGGTAAAAATGGTAGAGAATTCATTATGTTACAATAGTTTCAAATACATTCAGGCAAAAGAAATTAAACAAATGTCAACGAAGAGAAAAACTTCCCAAGCAGGAAACATTAAGCAATTAAAAGTGCCTCAATTAAAATGAATAATAAATAAATCTTACATGTGATATGTCCAGGCAATATAAACCATCTCATGTCAATAGTCTTATATCCAGTGAGGAGAAAGCACACAGGGTCAGTTTTTCAGCTTTCTATATAGTTTCATTGTTTCAAAAAATGTGCATTCAATTGCACTCCTGTGCTTGCACACGTGAGTCCCACAACGGCAAACTCAAATCAGGTTAGTGCACATGCAAATGGTTAATCTGGCATCTAAATTTTAAAATGATTTACACAGTATCTGATGTTTGAAGTATAGTTTAAACTCAGAACACTTCACAACAGATAAGAGCAAAACTGGGCCTGATAAGGATAATAAAATACCATCTCTACACAATGACTCCTTGTACTCCTCTTCACTTCTGATCATACCTTTTACAGTATTTGCCTACTGCTCATGCTACTTTAGCACTGAGGGTTTCACAGACAAAGGAAAAAAGAGGGGAAGGGGACTGCTCTGATGAATCCCCATCAAAATAGGAACCATTTTGACATCATATGATTAATAGACACAGAAGCCCCAGGGGTTAGAAAAGTAGATGCTTAATTAATGCTGCTGCCATTTTGCATAGAGCCATTTGACTTCAAACTTGCCATAGAGATGTCTTATTTACACTAAAGACATGGAAAGGTTGGCCTGAATCCAAATAGATATATTATGCACTTTGTGCGAGACTAGACTTCAATTCTAGGTGAAATACAAAAAGTTTTAACTTGGTGCATATTGGTGGTGCACTGATTTTTTATGTTTTTTCCCTCTCTAAAGATTACAGATGGGGCCAAGTTGCAAAATTCAGATCTAGATGTGGATTTCGAACACTCATAGCAATGGAGGTGTTGAGATATATGGTTTTGTGTCAGGCCCACCATTATTAAAAAATCAGGTTGTATTTATTTTTCCACAGACTATCACAAAACAATATTCCATCACCCTAAAATCTGAGTGAGCCGTTTCCCCTAAAATGTCTATGAGACAATTCTCTCCACTCTCTTTTTAGCCAGATCTCTAAATATTTCTCATGTACATCTATTTTGCAGTTTTTGTTTCCACCTATCTCAAAACTAATAGTTAATTATCCATTTCTATAAGATCATGCAAATTAAGAGCGTTAATAATTGGCTAAAATAAGCAAAATAACCAATCTCCAAAACCTGGCATTTTAGCAAATTTAATTATGAGCTATCTTTGCTTTAATCCATCATGTATAATTTTATTAGCACTTCTGGGTATTTTATTATATATACAGATTAATTATTATTTATTAGCACTTCTAATTTAATTATTATTTATGAGCACTTCTGGGTATTTTATTATATATACAGATTGGCCCGACAGAGGGGCCAATGAACAGTTAAAAAATTTGTTACAAAGGAAGAGCACAGTAAAATATTATAAACCATTCAAATATCAATATTGTGAAGAAAAAATATGAAGTGAAATCCTGGCCCCATTGAAATCAATGCCACATTGACTTCAATATATTGATTTCACATTGCTTTCAATATTGAAATCCTATTGACTTCGATAAAGCCAGCATTTTACTAATGATGCCAAAGTTTGGGACTGGCCTAACAAATGAAAGAAGTTTGATGAAAGCAAAGGAATACTGCTTCTGGGCATGCGCCTATAACAAAAAAGTATTGAGAGAGAGTAGAATGGAGGAGTCCTGTCGTCAAATTCTCATCTTTACAAGAGATCTAACCAAAGTACTCATGTACATCTGTGTATTGAACACAGAAAATAGAATGGGAAATAGAACACCGATACACATAAACACTAAGATAGACTGGCAGAAACCCCTAAAGGAGCTTTTCAGGCATAAGCAGTAAAATATACACTTGTGTCCACAATTAGCCATTCTGGACATATGAAAACTATGAAGAAGAGAATGTGTGCTTGCAGCCTCTCTCTTTGGATGTGAGCTGCAATAGTTAACTATAGTTTTTTCACCTCCAAATCTGAGAGTAACTTAAGTGTTAGTTTTAATTTTAATACCCTTAATGTTCTGATTCCTGATTACCACATGGGCTGCTCCATCTTCATATCCTTCTGAGGCAGCTGAATATAACTGAGTCAACATACCCTAAATCTAAATCAGTGGTTCTCAACCAGGTGTCCAGGGCCCCCTGGGGGACCACGAGCAGGTTTCAGGGGTTTGCCAAGCAGGACCGGTGTTAGACTCACTGGGGCTCAGGGTAGAAAGCCTAAGCCCTGCCACGCAGGGCTGAAGCCCAGGGACCTGAGACCCGCCACCCGGGGCTGAAGCAGAAGCCTAAGCAACTTAGCTTCACGGGGACACCTGTGGTGTGGGGCCCCAGGCAATTGCCCTGCTTGCTACCCCTAATGCTAGCCCTTGCTTTTATATGCAGAAAACCGTTGTTGTGGCACAGCTGTGTGGTGGAGTTTTTATAGCATGTTGTGGAAGTGTGGGGTTGGAGGGGGCGGCATTGAAAGAAAAAGGTTGAGGATGCCTGACCTAAATGACACTGGACTACTGGGAGGGTATTCTCATGAAGGTTCTTTGACTCCGGAATTCACTTCCCGTGTTGGTCTGACAGAGCCTGAGTTTGTTAATCTTTGAGGCACAATGGAAGGGCCATCTATTTGCTCAGTTTTTTATCCAAGGAAGAGGCTTGGAGAGGAAAGTGATTTCCTAAAGAGTAATCCTCAGTGATATTGGGTCACTTTGTTATTGTTTTTTTTTTGTTTTGAAGATGTATATTGCAAACACACATAGGAAACAATCAAATATTCAGTTAACACAACGGATTGCACCCTAAGGGTAGGGATAGGGTCCAGAGTGACCTAGACAAATAGGAGGATTGGGCCAAAAGAAATCTGATGAGGTTCAACAAGGACAAGTGCAGAGTCCTGCACCTGGGATGGAAGAATACCATGCACTGCTACAGGCTGGAGACTGACTGGCTAAGCAGCAGTTCTGCAGAAAAGGACCTGGGGATTACAGTGGACAAGAAGCTGGATATGAGTCAACAGTGTGCCCTTGTTGCCAAGAAGGCTAACGGCATATTGGTCTGCATTAGTAGGAGCATTGCCAGCAGATCAAGGAAAGTGATTATTCCCCTCTATTCGGCACTGGTGAGGCCACATCTGGAGTATTGCATCCAGTTTTGGGCTCCCCACTACAGAAAGGATGTGGACAAATTGGAGAGAGTCCAGCGGAGGGCAACAAAAATTATTAGGGGGCTGGGGCACATGACTTACGAGGAGAGACTGGGGAAACTGGGCTTGTTTAGTCTACAGACGAGAAGAGTGAGGAGTGACTTGATAGCAGTCAAGGTAGATAGGTAGTCTTCAACTACCTGAAGGGGGGTTCCAAAGAGGATGGAGCTCGGCTGTTCTCAGTGGTGGCAGATAACAGAACAAGGAGCAATGGTCTCACGTTGCAGTGGGGGAGGTCTAGGTTGGATATTGGGAAACACTATTTCACTAGGATGGTGGTGAAGCACTGGAATGGGTTACCTAGGGAGGTGGTGGAATCTCCATCCTTAGAGTTTTTTAGGGCCTGGCTTGACAAAGCCCTGACTGGGATGATTTAGTTGGGGTTGGTCCTGCTTTGAGCAGGGGTTTGGACTAGATGATCTCCTGAGGTCTCTTCCACCCATAATCTTCTATGATTCTATGATTCAATGAAAGGTTCTCACTGATTTCAGTGACCATTGGATCAGGCAATTACAGCAATGAGTTATGTTATTTTTATTTATCTGTATTGCAGTAGTTCTTCAAATGCCCCAGATCAGGATTAAATTCCCCCATTGTGTTAGGTGCTGAATAAACACAATCCCTGCCCCAAAAAGCTTATAGTCCAATATGAAAAAGGATAACTATTAAGGGAATGATGTTGGATTGGAGGGAGGTCTCAAGTTGGGTTCCACATGGATCTGTTCTGGGTCTGGTGTTATTTAACATCTTTATTAATGATCTGGATATAGTTATAGAGAGCACACCGATCAAGTTTGCAGATGACACAAAACTAGAGGGGGTTGCCAATACTTTGGAGGATAGAGCTAAGATTCAGAGGGATCTTGATAAATTGGAGAACTGGGCTATAGACAACAAAATGAAATTCAACAAAGACCAATGTAAGGTGCTATGCTTAGGGAAGAAAAACTAAATGCACAAATACAGAATGGGGGATAATTGGCTTGGCAGCAGCACTTCTGAGAAGGATCTGGGAGTTGTGGTGGATCACAGACTCAACATGAGTCAGCAATGCGATGCTGTTGCAAAAAAAGCAAATGCAATTTTAGGTTGCATTAACAGAGACATAGCATGCATGTCATGGGAGGTGATAGTACCGCTCTACTTGGTGCTGGTTAGGCCTCAGCTGGAGTACTGTGTCCAATTTTGGTCACCAAAGTATAGAAAGGATGTAGAGAAACTGGAAAGGATCCAGAGGCAAGCGACCTATGGACCACTGACTGATTGACTTATTGGGTATATTTTTGGATCTGTGGACTTTTCAAGCCCAAAGTTACTGGAAGGAGGTGGTTCTTAGTTTATAAGAAGGTGATGCCTGTGACCATTTTGGTTTACCATCAATCTCCCGAGCATTCCATTCATGGGAGAGTGAAGCAGAATGAAATAATACCTTGCAGGGAAAGGACACACAGAGGAAAGAGACAACACAGAGAAAGAAAAGGAGTACTTGTGGCATCTTAGAGACTAACCAATTTATTTGAGCATAAGCTTTCGTGAGCTACAGCTCACTTCATCGGATGCATACTGTGGAAACTGCAGAAGACATTATATACTCAGAGACCATGAAACAATACCTCCTCCCATCCCACTCTCCTGCTGGTAATAGCTTATCAAAAGTGATCACTCTCCTTACAATGTGTATGATAATCAAGTTGGGCCATTTCCAGCACAAATCCAGGTTTTCTCACCCTCCACCCCCCCCCCCACAAAAACTCACTCTCCTGCTGGTATATAATGTCTTCTGCAGTTTCCACAGTATGCATCCGATGAAGTGAGCTGTAGCTCACAAAAGCTTATGCTCAAATAAATTGATTAGTCTCTAAGGTGCCACAAGTACTCCTTTTCTTTTTGCGAATACAGACTAACACGGCTGTTACTCTGAAACACAGAGAAAGGAATTGCTGGGTTCCTAAGGTTTTACTAAGTGCCAGCTAGAAAGAATAAGAGAAATCTGAATTGAATGCTACATTTGCTAAATAGCAAGAATATCACTGCTGTACAGCAGCCACATGTTGGCTAAATAACTCTTAGACAATATTCAGTTCAATAATATTCATTTGCCAATCCCTGTGTAAACAGCAATGACCACTGTATGCTCTGTATGGCACTCTCCGTTCCTCTCAACTATGTGGGGGGAAAGGAAAAAAAATCCCGGAGAGATTAGCACCCTCTCTCACATCTTTCAGGACAGTGGAGAAGATCGCAGGTCCACTCTCTAGGCCTTGGAAAGATGGGGAGTAAAGACTGTTTAATGCTTACCTGCCGTATTTTCCCTGTCTTCTCTTCCCCACCCAGAGGGAGAGAACATGTATATACCCTTTCCTCTGATACCCTCATTGGGTTGAAGATTCCTACTGCTTCTTCTTTTGATCTCAGAAGAAGGGGCTGAAGACAACCAGACAACTCAGCAGGAAGGAGGAGGTCTCCATGCCCCCAGCCCAGGGGTTGATGGAGGGAAAAGTTAGGCTACGTCCCACTTTCACTTTTCTCCAACGAGCCCCATACTTCCCCCTTGCTTTTACTAATTTTCTATATGGAAGTCCTTCCAATGAATATGAATGTGAGAAGGCTTACAAAGATGGCAAGGAAACTCAATTAACCACACATGAGGGGATTTTGACTTCATGAGTGAGTGTAGCAGAATGAGATGAAACCTTGCAGGGAATGGATAAATAGGAGAAAGGGACAACAGAGAGGGGAAAAGGCCAGTGTATCCCTCATACAGAATAATCAGGGTATGGCTCACTGACCCCCTTCGCGAATGTTTGGGAAGTGTGGGAGGGGACTCTCTCACACCAGCACTCTTTCAGGGTCTGGAATCTGCCTTTGCCCAATGTATTCAGGATCATTTTAACTCTAGAGGGGGAAAAAAGCCAGTGTAGAATCAGCAGAGTAACATTTCTTGGTCCTACTGTTGTAGAAATGGAGCGGTGATGGGGAAGGAAGGCAAACTGGTTCTGGAAGATCCTTATCTGCTGTGTTGAATAAGGTACCCATGCTTCTCCCTGATTCTTGATGAAAAACATGGATAAAGGTAAGCGGGATAGGGAACATGCCAATACCCCTCCCACCGATAATGTGAACGTTGCTCACCTGGCGTTTGGGTTCAGACCCCCTGAATAGGATGAAAACCAGGTGACCACCCTGTGAAGATGCTATGTGGCAAGGGGGGTAAAGAGCTAGTGGGGTTTACCCCAGAAGACAGGAAAATGGACAGGAGGGAGTCCAGAACATGCTGGGGAGAGGAGATAGGTGCTACAAAAAAGTTAAAA
Organism: Chelonia mydas; assembly: GCF_015237465.2. Lineage (NCBI taxonomy): Eukaryota > Metazoa > Chordata > Testudines > Cheloniidae > Chelonia > Chelonia mydas. Next base: position 107,616,405 of record NC_057849.1, on the reverse strand, counting down.
TATTATCTAGGCATCAGGGTCTCTGCATACAACATCTGAATTCAAATGTTAGCCTTTTCACCCATCCCTAACAAGTACATATGAGACATAAAACAATGGAAAAAATAGAGAATGTCTGAAAATAGAACCGAGCAATGTATGTCATGTTTTCATGTTGCAAAACGTATAGAGCTTGAACTAAATAAATACTTTATTTTGTTGCAGTTTCATTAAATTACATTATTTCAACTTTACTTTGAAAGCTTTACAACCCTTTTTGTGACGTTTACTAATAATTTTTCCTTCCATTAAACATTTAAGCACCTGTTTTGCATTTCATATTGTACATTTTCTGTACAAAGTCAAAGAGAAGAGCAAAGCAGGTACTGTGTGTGAATTTATGGCACCATTGCTCCCAGCAGAAAATAAGTACCCATCCAGAATGTATGCTTATAAATATAATCCATGAGAGGACCTTAGGCTAAAAACAGAAGTTGAATTCTAGTTTAAGGTTTTTTAAAGCAAAAATGCAGCAGAATTTAAAACAAAAGATTATTATAGAAAAAAAATTCACTAGATTTCCCCCACTACTTTCTCACCCAAAATTTGAAACGATAAAGCAATGGCATTCAAAATTGCATTTTAGAACAAGGGACATTTAAAAAATTTGTTTTAGTCCACTTCTGGCAGCATCCTTTACTGGCACCAACATATTACAGAAACATCAACAATAAATCTAAGCACTGAAGGAGAACATTTAAAGAGAATCCTAACTGAAAGGTTTCAAAATTTTGTCCTCAAATATAATATTTATACACACAAGTCTAAGCCTAATACATTAAGAAACTGAATACAGGTAAATCTCACCCTCAGAGATGTTCCAATCAGCTTCTTTCACAGACTAGACTCCTTTCTAGTCTGGGCCCAATCCTTTCCCCTAGTACAGTTCTTGTTAGTTCCAGCTCAGGTGGTAACTAGGGGATTTATCATGACTGGCAGCCCCTTTTGTTTTGTTCCACCCCCTTTTATAGCTTTGGTACAAGGCGGGAAGCTTTTGTTTCTCTGGGTCCCCACACCTCCTTCTAAAATGGAAAAGCACCAGGTTTAAGATGGATTTCAGTACAAGATGACATAATCACATGTCACTGTAAGATCTCATTCTCCATTCTTTCAGGGCTGGCCTGCAGGTACCCAGGAAGGTTTACAAGTAAACAGAGCCATTTACCACCAATTGTCCTAGTTAATGGGAGCCATCAAGATTCCAAGCCACCATTAATGGCCCACACTTTGCATAGTTACAATAGGACTTCAGAGTAATACTTCATATTTCTAGCTTCAGCTACAAGAATGATACATGCATACAAACAGGATGGACACACCCAGTAGATAATAAGCTTTGTAATGATACCTTACAAGAAGCCTTTTGCATAAAGCATATTCCAGTTACATTATATTTACACTCATAAGCATATTTCCATAAACATATGGAGTGCAATGTCACAGGAGGTTAATAGAGTTATAAGTAATAGCCAATATGGATTTGTGAAGAACAATTCATGCCAAACCAACCTAATTTCCTTCTTTGATAGGGTTACTGGCCTAGTTAATGGGGCAAGCTGTGGACATGATACATCTTGATTTTAGTGAGGCTTTTGACACAGTGAAGTCAATGGGTTCCCTGGCAGAGCAGAATTTGTATATTCTAACCAGGTATATTTATGTCTGGATATTGATTAGCCAACACCTGACTAGTCTGTTCTAGAATAATTTTTAGTCTGTTTAGTTAGATTCTGTTTTGTCATCTATGTTTGAAATAGTGTACAAATATTTTTGCTTCTTTTAAGAAGCTTGCTACCATAGCAGGTCATTGTAATAATCTAAAACCTCTGATTTATTGCATAAGATTTCTATTCTCTTTGGGCTTGATCCTGTACCCTTTGAAGTTAGTGGTAAAGCTCCCATTGACTGCTGTGGGACAGGCTCAGGCATAAGGAGCAAATAAGTGAGAGGTGACATTATACTTTAGGACAGTATTTCATTCGCATTAAAAAAACATGTCCATATTTAGTTGGCTCCTTTCTTTAACTGATAAAACCAGAATTTTTGCTTCAATGGATTACTTTGTGTTTATCCAGTATAACAATCTCCGAGCTTCCACCTGCGCCAGCTTTGGATAATCACTAATCTAGCCAAATGTAAATACCAAGACAAATGTTGTCCTACCTCAACTAGACAAAGATTAACATGTCGGTGTTCATTAACTCTGTTCTCATAGGAGCATGTCCATTTTTATTGGAGGAGCAAGGATGACAAACAAAAACGGTGTCCTATGAATACCATCAAGAGTTCACCACACCATATCAAGTAATGTAACAATCCAGCCCATGGATTAAAAAGGGAGATGCTGCTTGCAAGAATAATTTTTAGCTCATTTTGTATATCATTGTATTTCCCAATCTGGCACCATGAACCATAAATAATCCTATCATTTATTAATTACATTTTCTAACCTAGTCAAGAAGAATCCTGCAGTGTGAAGCAGCAGATCATGAATAAATGGTTCATTGAAGAACAACTCTTATTGCCAAGTAGTTGTAAATTAGGATTGTGATAATTACCCACTTTAACCTTTTTAAACAGGTTCCTCTAAAAAGCTCCAAGATGGATGTTTTATTATAGCAACTTTGACCTCCAACACACAACAACACAATTAGTTTTGCACTTTGACAAAGGGATGCTTTGATTAAAAATCTAGTACATTGCCTTATGTTATAAAGTATCTAAGTAGTACGTGTGTGGACAAATCCATATATAATATACAAACATATCCATATACCATACATATATTATGTACTAGATACAGTTATACAGACTATAATGGGTAACTAAATTATGAAAGTGTTAGTACATTCAAGGCTGTATTTTAATAAACCATGAGAATGAAACTTACGCTTGTATCGTGCCCTCCCTCTCCCCTCCAAGGGTATCCTCACAGGACAATACACTACAGTACACTCCGCGGCTGTGGTGTTAGTGTGAGTGCTTAGAACTACAAGCAACAAGACCAGTAAGGACCTTTGTAAATTACTGTAAGGGACCTGCAGTAAATTACTGTAAGGGACTTGAAAGGCAGCAAAGGGCTCATTCGCTTATCCTCATCCTGGTATCCTGAGGTGTTCTTCACCAGACATTTTGTCGGAGTAAGGGCTCTGCAGTTGAACACACCACAAGAGGAGCAGAAGCTCTGCAAGGAGCATAGGGGAAATAGTGCATACGTACCAAAGAAAAGTAGATAATAAATGAGCTTCTAAACTGTCATCTAAAATCCGTTCTTCTATTCCTTGTCACTATTGAGAGTTATCACCATCCTTCCTGCCACCCCCGGGGCCCATCACCTGGGAGTCATCTATGACTCCTCCCTCTGTCTTGTCACACAAGTCCAGGTTCTGTTCATATCTCCCAGGCCAGAATTCCCTGATTCTCATCCCAGCCTCATCATATCTCTTCTTGATTACAGTAACCTCTTCCTCCCTGATGCACATTGCTGTTCAGAATAAAGCTGCTAAGATCATCTTCTTTGCCTGTTACTCTGACCCTGTTTTGAAATCCTCCACTAACTCTCCCTTTCAAGTGCATCTAGTTCAAGCTTTTTGTCCTCACCTCCTATGCCTTTCACAACTGTATATGGTGCTTATATACTGTACCCATCCAGTGCTTAATTTGTAATGAAAGAGGTGCCGGGGCTCAAGCAATTTTTTTACATTCATGACTGATGCAGCAAGCCCAGAGGTGCTGGGGCTATGAACTGCCTAGAGGTGTCAGGGCTCAACCCCTGGCACAAATTAAGCAAGGGTCCCATCACTGTAGTAGCTCAGCAATTCCCAAATATTTTGAGTCAGAAATATCATCAGTGTAGCTCTGTCTTCCTTCCCAGGCTGTAGTTCTGAAAATGATGAGGTCCGCAGTATCTAGTGGGAGTGAGTTCCATAACCCAGGCATATCTTCTATGAAAGGTCAGCCTCCCTGCTCATAAGCCTCACTCTGCCTGGAAGCATGAAACCGTTGACAGCAGAATGTACCTCTGGTGACAGGTCACGGTTGAAGGAAGAGGAAAACTCTCAGGAGCTAGTGCCAGTCCCAAGGAGGGCTTTGAATACCAATACAGAGAATTTGACCTGGAAGTTGTATTCAGGAGGGAGTCACTTTAGAGAGCAGAACACCAGAATGATGTGCTCTAAGTAAGAGACCCGGGCTGCTGTGAAGACAGACTGTTTCATTTTGTACTGGTTGAGGATTCTTCTGGGTGTTTGGTTTCATTCATAGATATGATCAGTTGAAATAAAGCCTGGAGCTCATGAACCTATCGATCACTGTGACCAGGCCTGAGTCTGAGAGGAAGGGGTTCTTGACCTACTTCTAGCCAGTCACAGATAGAAGTGGGAGTTCTTGCTGTCATGACTATTTCAGCATCTTGTAGCACTGGGGAATCCAAGAGGTCCCCAAGGGTGCAGAAGGATTTAACATTCTCAGGGAGGGATGAAGAAACAGAAGATGGAATACTGCTTTTCTACCAGCTCTTCGGGAGCGCAGCCAGAGATAGAATATAGAACTAAAGCAGGTCAGCTGAAAGAACCAGGATCTCCACATCTTCATGTAAAAATGCCTCTAATCAGGGCCGGCTCTAGACACCAGCAAAACAGGCAGGTGCTTGGGGCGGCACACTTCTCGGGGCGGCACGCCGGCGCCGGCCATGCCACCCCGAGCTAGAGATGTGCCCCCGCCGCCTCAGCTTGCCTCCGCCTGCTCCCCTGAGCGTGCCGCCGCCGCTCCGCTTCTCCCCCCTTCCTCCCAGGCTGGCCGCGCGCCAAACAGCTATTTGGCGCGGCAAGCCTGGGAGGGAGGGAGGAGGAGCCAGGAGTGGTTCCTCTACCCCCCACCCTGTTACTTCCTGCGCTCCCGCCCCGCTCACCTCCGCTCCGCCTGCTCCCCTGAACGCGCTGCCTCCCCCTCGCCTGAGAGGGAGCGGGGAGAAGCGGAGCAGTGGCGTGTTCAGGGGAGCAGGCGGAGCGGAGCAGCAGCATTAACGCATTTTTAATATATGGCCATCACGTGACATTTAGGTTTCCTTTAGTTTTTTTCCAGGGATTTTTTTTCCAATAGGCATAGGAGGGGCAGAATGTGGTTTAAGGATGCTATTCTAGCAATGATTTCTTGGGTAGTAATTATAAATGTTTTCGTGATATGAAACAGGTGTTCCAGCATGGTCCATTGGGCAGCCTGAGGAACATTTCACTCCCTGATGTCATTGTACATGATGTATTCAGTAATTGCTACTTTCTGATGAAGAACGCATTCAGTCACGTAGTAGGCAGAAATTCAGCTGATTTCAACATTTTGGTTGGTCTGCTGAACAGCAGTGTCTTTACTTTCTGAACTGTGGCCGGTTTTACAAGCTATGGTCAAGTGGTGAAAATAAGAAAAAGCCTCATGTACCCTATTAAAGATCACCTCATCTGATGATCAATGTCAATAAAATGTACCCAAGAAACATAATGGGCAAGTCAACAGCTGTGTGAGAGACTGGAATCCCTGACTGAGTTTTTATTATTTTAGTCCCAGAGTCTGCAACAAAAAGTCATATATAAGACCTGAGCATGTGTTAAATGGAGCTTGGCTATAACTCCAGCTTTCAGAGCAGGTGAACTCTCCTGCTTACCATACTGATCTACATTAGACCCGCTAGTATAGCTGGTTGGGAATTTTTTAACAAAATGCTTTTCTCTATATATATTAAAGCTGCAGAAGCCCTATTTGAAGCACTTTCCTTTCAGTGGCCTTTTAAAAATAGCTTTATTGATTGTGTATAGAACAAAATGATAATCTATGTACATGGCTCAAGATAGTCACACTTATACAGAGTGCCTATATATCAATCAACTGGATTGAATCCAAATTGAACTGAACACATAGATTCCCCCTCTCCCCCAATTAAAAAGAAAAAGAAATCCATAAACTAGCTGCTTTTAAACCTTGGTAACAAGTACTATTTAAAATGGAAAACCCCATCTGAGAACGAGCAATCAAAGGTAAATGCCAGGGAAGACACTTGATAATTACAACAAGCAATCCTGGCGGAGGTTAGTGCTATACATGCCTCTATGTATTGCCACCGCGCTAACCTTGTCAAGTCTTCTGGTAAAGAGGGCAGCCAGCTCCTGCTCCTCCGTGTGTTGTAGCACTACGTATTGATCACATCTCGTTTTTAAGCTTCACATTAGAAGCCAATGAGTAAATTGACAGCTTCATTACTTGACACTCCTAGAGGCACTCATCAGGATTACCTTCCAGGGTCAGAAATTAGCAGTGGTTCTTTGAGATATTAAACTGATTTGAAAACGAAAAGGTTCCCAATTGACTATCCCAAAATATTTTGCCATTTCTAACATTAGACCTCTCTTTGATTTTAGGTCTTGAGTCTACATTGAGGAATATAAACAATAATCTGCTCTATGCCTTTAAGGACCCAATCGTGCAACATGCACACAGCAAAGCCCCCATTGCTGCTCTGTGGGGACTGCAGGATCAGGCCTGGTTTGTTTTTGATTGAAAACAGTGACTGCTGTTGGTTGTGTGTGACTGTGAATGAGTAGGCCTTTTGTGATGGATTGGCCCCTCCCAGAAGTTCAAGGGGGAGGAAGTCTCCAGGATGATCCTGTCCCCAAGTTTCCCCTCACACCATTCTGTCAGGCCAGCAGGGTTTGTGTCCCTATGGAATGGATCACAGAACTCATCACAAACCCCAGGGATCCCTTGGACACCAGGGGAACCTGAATTTGGGGAGCTGGGGGAAGCCGCTTTGAAGCACTTCTGTGTGGCTGCCTCCCACCCAGGCCCTACTAGCACAGCTCCATTGGACCTGCCCTGCTAGGAACTCTCCCTGACATCATCCTGGGAGAGGGTTCCCAACCACAAAGAGAGCTTCACAGAAAAGATAAAGCAGCTTTCTCAGAATGTCTGTAGGGCCATGGGGGAACACGTATATGTCCCTTGGCCCATTCTTTCCTCTATCAGCCCCCCCTCGAGTCCCACCTCCTCCCCACAGCACAGACCCAGACACATACTGAGACCCCAGGAAGGAGAGATGGCGCCACAAAAGGGATGGCGCCTCTCTTTCCATGCAAGGGGAGAAGAAGCCAAAGAAATATTCTGAAAGATGGGTTGCCCCATGTTAGGGAGTCTCAAAGTTTTTCATGCTGTGAAATGTGTGTCATGCAGACTGCCTCTCCTCCCATTCACAAATGCATGGAAACACAACATCCCCGTGGCAACTACAGCAACTGTAACATTAGGGAAGTACTCAATTTTTAGCTTCAGTTTAGCATTTGGAAACAGAGCCAGTACCATGGGCCAGATCCTGCTCCCACTGAACTCAATGGCAGATTTGTCATTCATTTTAGTGGGGGATAGAGAACAACCCCTCTTTGACCATCCAGCAGTTCCCCAGATCATCCATGAAGCACTACAGATGGTGGTTTGGGGAACACTTGCCCTCTGCCTTTTTACATTTAACACCACCTCCATTGTATCTTATTTTTCTATTCTTTTGCTCAACACTGGAAGGAACAGAAAATTATGCATGTTTTACAGATATGCTCTACACTCTGAGGGGCAGATTTTCGAAGGCATGAATGGCAGCCCCCCAACTGATATTTTCCCCTCAGACTGCCATGAATACTGGTGCCATGTACGGTCATGGCAGCTTAACAGTTAAAGGCAGATAAAATCTCTAGTTTCCTCTCTGGGTTTCATTTCCTTCTTGACTTGAGCAGGTGACTGCTCAAAGCAACAATTTCCCACCTGGTGCACCAAAGATTTGGAACTTGCTACTGTGGACTAAGGATAAGAAAATTGCTCTGTTTGTTGAACTACATGACAGCTAGTAATTGTGATAAAAATAATAAAACCTTATAATGGTTGGGACTGTTTTGTAGAGAGTTACAAAGTAGTGGAGTTTAAAATCTTATTAAAGGCAGATTACAAGTCTGGCTGCCTTGCAATACAGGACAGGTCCACTTCATTGAAATTGCTAATTAATTAATGTTCTGTATTTCTTCTATTGAGCACCAGGATCTGTTGTTAGATTAAACAAATCTGGAAAACAGAATACTGGTTAGGTGGCAGAAGCTTGATTTTGGAGCTGAAGTATGATTTCTACCCATGTAATTGCATGTGGCTATATAGTAGATATGTGCTTGCACTTTTGGATCTCTATAGGTTTTTCTGTCACACATTTTGTTTCGGTTGGGGAACTTCCCTAGGGCTGAATAGAAGACAATGTCTGGAATATCACTATAAATGTAATGGACGGAGTAAATTGACAGCAGCTCCAACTAAATTACAGTTTAAAAGACAAAGGAGGGCCCAAGGGACATTAAACAAAGGAAACTATAGCTGACCACCGCTCAGGTAAAATTGAATTGGAAATGTTCCCTGCCTGATTAACATAACAAAAGTGCCAGTGTTTAAAGAAAAAGTCATTCTGTAGAAATGTAAAAAGAAACCGATCTTTCTACAAACATACTGTAGTTATCTTAAAAAATATATACTGAGAGAAAGATCTGATATACTACTACCATACACTATATATATAGTGGAAGAATTTTTAAATGATGTTATTAAGACCATATATATTTTTCTTGCATATGGACAAACCACTCTTCCCTCCCTTTATTTTAGTATCATAAATAAGAAAACAGACTGTGCCCAAAGATCGTATTTGGTGGACCTCTCTAATAAATATTTTTAAATAGGCAAAAAGAAACAGAACTAAAAATGGCAATAAATGTTGATGGTTTTTGTTTATGCATAACAATGTGGAAGGAAGATTTCCTTATCAAAATATTATTATTGCCAAGATTATCAATTTTTAACACATCTGATGTATGTTAGTAGATTTTTCATAACAAAGGCATTTTTATTCATATCCTATGCTACCATAATTCTTGAATTAAAGAGAGCACAGAGAGATGGGTATTTAGTCAATATTTATCCTGAAGCATATTTTAAACAACAATGTTCTCAATATTTACTACTTAAAAAAGCAAAAGATATTCAAACTAAAGTACTACACATGCATTATATTTTAACTTACTATTTTATTGTACCCTTTTATTCAACTACCATACTACTCTTTGCTAATACTGGACCTACTTAGGAAGATTATTTAGGTTAGCATCATTATTTACGTTAGCATCATTCCCTATACCTCACCAGGTATATACAAATACAGTAAGAATTCTCCTCTTTTCTGTTTCCAGCTTGTATCTTTCTCACTTTTTCTTTCTGTAACTCCAGATTGGGATGATCCATATACCAAGATAGAAAATAAAGAGAAAGAGGGCAAGCAAGTCAAAGGAGGTCTCTATGATATGCTCCCATGGTTATAGTGCATGGAAGAATCCTGCATTGACAGAGGGTTGGCTGAGGACCCAACAGGGTTTCTCTGCACCATCTCTAATTTCTAAATGGGTCCTATTATGCCTTTATGGCCCAGGCTGCATTGGCTCTACCTCCTCCTGTTTCGGAAGGTACCTGGGTACATGGAGGGAGCAGTTCCCCAGCGCAGAGACTGCAATTGTCATTGATCCATATATGGCAACTGACGGAGGATAGAGAAGAGTCTGCTTATGCCTTATCCCCTTTTCACCCATATATATGGCAAGGGCATTCTGACTCTGTGACTGCTCAGAAGAAGGGATACATGTGAAGTAACTCCTAAAAATTAGGGCTATGCGAGGGTCTAGTATTTGTATTTCGGGGACTTGTGTTTACCTTTTTCACTGGCCTTTTTAATGCCACAGAGAGCTATTCATGGGTCCTAAAGAATTTTGAGATCTGGTCTTCTGGTGGTATATCAGTTCCTAGATTATGGAAATTTCAGTTTTGGCCCTATAAATGTTTCCCATAGGTACAAGCCTGTAAAAGACAAACAGAGATACCAATACCAAGGTATCCACCTTCATTGTGATTTATCCAAACACCTTTAATTTCTGCTTTATTCAGATTGTGCAGGAACCCGAATGCACAGCCTTGCTCTGTGAAACCTCAATATTCTATAAAAGTGAGCACCCAAAGGGCCCACTTGTGGACACGGCCAGGGAGGGAGAGGACTGAAAAGAGTAGAACACATTGCTGACATATAGATAAGATAAAATATGGAGTTTTCACAAGACAATTCCACCATATAATTCAATAAAACAATCAGCCTTTTCCATACATTTAAAAAAGGAAATTACATAAAGAATTATCCATGAGCTGGGCTAGATAAATGTTGGGTCTCATTTGCTATTTATTTAGAGCAAGTCCTGAAGTTAGTGGAGTTGCTCCTGATTAGAGCTGTGTGAATAACTGATTTTTCAGTTTATTGGCCCTCCCAAAAAATTCGGGGAGGGAGGCTTGGTCAACCCAAAACACATTTTTTCAAAATTTTGGATTAACTGGAAAATCGTTAAAAAAAATAGTTTTGTTCAACTCAAAATGAAACCTTTCACTTTCAAGCTTTTTAAAATGTTTTAATTTTTAAATAAAATTGGGATACATTTCTAAATGTTTCAAATTGAAAAACTGAAGCATTTAATTTGGAAAAATGTCAGACTGAAATGTGTCAATTTTTTCTTAACTTTGGGGTTTTTTCCCCCAGCTGAAACAATTTAGTGAATTCTGTACGCAGTTGTGAAATATTTCATTTGATCCAAAACTGCATTTTCAGCAAAAAACAATTTCAGCTGAAAACTTTTGCCCGGCTCTCCTGATTTATACCTGTTTAAGTGAGAGGACAAAAATCTTTAGCGAGTGGCTATTTCAGAAGGTGCAGTACGATGGTTAGATTGAGAATGACATTTTCTCTTATTTGGCAAAGAATTAATTCCTCGACCCATCACTACACCCTCCCCTAATTTTCACTACACAACACAGTCTAACACTCTGATTGTAGATGTATACTAGACTCGATAGCAATTGACAAAATCTAAGAGGGTCATAATCTTTTCAAGATACTGCAGCACAGAACAATCGAACTGCACACTAAAGATAAGCTTCAAACACAAAATCTGCCTTTTAGTCGAAAATATAGTTGCTGAATAAAAGGAAATGAGGTATTAGAAGGGGGATTCAATTAATAAACTGTACTTTGCTATTAAACTGTAAGCCACTAGAAGGGGGATTAAGTAGGTTGCCTATCATGAGACGTTCAAAAAAGTACGTGTGGTGGAGGAAGGATATAATAATGTAGAATCTACATTAGAAATTGAAAATAGGATTAGAGGCAATATGTTGTCTGAGAGCTACTTAGTCTGAGGACACGAAGATATCAAAGTCGATGGTTTAACTATGTACATTATATGCAGGGCATTTTGACTGTGTGATATGGCTCTAAAGGTAGGAGATACAAAATAATGTCTTTCACATGAGAGCTTTGACCAAAACTTTACTTCACAAATAACTAAGATTGCTCTTGGTGTATAAATGGACTAATGATATTATTTGTTTTTCAAAAGCCCTATTTTAATTTTAAAAACGATTGCCTTGGGGACATTTATGAAATATAATTTTGTACTGCAAATACATGCTTCCTTACAATTTTACCTGATGTGTCACTGGGAGTTTTATAGATCATTTCTCTCAGTTCAATTCCCAACTACAGTCACTAGTTTCTGTTCTAGATTTCTTTTTAAATGAAAGATGCCCTAATTTTGTGTCTAAATACTGTGCCTTCTCTAAGGAAAAAGCTCCTTGTAACATTTCCAGCCATGACTTTACAGTTACCTGAGAAGACAGCCATGGTATCTGCAATAAATGTGTATACAGAACTGCAAACAAAAAGCTTGCTGCTATTTTAAACAAGTATTAAACCAATGGATTTCTCTACATTGTCTACAAATGGCTGTGATATTTTAAATTCAGAGCCTCCAATTCTATTTTTTAAACGTTTACAAAATAAACCCTTCAATAACACTCTATTCAAGTCAGTTTTGGATTGAACTTTGCCCATCACTTATTCACAGGGGTTGTATTTCCATCTCTGATCTAATTTTGCAAATGACCAGTGCACAGCTATCAAGAGACTTAGAGAGTCTGAATTATCACCATTTATTTCAGACAATGCTTTTCTTGCTGTCTCGTTTTGGACAGAGAAAATATAGTGTGGATGCTTCTGCTGACACGGTATTCTTTGGATAATTCCAAATATATACACTCAGAGTCTGCATAGGCATCCAGCATGCCTGTAAACACTTGCACAGCAGAGCTAAACACTGAAATAGTTCAGACATCAATCACCTTCCCTAATTATGCATTTTCTTCACAAATGCACATTCTTTTCTGTTGTTCACAGAGGATGGCTTGTGGGAAATATTGGAAGCGCTAGGAGATCAGTGCTGAGATGAGATCTATTTGCTACCATCACTTGCCTCATCACTTCCATGTTGGAAGTATCATTTGTCTTTAACAGCCGTGTATTTTTTTTAAAAAAAGTCTTAATTCACTTCTGTCAAGCAATCAGATTGTTGCAAAATATATAAATTATATATACAAATACCATCAGATGATGCAGGGGGCAATCACTGTGGTAATTAATCCCACATTTTTGTAGTTGAAGTAACAATACTCATTTCAGGCTAGAGTTAGAGTAAGAAGAGCCTATCTATATCTGTAAATGAATGATATCATTATTTTGGGAAATGAAAGTTTAAGCTCTGTAAAACATACAATCCCATGGAGATCTCAGCAGAGGAACTTGTACGTGCAGGTGTTTAATGTGATAAGGTACGTTCCCATTTATCTGTGTACTTGCAGACAAATATTAACATAGTCATGAATTAAGCTTTTAATCCCTTTTATTATAAATTGAATATCTTTATTTTAACAAACATCAACAATGCACATTATTGTGCTCCAAACTATTCATTACTATTCCCCACAGTGTACCATTACATGATACGCCATAATACATGTGTTAATATAATGGCAAGCATCTGCTTGAGTATTCCATAGTATATTTCATTCTCTCTCTCTCTCTCTCTCTGTTTAAACAAAGAGGCAATCTTACAAAAGACATTTTTTATATAGGAAGCCATACAGTAGTTCAGTTTTATGCTGGAGAAGGACGGTAACATAGTACATGCCATTTTCTGTTTATTAGAGACCTGGTTCATATTTATTGGATTCCTTGACATTAAGAAACAGACTTGGGAGCGAAAATGAAAATCAAAGAGGGAATATTGGGTGTATACTGCGTTTATGGACACCTAATATTAATGAGTAAGTGCCTTCCAGTGATTTGCCACTACTACGGGGGGATGTTTTTCAGCAGAGCTGCAGTACCAAGACCTGTCATTGGCCCAATTCTGCAATTGTTATATCAAGTAGCACTTACTCCCACAAGTAGTCCCCAGTAACTTCAAAGAGACTACTCATATGAGTAAAACCTATTCAGCGAAAGTAAGTGTTGCTGAATTGATCCCAAAATGATCCCCAAAACAATGAGTTTGAAGAATTTCAAATATAAGTTTATTCCTAAGGACTTTTTTTTATTATCTAGATCAAATTGTAGATATATTTAAAACACATCATCCAACCTCCACCCCCCGCCAAAAAAAAACATTAACAAACTAAACAAATAACCATCAGAATTGGAATTATGGAGAAAGTGAAGCAGAGGGAATATCGTGTCTTGTTTTACATCACATTACATCTGCCAATCACTTCCTAAGACAGCTGACATGGGGTTGCTGTGTGACCTTCTTATAACTAGGCCAAATGGTTAAAAGAAACTGCATAGTACAAAAAAGTGGAAAAATACTGCACCCTTCTTGCCTTACTCATCTGCTTAACTCTACTGAAGTCATTGGCACTAAGGTGAACAGGATGTGATGTTAAATGTTTTTTAAAAAGAGGCATCCAAGTGGCTGCAGATGTGTTTTAGAACTAGATGATCACTTCAAGGGTTAAGGAAGAGGGAGGGAGGTTAATTGGAGTCGTAGTAAGTACCTTGATTTCAGCAAAGGCTTGGTTGGGGTTTCAATTTGCATATAATTTTTTGGGAATGTGTGATGAGAAACAATGGTGGAAAAATCATACAGTAGCTGCATTCCCTTCCTGACCCCAGGTACCAACGTCAGTGCTATAGCTATTTTATTTATTAGAGGAGCCATTAGGATAAAATCTAAAGTCAATCAAAGTACACAAGCAACAATACATAGCAGGTACTACTGCATTTCTGCCTAAGCCTCTACCTATCTTACTCTTATTTTTCTAAGCATTGTTTTTCTTCTAGTCAAGATGAACAAAAATGACTAATGATTGTTATGTTAAATGAAAGGCTGTTGTTCCAACTATATTATCTCAGAGATCTAGTCAATTACTGTAAAGGAACTCTGCTGAAAATGTATTCTGATAGTTTAAATAAATTGAAGCTAAGCAGGGGGAAAATAGAAAAAATGGATTATAGTATGTGTATGGGTTATGTTTTAAAAGCTGTACATCGAGTTTAAACAATTCAGTGTAATCTTCATTATCCCCAAAAAGCCTTTTGATTGTTTTATTCCTTCAGATGCTCCCTGTTTGAATATTTTTTCTAGCTTTACATATGGCGTCTGCATTATTAGCTCTGTAAACTGTTTACATGAAGTCTCAATATGCAATCCTCAAGGCACTGCAATTTACAGAGAAGCTAACATTGTCATAATAACTTCTTTATCCTACAGCTTATCAGAGCTTGAAGTAATATTGCAAAGTAAAACAAATCCCATTAAAGAAAATAGAAATACCAGCAATAAAACTACTAGAGTTAAGAGGAAAATGGTTTTCTAGCTTGAAAATGACCACAAACGGATAGCATGAAAAAAAGTTTCAGATCAGGTCAATCAAAACATGCCCTTTCAATGCTGATCTTTTAAAAATAACCTGTTTATTTTTAGTATAAATTAACTAAAATAGGACACTGACAATTTTGAAAGTTTTTTCCCCAATTATTTTTGTTTTAAAATCAGTAGATTCATCAAAACTGATTCATTCCTGCAAACATTTTTGATTTTGGCAAATCGTCAATTTACCAACAAAACATTGTTTTGTCAGAAAATTCCTGACTAGCTCTAAAAGCTACAGGACATTGTATTACCCTTATGACAGCATCTTTAGAAGCCAGGCACTACAAAGTTTGTAAAGTAGGAGTGATAAAGTAAATGATGGGGATGGGGTGGGGTAGCCAACTCTCCAGGACTGTCCTCAAGTCTTTAATTAAAACGCTTATGCCATGTGAGGAAACCTCCAGGAATACGTCCAACCGAAATGGGCAACCTTAGGATGGGGAGTGGATAGCTCACAGCACTGGTAAAAACTTAGGTACAAATCCTTTTACCTCTAGTTCAATGGTTAGAATAGAATTGGGATTAGGTTGGCAGGAATGAAAAGTTTTTGCTAACCTATAGCTATTCAGAGGTTTCTGTGAAATCAGTTGGCCTCACTTAGCTCAGTGCCTAATGAGCAGAGCCCCATGAAATTCTTTGCATTTTTTTTTTCATTTTTCATGTTATTTGTTGGGAATTTCTTCTTATTTTGCATTATCCATTGCCCTGCGGGGGGCATGTCCTGGGGTGGGTTTCCACAGCAAGCCCACCCTACACTTACCCAGCAGCAGTGGTGACTTCTATCCCACGGGGGTGGGGGTGGGTCTGGCTCCCCATTCCAGGCATTTCAGGTTTGTGCACAGGGTCGCAGCACTGCTCAGGTTTGGCCCAGATACCCCACTGTCATCATAATAGGTGAAGGGCCAAATTTGAGTGAGTGCCACTCTGACCCTGTGAACCAAGTCACAATGCCATTCACTCAAAGTTCGCCTGGCTGCCCCTCCATCATGATGACAGAGGGGTGCCCAGGCCAAACCTGAGCAATGCTGCGACCCTGTGCACCAGGATGTAACGCCCAGAGCAGGGATCTGGACCCACCTCCATGGGACAGGAGCCACCGCTGTGGGGTGAGATTTTTTGTTTTATGTCATTTAAATTGTTGTTTTGCATTTTATTTCATGTCATTTCACATTTGCAAAAAGACAGGGCTCTACTAACAGGGAGGCATATGTTTCATGCACATATAAATACCAGGCTTCACCACGATCAATATTAACTGAATATATAGAGAACTTCATTCTTCAGGGCTATCAATCATTTGTGCTCACATTGTGAAACTTTCAAGATTTATAGAGTGTTACATGAATAACCAAGCAGTTGCTCGGCTACTCACAAACAACTAACAATAAGACCGCATGAATAACAGCAGAGTGACTTCACCAAGTTAATTCCTGTAATGGTCTGACCTAAGCCCAGGACACCTAAGGGGAGTGGGATTCTGTTCTATGGAGAGTAGATGGGTTTCCACCCTGTCCACTGGGTCAGCTTTACTTCCCATCAGGGCTCTGCTCTAGGGAGTCTCTAAGGGTATGTCTTCACTGTGATTTAAAACCTGCAGCACCATGTCCAGAGCTCGGGTAAGCTGACTCGGGCTTGTGGAGCTAAAGATTGCAGTGTAGACATTCGGCTCCAGAAACGGACCTCCTGGCAAGGCTACCTGTAAGGAATGTTGCTGCCATTTTGAATCACCATGTCCTGGCACACCACACGTTTACAGATCACCCTCCATAAGCCAACAGCGGGAAGATAGCGTGAACCAGCAGAGGATTTGATTCACAACTGGAGTATTGTGTCCAGTTCTGGGCACCACATTTCAGGAAAGATGTGGACAAATTGGAGAAAATCCAGAGAAGAGCGACAAAAATGATTAAAGGTCTAGAAAACATGACCTATGAGGGAAGATAGAAAAAATTGGGTTTGTTTAGTATGGAAAAGAGAAGACTGAGAGGGGACACGATAACAGTTTTCAAGTACATAAAAGGTAGTTACAAGGAGGAGGGAGAAAAATTAGTCTTAACTACTGAGGATAGGACAAGAAGCCATGGGCTTAAATTGCAGCAAGGGAGGTTTAGGTTGGACATCAGGAAAAACTTCCTAACTGTCAGGGTGGTTAAGCACTGAAATAAATTGCCGAGGGAGGTTGTGGAATCTCCATCATTGGAGATTTTTAAGTGCCGGTGAGACAAACACCTGTCAGGAATGGTCTAGATAATACTTAGTCCTGCCATGAGTGCAAGGACTGAACTAGATGACCTCTTGAGGTCCCTTGCAGTGCTATGATTCTATGATTTTCTTAAAGCTTACTGGGTGAAATCCTGGCCTTACTGAAGTAAATGGGAGTTTTGCCATTGACTTTGATCAGGCCAGGATTTCTCCCCTCTGTTCATTCACTTGTATAACAATTAATTGATTCAAATAGCCTTCTTAGGAAACCAGACATATAAGGCAGTCTCTTGGATCAAGTGCAAAATGCTGCGGAGCTGAAGTGCTGTAATCTTTAAAAATGATGAAAGTTGAGAATTTGTTCCTTCATCATTAGTCTGTAGTCAAATACCTCCTGTTGAAATTGTTTCCAGATTTAAAAAAAATCCACCACTATATATTAATAATTTTACCTAAAAATGAAACTGTTACAAATATAAACAACATGGGATTCAACTGCTTTGGACAAGTATTGGTAGGGTTGGGAGGAACAGGATGCTTTGGAAAGACTCCTGTAATGAGAACAGTGACCTGATGACAACCACTAACCTGTTACTAAGGTTACAAAACAGTTTTCTTTATACGCCCCGTCATAACCATACTGCTAAGGGTAGCCTAGAATTCCTCCTTACCTGTAAGGGGTTAAGAAGCTCAAATAACCTGGTTGGCACCTGACCAAAAGGGCCAATGGGGAAATAAGATACTTTCAAATCTTGGGGGGAGGCTTTATTTTTGTGTATGTTCTCTTGGGAAGCAGAGAAGCATCAGGTCAGAAAACTCCTCCTATAAACCGTTCTAAAAGTCTCTCATATTAAAAAAAATTGTAAGTAAAAGCCAGGCAAGGCATTTTATATTATCATTTTTTCTGCTTGTGAATTTTCCTTTCCTGGAGGGAGCTTTATTCCTGTTTTTTGTAACTTTGAAACTAAGCCTAGAGGAAGTTCTGCTGTGTTTTTGAATCTTTTGTTACCCTGTAAAGTTATTTTCCACCCTGATTTTACAGAGGTGATTTTTACCTTTCTTTAAATAAAATCCTTCTTTTAAGAACCTGACTGATTTCTCTATTGTCTTAAGACCCAGGGGTTGTGTCTGTGATCACTTTGTAACCAATTGGTTAGGATATGATTCTCAAGCCTCCCCAGGAAAGTGGGTGTAAGGGCTTGGGGGTATTTGGGGGGAATAGGAACTCCAAGTGGTCCTTTCCCTAATTCTTTGTTAAATCACTTGCGGGTGGCAGCGTACCATCCAAAGGCAAAGAATTTGTGCCTTGGGGAAGTTTTAACCTAAGCTGGTAGAAGTAAGCTTAGGAGGTCTTTCATGCAGTTCCCCACATCTGTACTCTAGAGTTCAGAGTGGGGAAGGAACCCTGACAGCTCCTGTTTTCACATGTGCATAAAGCTTAAAAAAAAAAAAAAGAGAGAGACAAAAAACAAACACTCCCGTCCCCAACACAAATCACCTTTTGTTCTGAAATTTTGCATGATTAGTGTTTATTTTTCTGGTGTTTGTTTTGTTTTAAATCTGAGCAAATCCACTCAGCTAATCTGGAATGACTTGTGTGGAGAACAAATAGATCCTTCTCATTTTTCAAAAATGTCACTTTTATCACCCCTACACAGATATGTAAAAAAATAGCTGACATTTGAAACTTGAAATTTGGTATGTGGACAGACCTCATTGAGAACTATAAGTACAATATGGGGGGAAAAACTAAAAATAAGTAATTATAAACATCACATTTGATAAAAGATAATAAAATTATAAGTGTGAAGCTCCTTGAGGCAGGAACTGCATTCTCTTCCATCTTTTACACATTCCAACACTCTCTACATAACAAATAATTACTTCTAATCATAGTTATTTGGCATCAGCTATGTTTTTCTGCAGATTAAGGAAGCCCATCCCCTTTTGTGACATCACTAAACTGTCTCACTGAAAACACACAGACAAATCCCTTCTCTCCCAAGATGCTTCAGCATCCGCAACCCCCTCAACACTTCCCACTATCAAACATCAGAAACTGGAGAAAATCGTGGCCATGGAACAATTATAGATCCCAGAATTTCAGATTCTCTCAGCAAATTTTGACTGCCTTCTGCAATGTTTTACAAAGTTTCCATTGTTAAGATATAGCCATGCCAAGTTAAATAATGTGCTTCTTTTCTGTTAAACCATCCTTGTAGAAAAACATCTTCAGCCAAAGTATAGCAATGGTAAAGGTTAGAAATGATCTCTCCTCTACATTAACCTCAACAACATATGAATTTGAAAGCCTAATATGGACCATGTAATACTAAATTTATTAAGAATTTTTGTTTTCTTTAAAATCCCACAAATAAATTGAAGGTAAAAATCTCCAATAATATAGTTATATGGTTGCAAAGTTACAAGTAAAGTTAAAAAGTTAATGTTCTTGCTTCTTAAACATTATAGATTCATAAGGAGGGATTGTCTCTCCCGCTATGGTCCCTGTACATTGCTATGGCATTGTAGATGAGCCATGAAAGCCCTTTAAGTGGACAACAGAAAATTCCTCCCATACAAGTAGGGTGCATAGTTGTCCTGCAAAGTCCCCACTGCAAGCCCTGACATAGGGGAGATGTGGACTGGATGGGAGAAAGCCTCTAACACATAGTCCTACAGACATTCTGTGTGATACCACTATGCATAGGCAACAGGGATGGACAGCCTTAGTTATCCCAGGGACATTTCAGCCCATAGTTTCAACTGGAGCAGGCTATAATCAAGGAGGATGCAAAGATAGCTCCCACTCCTCCATTCTAAGAAGTGCCAAACAAGATTTCGCCCTTAGATTTTAAGGCCAGAAGAAAAGGAGTACTTGTGGCACCTTAGAGACTAACCAATTTATTTGAGCATAAGCTTTCGTGCGCTACAGCTCACTTCATCGGATGCATAAAAAAAAATGCATCAGATGAAGTGAGCTGTAGCTCACGAAAGCTTATGCTCAAATAAATTGGTTAGTCTCTAAGGTGCCACAAGTACTCCTTTTCTTTTTGCGAATACAGACTAACACGGCTGCTACTCTGAAACCTGTCTCTAAGGCCAGAAGAGGCTATTCGGGTAATCTAATCTGGCTTCCTGCATAGCACAGGCCACAGAATTTCATCGAGTAACTTCTACACCAAGGCCATAACTTCTGGTTGAGCTAGGGCGGTGGTTTTCAACCTTTGTCATTTAATGACCCCTAAAAAATTTCAAATGGAGGGGTGAACCCCTTTGGAAATTTTAGACATAGTCTGTGGACCTCCGTGGGGTCTGCTGACTACAGGTTGAAACCCACTGAGGTAGAGCTTATCTTTTCCAAAGACATGCCATCTTGATTTAAAGAAATCAAGTGATGCACCAAATCAGCAGTGATGTGTGGGGGGGACGACTCACATGGGGTCAAATGCCCCCTCACCCTCGACTAATACCAGGGTTTGCCGGCTCCGTTTGGCTACCCCCCTGACCCCTTCCCTGAGCCACAGCTGCCAGAGCCAGTGAGCTGCATACTGTTGCGAGAGGCAGGAACAACAGCTTGGAGCTGCTGGGAGGGGCCGCTACTTTCCAGGAAAGGAGACTGAGGGTAAGGGGGGGGGGGGCCCTGCCTGGGACAGGGGAGTGACTTGAGCTGTTCCAGGGGCAGCTGAACCTTTACGTTGTGCACCCCCCCACACAAACACACACACTACCATAAGGTATGGGTCATCTCTGCACCAAATTCATAGGTAAGTTGATCTAACAGCTAATTACCCTCAATGTTACAAATGTGCCCCTTATTTCCAGTTTAAATTTGTCTAGCTTCAGCTTCTAGCCATTGGAACGTGTTACGCCTTTGTCTGCTAGACTAAATTGCTTTCTAGTATGAGAGACCTTCTCCCCATGCAGGTACTTACATACTTTAGCAGCAGTCCACATCCTTTTATGATATACATTTCATGGCATAAATAGGAGAGCTGGGCTAATAATTCATAGTAATTATTATTATTTTTTGTATTGCAGTAGCGTCAAGAAGTCCCAACAAATACTGGAGCACCATTGTGAAAAATGCATAGTAAGAAACAGTCCCTGCCCTCATGTAAACTTAAAAGACAAAGAATGAGAGAAAGAAAGTGGTTTTACCCCATTTTACAGATGGTGAACTGAGGCAAAGAGAGTATAAGAAGTGGAATTGTACCCAGGTCTCCCATGTCCCAAGCTAATGCCTTAACCACCAGGCTCTCCATCTTCCCCTCCCAAAGAACTTAATTGTGAATTAAACTCAAATCTTGAATTTTCTCAAAATTTGTTATTCCAAATGGTCAGCTGAATAATTTTTTTGGTTGATTTTCATTTGCCAGCAGCTTGGCACGAATACTGCATATTCAAAATTCAATATTCAATAATTCAAGCTTTTGAATTATTTTGACTGGATACATAGGAGAGAATTCTCCTCTACATTGCAGCCCCTGAGCTCTGCAGCCAGCCAGGGGAGAGTTCCTCTGTTCTAGGTATTGCATAGGGACACCATAAGCTGTTAACAAACAAAAGTGATCAGATTTATTAATGCTAAATTTGGTTTCACAGTCTCTCCATTGAGGCACTTGTCACATCTTAACAGGAAGCATCCAGCACTTTCCACTTTCAAAGTGCCATGCAAACATTAATTAATTAACTCTCACAACGCCCCTGATGTGAAGAAGAAATGTAAGAATTTTTATGTACACTTCATAGATAGGGGAAACTGAGATAGAGAGGTTATATTTGTTTAATGCCACTGAGCACGTCAGTGTCAGGATTAGAATTCAGGAGTTCCTGGTTCTGTGTACTCGGACCTTTAGACCATGCTGTTTCCCTCAACAGGGGTTTTCTGCATGAAACAATAGCAGGCTCAGGCATATCTTCTCCTAACACTGAACAAAAAAACCATTTTTTTTTTTTGGCAATACAAAGATGTAGAATTTAACAAGCTGTAGTTTAGTTAGAAACTACCCAAGATAACGTTGGCTCTAACGAAGGCATTATCTTTGGAAGGTGTGTGCTATATTTAGTGACACACAAGAACCTCAAAACCATGTTGGATCAGTAGAATATCCACAAATAGTGAACCATCTAATTGGCATTTAAATAAAGACTTTAGGCTATGCTCATATTAAACCTACAACTGTGCCATCAGTAAACGGAAATCAATTGAAATCAATTTAGCTGGGATAAAAAGTCTCCTTCCCCTGCTGCAGCTCATCTGGTGTGCTAACAGCTCCCAGTGATGAAACAGGTGCTTGTAATTTAATTAGCCTACTGAAACACACCTTAAAATGAATTTCCCAGAACACCCTGGCAGTGAGCCATCCTGGTCCCAGGAGCTGATCAGCGTTCTGTAAATATTGAGATTTGATAAAGTAAACGCTACTCTGGCAGCAGATGGTTTGGAATGCTCTGTTGACACTGCCTGCGATTACTTGGATATGAAGACTTTACTTCTCATAGACCTCCTTTGGGAGCCACTGGAGGACTTGATCCCCTCTCCAGCTATTTGCCTTCTAATTGAAAATCCGTATTCCCAGATGGAGCATAATGCTGCTGTTTCAGGCGCCTAGCTCGGCACTGCTTGACTGTTGATACATGGGTAATTGCTTTCGGTAATGCAGGTTAAATGTGACATTTAGTGCTTAATAAAAATTATCAAGGCCAAAGCTGTTTATCATTCTTACACTTTGGGCTGTCAGTTCTAAAGGAATTCTCAATTCATTTGAATTCTTGCTAAAGAGGCAGGAAACTCATCCCCTAAAGGGAAAAAGGAGAAGAAGAAAAAAAAGACCCTAAACTTGTTTCGTTCTGGTTTAATTTTAAGATTTGTTTGCTAACAAAACCCATTTAAAATTAACCTATCAAACATGGCAACTATCCGCCTTTGTACTTAGCATGTTGGTGAATAATATATAATCAGCAGTTGCTGTGTACACAAAGCACATAAAACAGATGCACTACACTGCACCTTCTGTGAGTGGCTAGAAGCAGAAAGTTATTCTTCTTGTAACATCGTAAAGAAATGAACCTGAAAGGAAAAGTACTCTGTGCTGAACCAAGTCATTTCAACCTCAAACTGTTTAAAAATAAGGAGAACAAAAGCTTTGTGTGCCTTTTTTAAAAACAAAATGCTCATTCCAAGTGTGGCAAACAGCCTATGGTCTCATTATGAATTCATGATTAGATATGCTAGTGCTGTGCAATCTGCAAAGGCTTAGATAGGTGCAGAGACGAATGTGCTTAAAATTAGGTTGGTCTGAAGCCTGCTGGCTGTGCAGTGTCTTAGTGAACCCAAACTGTTGGTTTGCACTGCCTGAGGGTCATGCATTCCCCAAAACTGAGAAAACCTTAAAAAATATATATCTTCCATTTGGTAATTAAGTGGTTGAGTTCAGCCACCATAAGACAAGCAATGTCCCCCACCCCCAACAGCTCACTTAGAATCTCTCCAAAAGGCATGGGTTGCTCCTCTAATTTAGAGTCAGGATCTCAGTGGTTTTGACTTTTTCACTATTTTGGGGGTTAATAAATAGCTGGCCTTCATCTTTTCCAGGATCTTTAGCAAGGGCTAAAGGATCTTGCCGCTTTAGGTACATAAATCCAATATGTAGGCACCACTGACATTTTCAGATCCACTCCTCAATTGCCGCCTAATGCTGTAGGTATCTAAGTTTCTGCCAGTGGGCATGTGCAAAGCTGCCTAAATCCTCAGACTCCCTCAAGCTAAGCAGACACTTGGAGCCTTAGATCATGCCCCGTGCCCTGGCAGGATTCTCCAACAAGACATTCCCCAGCCTGTCTTCCCTGCAGGTGCCTGAACCAGTACTCCCCCTGTGAATCTAGTCCTATGTGGCTGAAACCTTCCCTGTGTAGAGATTTTAGGAGACAGGAGGACAACTAGTATACTCAGTCTATTCATAATCCACTGGAAAGATCTTATTTCTTGCCTGCCCACCACTTAGCAGCCAGTGGGATTGAGAAATGCCTTTCCAATTTGGCTTCTGCTACTTTTAAGGCATTTTATCTTATTCTTGGGCCCGATGCACTGCATGAAGAGGAAATGCTTATTTTTTTTTTAATCCCTGATTTGGGGCTTGAATAAAAAGATATGCACAACATTACTCCAAACATGTAGGAGTGTCATGTAGAGCTGGTTAAAATTCTTCAAATTTTGACGTTTTTATAAATGTTTTCAATCAACATTTCAAAATTTGACAAATAATGGAAAACAAAGGTGACAACGTTTTTGCTTATTTTCACATTTTTGGCCAGTTCTTTGTTCTTTAGTATGTTCTTTGGCCTGAGATGTACACATATTCTTCTTTCTGTAGCTCATCTAATTTAGAGCATGCCTGCAAACATACTATCTTGGGTTGCGATGCTGCCAGCTCTCATAAGCTAAGCAAAACAAAGCCTGGTGACTACTTGGATGGTGAACCTCTAAAGAGAATACGGATGCTGCAAGTAATAGTGTTAGTGATACAGGAGGAGATGCTCTTCCTTCTGAGCACCTATAGAACCCTTGCAGCAGTGAAGCTGTTGAAGGTGGTGTCTTTCAGAAGACAGATATATGTGAGGTCCTCACCACAAGGCACTTTAAAGATCCTGTGGCATTTTTAACAAAAGGAAAGGTGAATAGTCATAGTGTCCTGGTCATATCCCAGTTTGGATATTACACTTTGCCAAATGTAACGAAAATTCTTTGTAGCTTCCACTAGGTGCTGTTTTCATCTTCACTTTTTCTGACCTAAACCTGTCATGCAGTGTGGTTATGAGCAGATGCGGTGTCCAGAAATGAGTGACATTGATATTGCAGGCCAATCTTTGTCCTCTGAAATTCCCATTGCCCTCCCCTTGAAAACTAGGAGAACAGTATATAAATATCTGAGGGCAGAATTTGTCCCTGTGTATGCAAAAATTTCATTGAATACTAGGGACTCTTTTAGTAGAATGTAGGGCAACCTATCATTTTCCTCTTCCATTTTATTCAGCAACACTCAGATTTCTGCTTATTGGAGGTCCATGCAAATATTTTTGCCCCGTTTTGATCTACAAGGGCTCACACCCTTCAGATTTCAGTTTCAGTTTTGGGTTAAGTTTGCCCCACCTGAAAGTGAGATAGTTGAAAATGCTGAGCTTCTCCTGATCTTGGGTCAAAAGCATGCAAATTGAGCACACTTTTAGCAGTTGCACATTTGCTGGAAATGTCATCAGCTTGATGGGAGCCCTGACTGAGTCTGTAATAAACCTCCAGCACAGGCAAGATTTTCGTGGTGTCACTGCAAACACACTGCACAGCTCTAATCTCTATATTATTTTTGGCTTAAACCTCTCCCATTTCCCAGAATGCCCACCTACTCTTTTATGCCATCATATGCCTGTAATGGGACTAGAGTTGCACATGACAACCCAGATAGAAGAGTACCGGCTGTCCAAATATTAAAGGGAACAGGGATATATTTACTGTTCCTGCTATAAGATATCCCACTTGAGGACCACAGGACAGAGTCGCTAATCACATCAGCCACACTATCAGAGGCTCATTCACCTGCACATCTACCAATGTGATATATGCCATCATGTGCCAGCAATGCCCCTTTGCCTCGTACATTGGTCAAACTGGACAGTTTCTACGTAAAAGAATAAATGGACACAAATCAGACGTCAAGAATTATAACATTCAAAAACCGGTCGGAGAACACTTCAATCTCTTTGGTCATTCGATTACAGACCTAAAAGTTGCAATTCTTCAACAAAAAAATTTCAAAAACAGACTCCAACGAGAGACTGCTGAATTGGAATTAATTTGCAAACTGGATACAATTAACTTAGGCTTGAATAGAGACTGGAAGTGGATGGGTCATTACACAAAGTAAAACTATTTCCCCTTGTTTATTCCCCCCCACCACCCCCCACTATTCCTCAGACGTTCTTGTCAACTGCTGGAAATGGCCCACCTTGATTATCACTACAAAAGATTTTCCCCCCCCCCGCTCTCCTGCTGGTGATAGCTCACCTTAAGTGATCACTTAAGTGATCACTTAAGTGATCATCACAGTGTGTATGGTAACACCCATTGTTTCATGTTCTCTATGTATATAAATCTCCCCACTGTATTTTCCACTACATGACTCCGATGAAGTGAGCTGTAGCTCACGAAAGTTATGCTCAAATAAATTTGTTAGTCTCTAAGGTGCCACAAGTCCTCCTTTGCTTTTTGCAGATACAGACTAACACGGCTGCTACTCTGAAACCTGTAGCTTACGTTGTATCAGAGATCTCCCAGCACCCCTTCTGGTCTCAACTCTGTGATCTGCATTTTTTCCCTAAATTATCAAGTGACTAGCAGGAGATTATTTGCAGTAGATACTTCTATCTTTTTCTCTTTGCAGGAATATTATATATTAGGGACTCCTCTGGGGAAAATAACTTTTTTAAAAATATAGTGGATGCTCAGTAAGTTAATGGATAATAAAATGCCTTGTGCTTCTGGGACTGCTATTTAAAGACCAACCTGATGTTTTATGTAAAATAAGTATTGCAATCTTGGGGTCTCACCCAGCATTTCTATAGGATTCACTATGAGGGAAGCACTTTTTCCAATAAGAGCACACATTTCTGGGACTCCTTAATAGCTCCCACAAGACAAGTGGCCTCTCTTGCCAACCCTCCAAAAGTGGGAGTTAAGTGAAGAATAATACAAAAAATAATAATGTCAATAATAAAAATTAATGGATCTCTATCCCATAAACAGTTGTAAAACTTTAAAAGGGTGCCACTAGAGTTCAGATGTATCTGACTGCATTATGGGTTAATTGCAACACCACCCTATGTAGGAATAGCGCTTTTTATCGCCCAGGCGCTGTATAAACATTTACTAATTAATAAACTAATTACCTACTGTATTCCATGTAAACCCATTTGTATCATTTCCAGTTAACTGAAATTCATGGTTAACTGTACATCTGTTATGTTTCTCCACAGCAAAGTATACCATAAATTACTCCACTTCTTATCCGAAACTCCATTTTATGAGGGTTTCAAGTGTCTTCTGAAACCATTTGGAACTTCACTAAGATCAGGTTGCACTGCACTTTCAGAAGACAAAAGCAGCAATCTTCATAGTGGATATTACCCCACGGACACCACTTCTGAGCTAATGGCCCCATTATGGGTTGACTGTCAGATGTGCCCTCTCAACCTCTGCTAAGGTGTCTGGGGACATCAGAGTTCAAATCCAATGCCCTGCAGCAGAACTGGCCTTAGGGGCAGGCAATCAGGGCAGTCACTGTGTGCACCAACTTTTGGGGTACCATATCAGCAGAGAGGGGGTACCAAGCACCCAGCCACTTGCTATTTTTAATTTTTTGTTGTTGTGCTGGTTTGTTTGTATTCGGCTGCTTGGGGGACATTGAAAACATTTTATGCCCCGGGCAGCAAAACACCTAAGGGCTGGCCCTGTTTGCAAGAGTTGAAAGCTTTGCAGGTGAAGCATACTCAGCCTCTGGGAAGGAGTTCTTGTATCATTCTCTAGCATGTACATAGAGCAGTAGTCACAGGGTTTCATAGAGTTTAAGGCTAGCATGACCATTAGATCATCTAATCTGACCTCCTGTATAACAAAGGCTTCAGAATTTCACTGAGTTCTCCTCTATATTGAGTCCAATAATTTTGATGAGGGCTAAATGGAGGTAACTCGTTATGAAGCAGGTTTTGAGAGGAAGAAATTAGGGGGAAAAGGGAACATATAGGGGCTCTTGGGAACCTCAAGAGAAAAAATAAAGATAGGTCACCATTTCTTGCTTCTTTCTTCCCTGTGATACAAAAGCATCTTCCCATACTAAGCCCAGCTCCCACTACTTGTAACAACCTCTGTCATTAAGAGGTGTCTGTTTAGGGGGGAAATGAAGACCAGAAACAACTACTTAACTTCCCTCTGAAAGAAGTGCCAGAGGAAATAAATACAATGGTGAGGGGTGATGGGCAGGAAGGAGACCTTCTGAACTTCATCCAAACCTGAAAAAAAAAATCAAAATATCAAAGATCTCTTCTTGAATCTTGGATTTTGCTGCGGCAGGGAAGGCAGCTGTTACGGAAGCTCAGGGAAGGCAGATTGGTGTGGGGGAGTCAGTCAGCTGGGGATGTTTCCATATCTCCCATTGTATGAACTTCCTTTTCTGAAGTTTAAAACCTCTATCAAACTCAAGTACAATTTGAGGGCATGGATAACAAGATTTGATCTGAAAGTTTTCCCAGTTCTAATTGATTATGAGGCCAAACCGACTGCCTTTGTATGAGGTTTTGTAAAGGATCACTGCTGAGGATAGGAGGCTTCTGGTGGCCCACATAACATAATAGCATGGCAGGGTTCTACCTCTTCGGTGACCTGCTGTATGCCTATGACGTCAAAGGAGCACGTGTACAAATTGTGAGAAGACATTTGTAAGAAAGACTGTTTTATATCCTAACTTTAATTAAGCAACTGATTGCTCATACCAGCTTTCTAGGGATCTTTTAATTTCAATTGCTTAACTAAATTAAAAAAAAAGACGAGTTGAATTTAGATTTTGTAGGGTTTATTAATATCCTTAACAATAGCAAATAATAGTATGGGATATAAGATGGCAAAAATAGTATTGGACTAGGATTTTGCTAATAAACTAGAACACTGGTTGATGAGCATTCAGATTTCCAGAATCAAATCACATAACACAATAGAAAATAACACATATGCTCAATCACTATCTTGGCAAGGTGACTGTTTAGATTTTTGACTAAGAGTCCTTCAGAATAGGGCCTCTCTTGTGCCAGTTGGTTTTTAGCTCCCATGTTGATAATACAGAGGGGGAAAACCATACACACACACACACACACACACACACACACACAATCCAAAGCTAGATCACAAAACAATTTGGTCAATTACTTATTGCCAATTCACAAAGGTCTCCTTCCCAATGGATCTATTGTAGTCAACCCTTTTAACCTATTTCCCAATGAATTATATTACCCCCAGAATCCATTAACTTTTCTAACTACCTATGATAAATTCCTATATTTATGACAGACTGTATAGACTGAGGGCAAGTTCAAGAACTTTGCACACTTGGGCTCATGTATGTCAGTATACAACTAGAACTTGAAAGGCAATATGAAAATATTATCTATGGTATACACACATACAAAAAACAACAACAACAGTAATTTGTTCTGCTATAAAGTAGCTTTAAAACTACCTTGATTGGAAGCTGTTTCAAAACAAAGACAGACATAGTAACTCTGACAATCTTTCGTGCACATACACAAGCATGTACATTTCCTTACTAATTAGGTACCCAGTTTCAGGAACTGGTCAATTGACTGATTTGGGTCATCACTCAGGAGAAAGTCTCTGAGTTACTTATCATCAGATCTTTGCTCAGCCACAAGCTTTCAGCTCAGTTATTGTTCACAGTAGGAGTTGACGCTATAAACACAGATGGAGCGAAGGACAGATACAACTGTGTAGTCCTTTCCTGGTGCACTAGAAGGAAACCTGCATTGCTGGAAAACAGAAAGAGACAATTAAAGATGCCTATCAGAGATAGGTACTTGATATCACTAGGAGGACCAGGTGGCCTACCCAGGACCTCAGTCTTCCCACTTTGGCTTTCAGGAAGTGATGTGCTGAAGGAGACAGGCCACTTTATTCTATTTCTGCTGGGTTGTCCAACTTCTTGGAGGTGCTGGTGTGCACCAATCTGATTATGCCCCATACTTCTTCCAAAGACTTGAATTATCCAGTGAAAATGAGAGTCATCCTCTCTCACCATCCAGTCAGGGAATGAGACATTAGTTTTTGAGTTCTTGCAACTGTGACTGGAATTTTCCACTCTCTCTGTGCAACACATCTCATCACATCAGCTTATATAAGGCAAGTTAGACCATGGATCAGCAACCTTTGGCCCGCGGCCCACCAGGGTAAGGCCCCTGGTGGGCCGGGCCAGTTTGTTCACCTGCTACGTCTGCAGGTTCGGCCGATCGCA
Organism: Chelonia mydas; assembly: GCF_015237465.2. Lineage (NCBI taxonomy): Eukaryota > Metazoa > Chordata > Testudines > Cheloniidae > Chelonia > Chelonia mydas. Next base: position 107,586,230 of record NC_057849.1, on the reverse strand, counting down.
GGTCCCAGTGGCCGCAGTTCACCGCTCTAGGCCAGTGGGGAGCTGCTGTAAGTGGCATGGGCAGAGGGATGTGCTTGCTGCTGCTTCCCGCAGCCCCCATTGGCCTGGAATGGCAAACCATGGCCAGTGGGAGCTGCGATCGGCCAAACCTGTGGACGTGGCAGGTAAACAAACAGGCCTGGCCTGCCAGGGGGCTTACCCTGGTGGGCCGCGGGCCAAAGGTTGCCGATCCCTGAGCTAGACCATAACTGTTGGTACAAAACATCTTGGGACATACCTTGAACACCAACTGGTTTGCTCCAGTCAGCGACTTACCTCCTGCAAGTCACTTTGCATTGCATCCCTTGGCCAATTTTGCAGTTATGCTTGCTCAAGCTACAGTTTCTCCATCAACACTGCTAGCTGCTGAAATGTCCAATATAGAATTCATATAATTTACACAAAGTCCCTCTGTATTCTTTGATGCTCTTTAAACTTGTTTTAACAGTCCATTATACTGTGCAAAGTCACTTCAAGAACTATTGTTCTCCAGAACGCCGGTACAGCTGTATAAATATTCCATTTCTGTTCTCCTTGTTTTAAGAACAATGGTGGGACCGGAGTATGTATGGCTGAGCTGAGTCTGTGCATTATTAATTAAATAGTTACCTCTTTGATTACTCCACTCTGTGGTCAAGTGTCCTTATAAACACACTCTTTGGTTTCAGTTCCTTTTATTTATGCTCTTTCAGGTGTATTTCATTAACTCCATAGCATAAGCAGGCTTGATTGCAAACATTAACCTTACTTCTTCACTTTATCACTTAAACAAAAAGAAATCAATATATACACAGCCCCTTTCTTTCCTAAGATTGCCCATGGAGGTAATAACTCTCAATTTGGGGGCTTTAGTTACTATGTAATTGAGCTTAATTTTATAAGTTCTGTTGCACCTATTGTATCTCTTGTCTAAACCCTTTGTTATTGTTTGCTCCTTGAATGCTTTTATCTCCCCATATTTTTACCATTGAAATGCCCAGCTTTATGCCCCCCACACCATTTGTATTCTTCAAAATTTCAACTTGCCCAAATGCAGTAGCTCTCCCACACCTGGAAATGGGAACATGTCACCACCATCATCTGAAATCTTCATTGGCCATTTCAAAATCCTACAGCACATCTCCCATACTCTCTTCAACAGTTTCTATGGACTTCTTCCTTCTTCCCCCATTTCCATCTCCGCAACTCTCTTTTTATTGTCTAGCTTGTGCCTCACATGCCTCAAATATCAGTCTTCTTTCTACCTTTCCTCAACAGTAAATGACAGATCCTTCTTCATCTTAGCCCCCCTCCAAACTGGAATAGCTTCATGGCCTATCTGTCCTAATTGACTCTGATTTTTCCAAGATTCTAGATTCTAATCCTCATTCTCCTTCAAACCGTATTCCTTTTACCTCTCAGTTTCTCTGTGTTCAGTCTTTACCTTGGTCATCACACTCCCCTTTAATTCCAGGTCTGTAGAGGGTAACTGTAACCTACGTTATTCACTTGAATCCGTGCAGTTAGGTATAGACTGTAACCATCTGAGAGGTGTTTTGTGATATTTTAATATAAATCAGGGTGCACAAAAATAAATTAAATTTTGTAGTATTCACTCTTTCAAATACCAACTAAAAGAGGGCATCTTTGTACAGTATGTGATTCTATGATGGGAACATCCTCCTGGTCTAACAAAGTGGAGTTGGTTTTGATAAGAAATACTTCACTCATTCAAGATGCCATTTTCTTAGACTCTGCCAACCTCTTGATTACTTGCACTTTTTGTTACAGCACCCATAACCCTGAAATCCTCCTTCAGCCAATATAGCCAGTCTCTTCTATCCAGAAGCAGGCTCAGTCTTGAATACTTAAGTGCAAAAATCTTTAATTTGTTAAAATAACTTACATCATTTCAAATAGAAATTTAGGTAATTGGCTCTCAACCTAGGTGAAATTTTACACTCTGCTTTGATGAGTTCTCATTTATGAGGGTTTCAGTCAATGCAGCTTGTAAAATTCTGTTTTGAAGATTATCTACTGACCTTACGTTATCAGAGAGAGTAATTTTATGTGCATATATCAATCTTGCTAGAGTTCATTTGACCACTAGATAGGTTTCTTTTTCATGAAAAATGTTACCAACATGAAGACAAAGTTGGTATGGCAAATTCATATTAATGCAGTACCTCCAATGACAGTGTGCTGTATCCAGAACTACTTTAATACTAGCATTGGAAAGAACAGATTTTACTTGGCAGAAGCCAGGAGTTGCTGAATTTTCCTTTTACGTAAAAGTCCATGGGGAGGGGAGGAAATCCCATTGTTAATAATTGAAATGTACAAACACTTAAAAATGCACATACTTTACTTATAGACAGCTAATGAATTCTTTGCTATCCATTCTTTCTGGCAATCAATTAGTAAGAAATTAATACTCTGAAATATGATGATCAAACATCATTTCTGAATCTGTCAGGCATCTCAGTTTCTATAGTCTTTTTTAAATTAATAATTTCATTGGAGGGTTTTTGTTTTAATTTCATGCTAGTATAAAAATTAAAGTTGTTTAAAAAATTAATATAAGCACTGATATCCTTTGAAACTAATAAAAATTAAAAATGAAATCCCACTAAATCTATTGAAAACGAAGATTTTGCTCTATTGGTATCATTAATTTTTGGCAGTTGTACAGTATAGTAGGCAGGGAATATATGGGCTTTTTGGACCCTTTAAAATCTAGATGCTGCAGCATAAAATTACTAACGGTTATTATAAAATAAGATCAACTCTCCCTTTGGGCTATATGTGACATCTCATAGATTGACGTTATTTTGTTTTTAGGTTAGATGGAAGCGATGCACATGATTGACATTATCTTTTTATTTAAAACTTTTAATTGCCTGCACATTGTATTTAACACCATGGTTTCCTGTAAATTATTGGACGGAGGTACTAAGATTAGTGAGTCATGTAATCACTTAACTTTGAACTTGTGCACATTCAGAATTCAGAACTGGGAGTTCTCCAGCAGAAGGAGAGACTGCATGATCCTTTGTTAGTTTGTCGCGTGTGTGCTTGCTTGCTTGAAAATTATAGTGTGGTCTGTTCTGAGGGCTGTGTGCTGAGTCAAGCAGCCTGCTAGCCTAGGCTGAGAGTTTACTAATGAGACTTTAACCTGCTATCCTTTGATCCCTAACCCCTTTAGGATCTCTTGACAAGGGGGCAGGGCTAACTCAGGAAGAACAGGGATTTAAAAAGCCAGCTCCTAAGCAACCAGAGGAGCTAGTAAACAAGCCAAACACCCTGCAAAAGTAAAAATAATGCAGGTACGAGTCCAGCAGCAGAGTATGAGCTATCTAGTTTATTGCACTGAATGTGCCATGTACGATTACCTGCCCTCTAGACAGGTGGCGTACGTGTGCATACAAAGCTCACGATTCTCAGAGACCAGGTATAGGCTTTTGATGTCAAGTGGCTCAACTGAAAGAGCTAAGAGAGAGAGAGAGAGAGAGGTACATAGACAAAACTTTCAGGGACACTGTCGGGCAGTCCCACACCTGCTCTAACAGCCTCTGTGCTGTAAAGGAGAATGAAAGTCTTGGTGAAGGAGGAGAACATTTAAGCTGTAGTGGAGGGAAACAATCCCATAGTTGGGAGCTTCCTTCCAGTTGATTTCATGATATCCTCTTGCACTGATACACTCCTGAGAAGGAAACCCCAGTACTAGGAAGAGCCAGATAATAGTAATGGGGGGATTCAATTATTAGAAATACAGATAGTTGGGTTTATGATGACCAGGAGAACTGCACAGTAAATTGCATGCCAGTTGTGGAGGTTGTGGATCTCATGAGAAAGCTAGGCAGACTCATGTGCAACGCTCAGGAGGAGCCGGTGGTCATGGTACATGTAGGTATCGATGACATAAAGAAAGGTAGGAGAGAGGTTCTAGGGACCAAATTTAGCCTGCTAGATAAGAGATTAAAGCCCAGGATCTCCATTGTAGCATTCTCTGAAATGCTTCCAGTTCCACACACAGGGTCAGAGAGACAGGCAGAACTGCAATCTCTAAATGCACGGGTGAGACAATGGTTTAAGGAGGAGGCTTTAGGTTTTTAGGAACTGGGGAACCTTTTGGGAAAGGAGAAGCCTATACAGGAAGGATGGGAACCAGACTGCTGGCATGTAAAATTAAAAAAATATTGTAGAGGATTTTTTCAACTAAGGGCTAGGGGAAAGCCAAGAGGTGTGGAGAAGAACATGGTTCAGGCAAAGACCTGAATTGAATTTATCAAAGGGGGAACTCTATATCCTAGTAAAGGGGATAGGAAAGAAGTCGGTAAAGTACAGGTAGGAACTAGTGAGGAACAGTCAATGGTAAAATAATCCCATTTAAATATAACACACAGGCAAGCAACTGACTATTGACAAAATGTGCAAATCCTTATATACAAATGCTAGAAGTCTAATTTCTAAGATGGGTGAACTAGAGAGTGCCTGGCATTAAATGGGGATATTGATAGAATAGGCATCATGGAAACTTGGTTGAATGAGACTAATCAATGGAACATGGTAATACCAACGTACAAAATACATAGCAATAACAGAGTAGGTTGTGCTGATGGGGGAGTGGCACTATATGTGAAAGAAAGCATAGAGTCAAATATAATAAAAATCTTAAATTAATCAAACTGTCCCATAGAATCTCTATGGACAGATTTGCCATGCTTCAACAATGTGAATATAGTAGTGGGAATATACTACCAACCATCTGACCAGGATGGCGACGGTGACTGTGAAATACTCAGGGAGATTAGAGAGACTAGAAAGGCAGAAAATAATTTCAACTATCCTCATATTAACTGGGTATATGTAGTCATCTCAGGAAGGGAGGCAGAGATAAAAATTCTAAATACCATTAATGACTGCTGTTTGGAGCAGATAGTCCTGGAACCCACAGGAGAGAGGCAATTCTTGACTTAATCCTAAATAGAACACAGGACCTGGTCCATGAGAAGAATATAGCTGAACTGCTCAATACTAAATTTACATTCTTATGGGGGGGTGGGGGGGAACTGCCAAAGAAACCCACTACGGTAGCATTTAACATCCCTGTGGCAGGGAAAACACCACAGCAGCCCAATACCGTAGCACTTGATTTCAGAAAGGGGAACTACACAAAAATGAGGAAGCTAGTTAAATGGAAATTAAAAGGAACAGCCACAAGGGTGAAATGCCTGTAAACTGCATAGAAACTATTTAAAAATACCATAATAGAGGCTCAAAATAAATGTATGCCTCAATTAAAAAAAACAGTAAGAGGACCAAAAAAATGCCACCATAGCTAAACATCAGAGTAAAAGAGGCAGTTACAGATAAAAAGGCATCTTTCAAAAATTGAAAGTCAGATATTACTGAGGAAAATAAAAAGGAGTATAAACTCTGGCCAGTCAAATGTTTAAGTATAGTTAGGCAGGCCTAAAAAGAATCTGAAGGGTCACTAGCTAAGGAAACAACAGCTAACAGCAAAAAACTAAGTACATCAGAAGCATTGGGGTCACTAGAAGATCGGTGTGATAAAAACGGAGCACTCAAGAAAGACAAGACCATTGCAGAGAAGCTAAATGAATTCTCTGCATCAGTCTCCACTGCAGAGGATGTGAGGGAGATTCCCACACCTGAGCCATTCTTTTTAGGTGACAAATCTGAGGAACTGTCTGAGATTGAGGTGTCAATAGAGGAGATTTTGGAACAAATTGATAAATTAAACAGGTTTCAGAGTAGCAGCCGTGTTAGTCTGTATTCGCAAAAAGAAAAGGAGTACTTGTGGCACCTTAGAGACTAACCAATTTATTTGAGCATAAGCATCCGATGAAGTGAGCTGTAGCTCACAAAAGGTTACGCTCAAATAAACTGGTTAGTCTCTAAGGTGCCACTAGTACTCCTTTTCTTTTTATAAATTAAACAGTAATAAGTAACCAGGACCAGATGGTATTCACCCAAGAGATCTGAAGGAACTCAAATGTGAAATTGCAGAACTACTAACTGTGGCATGCAACCTATCGCTTAAATCAGCTTCTGTACAAGATGACTGGAGGGTAGCTAATGTAATGCCAATTAAAAAAAAAGACTCCAGAGTTTGATACTGGCAATTACAGATCGATAAGTCTAACTTCAGTACCAGGCAAATTGGTTGAAACTGTAATAAAGAACAGAATTATGAGATACATAGATAAACCCAATTTGTTTGGGAATAGTCAACATAGCTTTTATAAAGGCAAAGCACTTGCAACCCCGCCCAGTTTGGTATTGTCCGCAAACTTTATAAGAGTACTCTCTCTGCCATTATCTAAATCATTGATGAAGATATTGAACAGAACCAGACCCAAAACTGATCCCTGCAGGACCCCACTTGATATGCCCTTCCATCATGACTGTGAACCACTGATAACTACTCTTTGGGAATGATTTTCCAACCAGTTATGCACCCACCTTACAGTAGCTCCATCTAGGTTGTACTTCCCTGGTTTATTAGAAGGTCATGCAAGACAGTATCAAAAGCCTTACTAAAGTCAAGATATACCACATCTACTGCTTCTCTCCATCAACAAGGCTTGTTACTCTGTCAAAGAAAACTATTAGGTTGGTTTGACATGATATGTTCTTGACAATCCATGCTGACTATTGCTTATCACCTTATTATATTCTAGGTGTTTGCAAATTGATTGCTTAATTATTTGCTCCATTATCTTTCTAGGTACTGAAGTTAAGCTGACTGGTCTGTAATTCCCCGGATTGTCCTTATTCCCCTTATTTATAGATGGGCACTATATTTGCTCTTTTCCAGCCCTCTGGAATCTCTCCCATCTTCCATGACTTTTCAAAGATAACTGCTAATGGCTCAGTCAAAGATAATCGCTAATGGCTCAGATATCTCCTCTCTCAGCTCCTTGAGTATTCTAAGATATATTTCATCAGGCCCTGGTGACTTGAAGACATCTAACTTGTCTAAGTGATTTTTAGCTTGTTCGTTCCCTATTTTAGCCTCTGATTCTACCTCATTTTCCCCGGCATTTATTATGTTAGATGTCCAATTGCTTCTAAACTTTTTGGTGAAAACTGAAACAAAAAGGTAATTTACCACGTCTGCCATTTCCACATTTTCTGCTATTGTTTTCCCCCTCTCATAGAGTCGTTGGTCTTCCTCTTGCTTCTAATGTATTTGTAGAATGTTTTCTTGTTACCCTTTATGTCTCTAGTTAGTTTAATCTCATTTTGGGCGTTGGCCTTTCTAATTTTGTCCCTACATACTTGTAGTATATGTTTATACTCGCCCTTTGTAATTTGACCTAGTGTCCACTTAATAGTGCTGCATTTAGATTTCTAGGGTGAAATCCTGCCCTCACTGAAATCAATAGGAGTTTTGTTATTGACTTCAATGGGGCAAGATTTCACCCCTAGTTGTCTGTGTTTTCTCCTTTATTCTCTTTTTTTCCCATGTCCTTTTTTGGTCACTGGTAGAACTAGTCTAGTTTCAGGCTCATCTTACCTCTCCTCACCACACCTGCATAAGCCACATTCAGGTATTATGGCCAACAATTTATAAGAAACATAATTCATCAATCTCTATGCTCATGAAGGTCTATCGTTCATGTCAATGTTGTCTTCAGGTCTGTAGTATGTGGTGAGCCTTAGTGGATGTATTTAAATTCACCATAAAAATGTAGCAAGGAGATGAACAGCAGAAGTGGCCTATGTTTTGTTGGAGACACAGAGAACAAGTGGCTGAGGCTGACAGCAGTTTGGCTGCAGAAGGAGTGTGGTGGGGGTACACAAGAGAACAGAGCAGGCAAGTAGTGAGAAGGATTGTGAAGGGCTAGTTAAATTTGGGGTGTGTGCCAAAAAATAATCTCACTAGTCCTCTCCAAAATCCCCAGGTTGGCCATGTGCAGGGTGGTGCAATCCTGGTGAACAGAAATACTTCACAGTTTTGCAGACCCTCTCCTAAGTGCTGGCTCTGGTGTGGTATTCACAAAGAAATATTGACAAACAAAACAATCATTCTGAGGTACATTGTCAGAGCTGCATTGAAGTCAATCATTAGCTTTGATTTCAATGGAGCTATGATAATTTGCACCCGCTGAGGATCTACTCTGACTTTAATCATTATGTCAGAGGAGCTACAGTACAAAATCTTGTTGAAACATTACAGACTATACCATAGGAAGCCGTTTTTATTGCGAAGAACAGACTGGAGCAGATTTACCCACACAACTCTATTGTGCTGCACATTTTTCCGCTTTTGCCTCTTTTTGTGGCTTCTGCCTAGTCTAGCTTTTTAAGACTTAAATGATCAAGAACTACTTGAGGTCTTCACTGAGTCAAAACAGACTCTCAGGATTAGCATTGATATCAGCAGAACATGAACTGTCAAAAGCCTTAAGTACAGCAGCCTGATAGATGAATTCATATGCAAAAAATACCATAAAAAAGGTCTCTTCGAAATGTGAAGCTACCAGAGTTCGAATTGCGGCAACTGTTGACAATAGTTTAATAATTTGAGACAGTATTTATGTTTTAAAATAAAAAGTTTGTTTATAGGGTGGCAAGATTTTCCAAGTGCAAAATGGGGGCCTTAATCCTGGGGGAGGAAGGTTCATAGGGATGGTTTAACTCAGGGTCAAAGAGCTGTCCACAAGAGCATTGCCAGCTGGAAGGGAAGAAGAAAGGCTGCCCCATATTCATAGATTTTAAGGCCAAAAGGGACCATTCTAAACATCTAGTCTGATCTTCTGCATAACATGGGCCATAAATGTCATCCTGTAGTCCCTGCATCAAACCCATAATTTTTGCTTGAGCAATAGTATATTTTTAAAAACAAATACCTTTTCTTTGCTTCTTTTGTTTTTCCTTTTCCTTACTCTTCCTCTGCTCCTTTCTCTTTACTTCTCCTTGCTTCAGTTTTCTCCCTTTTGTTTTTTTCCTCCATAGTTCTCACCCTCACGACTCCCTCTCTCATACATTCTCTCAGTCATCTCCACCGTCAATCCTTTGTCCCATTTTTTGTTCCCCCTACACCCTATTACAATCCAGTGCTCATGTGTGGTGCAGGCAAAGTCACCAGAAGTATGGACAACAGCCCCACACTGGCTCAGCAGCCACCTACATATGGTTTCACTACATTGGTGTGGATTGTAGGCTCATAACTTGCAGCAGTGCTCAGTCTCACACTCCACATGGATCTGATTCTCCGGGGAGGGCAGGTTAAGGGAGTGGTCACTCAGAGGCTTTATGGAGAACAGCGTTTCAGCCACATTAATCCATAGCAGGCACTGAGCGTAGCTGTAGAGTAAATGCTTTTTTACAGGGTTTTTCCATTGATGAGGTAATCCATCTTTTTGAGAGGCAGTAACTAGGTCAGTGGAAGAACTCTTCCATTGACCTAGCTGCATCCACAGGGGCGATTAGGTCGACCTAACTACAACATCACTTTAAGTGCAACATTTTTCCCAGCCCTCAGTGATGTGGCTGGGTTGATCTAATTTTTTAAGGTCTAGACCAGGTCTTATACTATGGGCAGGTGCAACGATTCAGCTGCTTCACTGTAGCACTTAAGTGAAGACACTCCTACCACACTGGGAGAGCTTCATCTACCAGCGTAATTAATCCACTTCCCCAAGAGGCAGCTGTTATGTTACCAGAGAAGCTCTTCCATCGACATAGCACTGTTTACACAGATGTTTAGGTTCATAGAATCATAGAATATCAGAGTTGGAAGGGACCTCTGGAGGCCATCTACTCCAGAGCAGGACCAATCCCCAACTAAATCATCCCCGCCAGGGCTTTGTCAAGCCTGACCTTAAAAACTTCTAAGGAAGGGGATTCCATCACCTCCCTAGGTAACGCATTCCAGTATTTCACCACCCTCCTAGTGAAAAAGTTTTTCCTAATATCCAATCTAAATCTCCCCCACTGCAACTTGGGGTTGGTATAACTGTGTCGCTCAGGGGTATGGATTTTTCACACCCCTGAACACCATAGTTATACTGATACAGGTCTTTAGTGTAGATCAAGTCTGTTGCATCACTAAAGCCCCACCACACCTGCTTTGGCAAGAACCAGACCTCTCAAGTATGCTGACTTTTGCACCACAAAAAAATAGGCAAAGTTCTGCAGAAGGCAAAAGGAGAGAAAAAAGAAACAAAGAGCACCCAATACACCTCGTAGCTCAAGATGGAATGTACTAAATGTATGCGCTTTAGTTATCCTGACACTAATCACTCCACTACAATCCCCTCCCAGAACCAGAGACAAAACTCAAGATTCCAGATCTTCAATATTCTACTTCTGTCTAGCAAATATTTGTGTAACCTACTGGCAAAGTGTGTTTCAAGTACCTGCCTCGTGATTGATCCCCAAAGAAAGGTCAGCAATTACTCCTGTAGCTCAGGTAGGAAAGGTCTGTGTTAGGGATCTGAAGGTCCAGGTTGATGGTCCATGTGGGGAAATCTTATGGCTATGTGTCATAACATTTGTTTTTCCAGTTTTCTATCTTTAAAAATCTGGTTTATTTAATTCAAACAGGGATAAAAACCCTTTAAAACAGATTGTGTAGTTAAAAATATAATCTATAAATTATAGGGTAACACAACAAAATATAAGTGTTACACATTTCTGCCATTTATCAACCAATTTGATTGCTGCGGGTCACATGTTTGCAGGTTTGAAAGTTGAGAGCTATGATCAGTACAGTTGGTCTTTCTGAACTTTGTAATGGAGGCAGCCATCCCTTGCTGAAAGTTTATGTCATAGATGATCTTTGCAGTGTGTAAGCCCAAAGGAAGACTCCAAAAACAAGTTTCCAGTCTACTTTAGTATTGGTTAATAATAAAATCCTAGAAGGACATAACATTTAAACAAAAAGTTGAACATCTAAAATGTTCAACATTCTAGTTTTTCTTCTGTTAAAGTCATTAGTAAAACTATTTAATCAGAATTGCCATTTCTGAACTATTACAAAGTGGTTTAAACTGTCTTCTTCTGGGCTCCTAGCCTGCCTGGGTCACAGATTTACATCACTTTTCAGTACAATGGTCATTTCCTTCACTGGGCTCAGAAATGTCCCTTGGAATTAAACATATGTATACTTAACATTCACACTTTCATCATGGAGACAAATGTTTCTTAATGCACAAACCTTACCCTGTTTGGATGAGCAAAAATAAGGCAGTTTTCCTTTAAGAAATAAATCTTAAAAACATATAATGCTACAATGTAAATATAGCCAAGTAACAGTTTCTGTGGGAACCATAACTTTGAATATCCTAACTATTGTATGTTTAAGTTCTCTACCATAATGCTGCATTAACTTTTTTTGCACTAAATTTATAATCTAATGTGATTCCATTTCCCACTCTTTACAGATGCAGATTAGCTGCTATAATGTTCTTGATGCAAAAAACTGTTTTCGGTAAATCATATCAAAATGTTTCATGGAACTCACCAAAAAGTATTGATATATGGAAATTGCTCTTTTTAAAAATTGCTTCTAAACTCCAAATTGCCTGATCTGAATTCCCCCTCTCTGCCACCACCTCCCATATTTATAGGGAGCTGAAGGGAATAGCATGTAACTGACATTTTTAAAGGATAGTTACTATTATTGCTACACTAATGTTTATTACAAATACACTGTACAGCATGTTAACATAATCTAAACCAACAATTATTAGCAACAGTCTATTTGCCAAATTTGTTTGGCTTGAGTTGATAATGACTCTTCCTCAATAAATTGTATGCAGGTCTGTATTTCAGATAAATGAAATCCTGCAGACTTTAGAGGTTTATTCTTCAGAAAAGAAGCCCTATATAAAATTCATGACTAATGACCTTTGAACCAACAATTGACTGCAAACTTATTGCAGTACTGACTGTAAGCCTTTAAAACCTGTTGAGCATTATAACTAACCATGGACAAATTTTTCTCTTTCTTATAGATCCTCTGGAAATGTTTTAGTTTTCCTTAGTCTTTTTGCTAGACTAGTTTTCCAGTTCAGTACAAGATAATGACAAATTAATTCAAGTTAAGAGTCAAATATTGTAGGTGTTACATACAGTATGGTATAATGAATGTGATTGTAATTATTAGGATTAATGTACTTAGGGGCAGAAAGAGTTGGTAACAAAGACAGTACTATATGCTTGGCCATTAAAAGCAAGGTATAGATCAAAAGTACTTACACTGATCGCTTTTAAACAATTCACATGAGATATAGTCTAATCTATCAGTAAATTATATTATTTCTACTAACTATAATAACAACAAAAAGTTGAGGACACAGAATTAAAGTATTGCCTGATCCCCACTAAAATATTTTCCCCCAAGAAATCTTACAAAACAAAGCTAAAAGGAAAAACAAGGCACACAAACAAAAAACAGTATGTTCTGCTATTCAAGAAAACCATGCACAACCCTTCCTGTAGCACATTGCTTTGGCACTAACTTTGGTACAATCATCTTTGCTTTACGGCCTGATCCTGCAAACCCTATTCAGGCAAGTCATCCCTTTGACTTCAATGGGTCTACTGGCATGAATAAGGACTACTCATATGAAAAAACTTGCAGGCCCTTTTCTTAGAAAGTATATACCCATGAATAAATGGGCATATATATAATGTCGTGTGTACACATGCAGCAATTAGATATATATGTGACTTATTGAGATATATAGATATGACAGATAATATAAGTTATATAACTATCATATGAAATTGATCACAAGTCATTCTTAGAAGACTCATTCGTTACACTACCTTGCTAGCTGTGGTTTATATTTGTAATCTATCAAGCAGTCAGTGTAAATCAAAATGTTACACAGCTTTGACAGAGAACTTTCTTCTACTGTGAATGATACTAATGTAAAATGTCGCCCTTTCTTTGACTGCATGATTGAAAATTAAGTTTTAAAATTCTATGTTTAACAACATTGTTAAATGTCTGTTTTTCATTTCATTGTTAAAATCTAACAGAATTAATAAAACTAGATATTTCATCAACCTTAAGTGTTTTCTGTTGTGTTTGTTTGTTTGTTGTTTCGTTTTTTCCCTCTACATAATGGTGATAGGATTTTAGTTACTTAATAGATTCAGACTTTACTCTGGGCATCTTTACTATTGATTTAGGTGTCCTTAACTTCACCGAACATACATGGAATTCCCCCTTTTCCATATTAGCACAAGGTGGAAAGTTTACACAACAACTCCATCTGATTTACACAGATCTTTCAGTAACCGAAGCAGAACTTAATGACTGATTTGTATTTTTCTTTAACCTCTTCTGCTTTGCCTGTTGGTGTGTCTGGCAAACACTAGTATAATATCATTGTTCCTCATTTATTGGTGTCACTCTTTCATTAATAATGTAAAATCCCTGTGTAAAACACATTCCATCACAATAAGTTCAATGGTAAACAAAATCCAATCACTGAATCAAAGCTAAATACAAATATTTTGTCTCTATATCAAATGTCCTTATAATTTTTGTTGCATAGGATTAAAACTACAGAATATCGGGGGGGAAAAACTCAGCTTTCCTGATAACTTCCAATATTTGTGAATTTGTTTTCTTCTCATTATGGTTCAATTATCTTAAGGAAAAACAGATATAGTAAGTATTTTAAATTGTCTTCCATTTAAGTTAGGACTTTGCGGGGGCAAGGTTGGGGTTGTTGTTGGTTGTTGTTTTTTTTAAGAATTGTTCTAATCTACCAAAAATATTCAATAATTGAATTAATTCTCTCTGGACTACCTTTTCAAAATTGAAATTTTGATCCTGACAGATAAAAGATGGGGGTCTTAGGGTTCTGCATACCATTTTTGACAACTCTTCTGTTACATTTTTCTTAATTGAATCATTCACAAAAGGATGGTTGGATGGCGTATTATTCTCCTGCATCAGTACATTTTCTAGTCCTACTTTAATTTCACATTGGAAACACAGTTTAGTGCCCAAGGTAATTGAGAAGAACTACCAGTAAAGAGGAACTACAGGTAAAAGTATATCATTCTATTTTGGTTTGGTTATATCTTTAAAGAGTGTATTTACATTTCCTCAGGAAAGACTTCCAAAGCATAGTCTGCTTTCTCTGCATACTGGAGGTATAGAGGGTTCAAAAGGACTTCAGCACAATCTTGGGCTGTAAATATTGTGGAATTGAATCACCTCTGCTTTAACCTTTTAGTTCTCACCAATATTTGATTCATATGCTTTTTTGTGTCCTTTCACATGGTAAGGTGAAATATCTGTCCCAATTTGTACCCTGTAGTCTGACCTTTGATCTAGATTGCTCACTCAGAATTCAGTTCCGAATGACTAGTGTTCTGTCAGGCAAAATCTACATAATCTGCTGTCAAAGACTGTCAAACAAATGGTTGACTTCATACACCCCATTTCAGTAAAATGATCAAAACATCAGAAAGAAAGAAGGAGGAGGGGAAAAAACACCTTTCCTGTGCTGGAAAAATATAGTACAAAGATTGAAAAATACACTGTAAGTGGAAGAACCTTCAAAAAAGGTAAAAATCAAATTATTCCTGGGAGAATTTAAGCAGGTGCAAAATGCTGAATGCATGTCCATGAAACTTGTGCTTTCTACTTGAATTGTGGGAGGAATTCTGCTTATTTCACATTTGGATTTTGTACATTTATTTAGGCACCAAAAGCTCTATTGAGCCAGAGCATAGTGAAAATGAGTTTGATAAGAGATACTCAAAAGTGTGAATATGTGCAAGGAAGGAATAATTATTTTCAGTCTGAACTCCTTTGTCTAAAAAAAATGAAATCAGACTGGTTGAATGGATACCAGCCACCATTACAAATAAGTTTATATATTATAGTATTTCTTCAGTAAAAATAACTATGAATATTTATTTAAGAGTATAAAACCTCCTTTAGAACTGAATTAAATTTTCAGTACCACAGTGGTATTTTGTAGCATAGTTTGTGTTGATGAATATTTTTCTTCTGTTTTTCTAATTATAAAGTTCCCTGTAAAGCCAAACTAAAGGAATCACAGGTATACTCAATTTAATCCCTGATTTAAAATAAATACATAAATAATTTGTATTTTGATTTCTATAGCTGCATGTCCATTTCTTTGTTTGGTTCCTTTTTGTGGCCCTTTTGAGTAAAACTGTAAAAATTTCACTTTATTATTACTCCGCATTTTACTCATTATAAAAGATTCATATGTACTTTTTTTAAAATTGAAAAATATCAATCCCTCTACAAAAGGTAACGTGCTATTTTGCCTCAGGATAATAAACACCAATGTTTTTACAACTGCAACAGTTCTCCGCCAGCATTAGCATATTTTGGCTGAGGTATTGTTTTATTGTGACCTGTATAATAAGTGTCACATTAGCAACACAACAAATCAAACGTTTGTTAATTTCCCTCGCTTTCCCACACAGCTGCTAGTGTTATCGTGTCACCAGATTTTAATTAATATGATAAGTAACACTTGCAAGACAACAGGCTGATTTTTCCCCCTATGTGTGTGTGTGTCTGTGTATGCATGGGTGTGGACCAAAACACAGGCAAATAACACTTTCATCACAGTTGCTTAGTTAACATTTTTAAAACAATCCAGTATTAAAACAAAACTCTCTTTAAGCTTGTTCCAGTTTATTTGGGGGATAATATACATCAAAGTCCATTACAAGCTTAAAATCAAATGGACTATTTATTTTGCTATTTTTGTTTTTTTAGGTTTCAACATCTCTGATATATGCAGTCCACTCTCTGAATATGCTTTAATTTCTTCTGCCTCCATGAGAGTAATAAATATGGGTCTGACTTTTATGAAAACCATAGCTAGTGTTTTTCAGGTATTGTGCTCCCACCAA
Organism: Chelonia mydas; assembly: GCF_015237465.2. Classification (NCBI taxonomy): domain Eukaryota; kingdom Metazoa; phylum Chordata; order Testudines; family Cheloniidae; genus Chelonia; species Chelonia mydas. The sequence goes on along the minus strand of NC_057849.1, from coordinate 107,570,309 downwards.
CTGAACTGCTCTAGTACAAGTCAAAAGTGCCATCTATTTGTAAAAGATAGAAATGCAGCGGAGGCCAGTACTATAGTTGAGGATTTTAGATAGCCACATGCCTCTCCGACCTGCTACTTTCCTAATGTGGATCACTAACACGAGAGGGGAAAGATGGGCAACAGGCATGACAGATTTAACATGAAAAGCACACACAAAATTCCATTCAGAGCAGACACTTAGCTACACCATGGTCATTACATTGAAAAGAAATACAACAATTCTATATAAACTTTTAACTGATTCCGCATCATCTGTCCTGTAAAGTGTAGAAAAGGTTTATTTCTGACTAAACTGGGCAGCTTGCCACATATTATGGAGGACAAAGCTTTGAATAGTTCTGCACTTTACCTTCCCAAACCGTTTTATTTAATAGCGAAAAAAGAAATGGGTACAGAAAGATGTATCTGTATTTACATACTTTTTCATCGAGCTTATGGTACAGTGAAAAGTGTCAATAATAAATTTCCATTTCTAATCCTAGTTCTTTAGCATTTAAGGGTTTGTGAAGACTTCACCTTCATCATCATACAGCCCTCCAAACAGGAGGAAGAACTCTTTTCATTGTGAATGAGAAGCAGGGCCAACCTTTGAAAAGCGGTTACTCCAGTTGTGTCTCCCATTTTAGAGGAGATCTCAAGCATCCTACAACCTTCAAGTGGGGGAAGGCTGAGAAAAATATAACATGGCAAAGTGAAAGGGGGAAACCAAAAGCAGCAGGGGTCTATACGCAGAAAAGTGAGATGGGAAGTTGTCTTACAGAGAAAATCCCCCTGCTGATATCAATGGAAACAGAAGTGCAGAAAATAAGCTGTCTTTTATAAGAACCTGCTATCAACCACTGCTGATACAAAAGTCTACTGCATTCTAGCTCCCACCACTAATAAAGTACCCTTTTTCTTTTAACACATGTCATTATAGCATACAAAATCAAAGCAACTTTTGCCACAGAAAACTCCCTGATAAACTGACAGCATCTCTGAATCACGGGGGCACTCCGAGTTAAACTATATTTGTTTGCCAATATAAAAGTTAGAGAACCTCAGTATGTTTGATCCAACTGAACAGTGATGAGCTTACTGACTCATAGGACAGAGCTGCCATGATCAAGAAGCTGAAACATGTGGGTCCAAATCTTGTAATTCCATGCCACATTATTAACCTATTGAAAGCCAAAAAATCAACCTAATTTCCACATTTATATATATATATATATATATATATATATATACACACACACACATTTCTAAATGCAAAGTTATATATGTATACAAGCATAATACTGTAACTGTTTGCACTTCTATTCCCTTTGATGGGCAAACACCTACTGCTTCTGTTTTGCATTCTCTAGCAATTAAATTAGAGTTGATCAGCATTATCCCTTCCATGTAGTTAGAGGAAGAGGACAGACACTCATCTTAAAACTCTGCAGGCCACTGGGGATTTTCAGGCTGAGCCTCTGAGCTAAGAGGAGAGTGGGAATTTTCCAAAAGAAAGTGCAGAGCTGGATGATGGAAGACAAGATATATGCCCACAGGAAGCTACACAGAATTCCTCTCTCATTCCATTAAAAGAAAAGAATTAATACTCCTGGTTCCTACCTGGAAAAGCTTATAAATTACTCTCAGACACACATATATTGATAATGAAGTTTTTCGAGTCCTTATCTAAAGAAATACAACACATCCTCAAGAATAAATGCACTGAAGAGGTATTTGAACATATCATTGTAGGACAAATTTTCAAAAAGAGGCCACAACCTGGTTTCTAAGGGACAGATCATTTTTGCACATTCTTACAGGTAGCTAATGACTGGTTTGGTCCCTTGTGCAAGTAAATGCAGTCCTGATGCTGGGCTGTCTTCAGCCAACCAGGGGCATTGTGCAGCTGGGAACCACTGGAATGAAAGATACTGTGGCCACACCCTCTGTTGCTTAAACCTCTCCACACCAGGGGGTGCTCAAATAGGGACAGAATAAAAACAACTATGACAGCTCTGCACCAGCCAGGGATTTTTCCAAGCAAGGAGAGCCCCCAGCTGCCTCCCCAGGGCAGCTTTCCAACCTTTTTGCATCACTGATACACTGCAAAGGGGCCAGAAAGCTCTTGCCATAAAATTGTGCACATTTTTTTTCCTAATGAAGTTTTTCACACCCAAACTTGCGCCCAAACCAAAACGTGGATTTATGTTTAAAGTGCATCCATATGTTCAGGTGAGGGAGGTATCTGACAAACGCACATGTATGCAGAAATTTATGATTTTACATGTGCACAAACTTTGGACTTAAAAATGGAACCTTCTGAAATTTTGTCCTCTGTTCATTCATGCACACAAAGTTTAAAGAAGACACTTCCTGTCCTGCCACCATTACTCACTTTGAGAATTACCTTATTCCTCAAATAGTAGCCCACAAACATCAATGGGAGTACTTGAAGAGTATTCAGCGTGAGTAAGAGTGCTAGAATGTGGCCCTTGGGTTAGTAAAAATCTCTCTGCAATTTTATCAAATTGATCTCAATAATTCCTTTCAAATGCTATATCGGCTTGTAGTCAAGCCAACCTTCAGAAAGACACATGTAATTGCTTAGTAGTTATCAGGCAATAGTGGTACAATTAACTCATTGCAATCAGTGCATCTCCCATCTGCTTTTGACCATTGCATGTAAACTACATTAAAAGAGGAAAGAAAATACAAATAATATTGTGTACAAAGGGAGGGAGGGGAGGTCATTCTGAAAGGTTAAAATATTTGCAAAGTCAGTTTGAGTGTATCATTAAAGTGTAAATGCGTGGGCAATTGAAATACATATTTTTCTCCAGACACTGAAAAAAATATCAAAGTTTGGATCTTGTGTTGCTCTTTAAGAAGGTGATTGTTCTACTCTGAAGACAGCCTAAATACTGTATTATGTGGCATTCAAGGGGTTTGATGAATCATGTGAGATAGTAAATGATGCAGGAAAATTGTCTTCTTGTGCTTCTTTTTTTGTTAAATTCCTGCAAAATTGTACTTGTAATGCAACAATCACTTTGTCATGAATAGGGCCCTTGTCATTTGTTAGCTGACCCATCTCTGCTGTTGCAAAAATCAAAAGGGAATTGATTTTGATGAACTGACATGCAGCTGGAGGGGAACACAACCACCAGATGAACAAAAAGCCAGCTACACCACCAATAGGTGGATCGATACCACACCTATGTCAGGTATATGTGGGTATAATAAAAGAAAAAAACCCGAACTACACTTTTCTTGAAGTTTGAGACCTTCACTGTGCCTTGTATTCATCTGGGCTTTTGCTGCTTCTCTCTTCAGATAATTTTTATGTTTAACCAAAAAAGCACCATGACCTAGATCAGTATATATAAATGTCCAGGCAAAAAACCTTAAGGATACAGTCCTTGTATTTAACCCCAAACCCTATTATTCTGTAAATTATTTGCAATAATAAGCAGAGGACACTGCATTCCTATTTAAATGTTTCATTAACAGGCCTAGCATTATTCATTACCCAAACCTTTTAATTCAGTTCTAGAGTGGGGCTGGGCGGGGTAGGGGAGACTTTTACCTTTTACATTACACTACTTGTTTCTGCTAATTTTAGTGATTGCATTTCTGCCAGACATATCATTAATCTCATTTCTGTGAGATGGTTGTCCTGACTGATCACACTGTACACACAAGTTGTGATGTGATTGTGTATGCTGTATGTTACGGCAGGCAAATCATTTTGCTTGCACCACAATCAGAACCATGCACCAAGCCACCCCAAGTTTGTTTGGGTTTTTTTTGTTGAAATTTTGGGGACATCTTCCCAGAAGCATTCAACAACATATGTGGGGGCCTGTGTAAAAATCCATTCTCTGAGTGGTTTGTAAAATATAAATATATAATTAGAGGTGCTAAAAATAAATCTTCTATTCATTAGCAGAGCATGAAGGGAATAGGCTGCCAAAGTGATGAGGATGCCATCCTCAGGTGGTTGCATTTCTGTATAGGTGAGAGGGGGTCCCTCCACCCAAGTTCTGTATCTCCCTTGGTCACTGATTGTCCAAAGTCCAGTCTCACAAGCTTTATTTGCATGAGTTGTTCCCTCCATTTACTGCAGCGGAAATACCCAGATGAGTAAAGGCATCAGGATGCAGGCCAGCAGGAATTCCAGGAAACATACAAACTGGAGATAAAACTACTATAGACCTTCTCTATCTAATCCATCTACCTGCCAGGGCTGGATTCTTCTCGGTGGTATATGGGTCAGAGTCATGTGGGGCTTATGCCAGTGTAAACCCTTGTGGTGGTCTCCTGTGGTGGACAGTCCACATGAGAAACTAGTTTATAGTATAGTAAAGCAAAGTAGCCGCTGCTTCAGATATGCTGCGGGAAATGGTGGGCTTTCACAGGACTGAAAAGTGGGTGGAGCAAGAAGGAATAGCCATGCACTCTGTAGGCCAGAAAGTATGCAGAATCAGTGCCTTCCCTGGGCAGCTCTCACCAGCAAAGCTCCTGTAGAGCTCCAGTGAGAATTAAAGCTGCCCCATGTGGAAGACCAAAGAGAGGCAATTGGCAGTAACACCATCTGCTCTCCTTGCAGGTGAATATTTGTCCCAGACAGGAGGATTAGCATGACCAGATGTCCCCTTTTTAAAGGGGCAGTCCCATATTTAAGCCCTTCTACAGGTGTCCTCACTTTTTCTTAAAAATGGGCAAATTGTCCCCTATTTTTTGTCTCCCCCCCATCAGAACTGGCAGGTCCCGCTGCTAGTCGGATCCCTACTTGCCAGCCGCCCACCCACCAGCAGTGAGTGGCGGGGTCCAGTGGCCAATGATGTGCCAGGCTGGTGGGTGTAGAAGGCTGGTGGCAGGGCAAAGCTGCAGTGTGCAGGGCCAGACACTCCCCCTGCTGATCCATCAGTGCAGCCCCTGCTGCGTGCCAGCTCTTGGCCAGCAGGGCCGCGCCCCATCCCATTTCTGGCCAGCAGTGGCTCGGGAGTGAGGGCAGGTGCCAGGCGGCGGCCAGTTACATGTCACCTCTGCTGCCCACCCACCCTTTACATGCTCTCCCTCTCGCTGTCCTCTCTTTGCTTTGCCCCTTCACCGCCCCCCCCCCCCAAGACCCGCTGCTCCTCCATATCCGCCCCTGGCAGGGCGTGTCCCGTTCCCAGCGCTGTGCTGAGAACCAACCCCTGGTCGGAGCTGTCAGCTCACCAGCAGTCTGGCCAGCAGGCTCCTTCCTTCCCCCAATGCCTTGGGCTGGGCTGACGCCTGAAGAAAGCCCAAGACCCTCTGGCCTGGGATGCCGGCCAGGAAGAGCTGAGCCCTGCATGCACCAAAGCCCAGCAAAGCACTGGCCCAGGGAAGACTCTCTGCCCCGCAGCTAAGCTCTGGAGTGTGTGGGGGGAAGCGATTTCAGGCCTGTTCACACCGCGACCCTGCAGGCTGCACAGCAGCCCCTGGTGCAGGGGCACAGCACCCTCTTCACTTCCCCTCCCCCCCGGCACCCTGGCCCCTGCCCCCAGGAAGTGCGGGACTGCTCCGTCCCCTAGGCACCCTCCACTGCTGGGCTACCCCTCAGTCAGGTTCCCAGGGCCCTGGTGCTCAATGTATCCTTAGGGCTTAACCCCTTCCTGCCCACGCTGTAGCCAGGGGACAGGAGACAGCTGGGTTATGTTGGTGGCCAGCAGCAGCCTGGAGGTGTTAGCTGCCTTTCAATACTATGCGGGCAGGAAGGGACAAGCTGCTTCCAGCCACAGGGAAGCCGGGGGAGAGAAGAGATGAGCTCTGCAAAGACATAGGCCAGGTCACGCCTCTCACCCCGCCACCCCACAGCTGGAAGCAGCTCCCATCCCTTCCCTCCCACACAGTGCCGAAAGGTTGCTACTGGCCACATTCTGGTGTGAACCCTGGCAGAAATCTGGGGAGGGGGGCATGTGAATCTGCATGCTCCCCCATATGCTGCCTCGGGAAGGTACGGCGCCAGGTACCAGGAGAGGCAGTACCGTCCCAGGGGCCCAGCCAGGCATGGAGGGTGGAGAGCATCAGCCAGGGAGGGTTGGGTCGGTCGGTCACCCCCAGTGTGTGAGAGAGATGTACGGGAGTGTGTGTGCGTCACCCCATCCTGCGTGAACCCTAAAGCCTTAAAGATAAGAAGGTAAATAAAGAGAATCCAACTACGCAGTATTTATTTTAACAGGGGCTCAGTCAACTTGATGTTAATTTGAACGTTTGTACTGCATAGTTGTGATTGATTGCCATTGAACTCGCTTGAATATGAGTAATTTTACCAGGTGTCCCGTATTCAGCACAGGGAAATATGGTCACCCTAATTAGGAGGGGTGGAAATGTATAACTTACAGCTTCCTGTGCCAGCAGGGTCTATACGTTGGGCCAATTTTGTATTCAGTTATACACGTCACCCTATAAATATCAACAAGCATATAGATGTGAGGAGTAATCGTAATCTATAGATGGGGAAAATGAAAAACAGAGATTGAAGCTCACATTTTCAAAAGTGGCCACTACAGCCCATGCCTGCATGCTGCTCTACACTAGTGGACACCAATCCCCCACGTCACCCACACCTAGGGTGACCAGATAGCAAGTCTGAAAAATCAGTACAGGGGATGGGGAGTAATAGGGTCCTATACAAGACAAAGCCCCTAATATCGGGGTGTCCAGTCACCCTATCCACACCCCACAGAAGAACTGTACCCACATTAAAGTCAACCTTGGGGTGGTGGAGGGGCACAGTCTGCCTATACAGTACCTTGCAGGTTTGGTGACTAATTCTGAATGGTTGAGTATTTTTGATGAAGAGATTATTCTTAGATTAAGAGTCTTAGGGCTTGATCTCAGAAGCAAATACTCCATGTATGGCATTATCAACTTTGTACTTTTATATTACATTCCATGAAACTAAAGGCTGATATGATCCAAAAGCTATTTATTTGCTTTATTACCACCTTCCTTTATACCACTTATTTAGTCGTTTTAGATACACACACACACACACACACGTTAGAAAAGAATTAATACTTTGGTGCTTAAAACTAGAAAGAGAAGTTAATTTTGCATGAGAAAGAGCAGTTAATTTCACCCATAATCTGTAATGAATACCAAGCCTTCTAAATATACCGCAGTTCTACTATACATGATAGCTCTAATGCTTAAACCAATCATTTTTAGCATCTTGAAAAGTATTAACACAGTAGTTTCTTTACTAAAAGACCTATTCCAATTTATAATTTAATATTTTTAAAGATCTCTTCTAATGATACATCTCCATTCTTAGGTATGTTTTACTTAATATTATTTTTACACTATCTAATTATGTGTTTATCTGAGAGACCAGAATGACTGTGGAGCATTCATTTCAATCTCTCAGGTCTATGAAATGCATTTTAAAAAACCCCTGCCTTGTTATAGTATTTACCAAAGAGCCAGAATGATATTCTTTACATATCCATCACTGAAGTTTTTTTCTTTCCTGCCAAAATCTCCTAAGTAAATTAAACACAAAAAAGCTATACGATAAAGTAATATTACACTGTTGACAAAAAGTAAACCCAGAACCTGAAAATTCAGCGTTAGTGCTTACTTTTCTATCTGTATTTAACTCAGAAAGATATATTCATATACACGGAATAAAGAGAGATGGGGCATGTTTGTTATCAGTTTCCGATATTTATACAACTCAAAAGTGGCACAGTTTACTTGCAGTTTTGCCCCTTCTGATCTATCCAGGTAATCCCAAAGACAGAAGTGGAACTGCTCACAGTAATAAACACTGCTCCCAGCAGTGTTTCCAGGATCGGGTCTTGTGTTTGTACATACAAATAAGTGGCTCTGATCTTTTTCATGGCACAGCAGTGGTGTACACACAAAGCAGTGGTGACTAAAATAAGCACAGATTTCATTGCATAATTTTGTTCTTGTACTAAGAGCTCCTACAGCCTCGTATCACATCCTTGTGAGTGCATGGAGTGCCATTTGTCAACCAGCCAGGGTTATAACTAATCAGTTCCACATGGCCAGGAAAGACTCAATGTAACCACTGAAGACTGCCCCAGCTGACAGCTCTGAAAAAAGACCTGTCAGCTAGGAGAAAGATTGTGTCTAATGGAATGAAGATCCTCAATTGCATCTGGAGCAGGAGGAGGGAGGAGGACACAGACACCCCACATGATTCCACAAACATGCCCAACCAAGGTATTTTTTTTTTGTGCGCTAGGGAAAGAATAGTAAAACAGGGATCCAACTTGACCTCCTTTTCCTACCCTGATTATCCTGCGTGGGTTGCTGTAGTTCCATGCCAGGAATAATCTCCACTGACCGTGCATCAGGGAACAAGATAACCAGGACCCACAGGGGATTCACCTGGCTGACTATATAAGCTACCTGCCTCCTCGAGTGGCGCACAGCTAGCTCAGATTCACTTTATCCTCATTCTAAACACTGCCACACCACTCTCACGATTGTTTGCATTGGTGCAGGGCTGGTGATTAATGCTAAGTCAACAAAAAAAAAAAAAGGGGGAAAGGACACCTATTAAAATGAATAGCAAATATAAAATGTAATCTAAAGGATACAGGTGATGGCTTAAAAATCTTCATAGATGCTATAGAGACCTGGGCACTTATTGTACCAAGACTTGGCAGAATTCAGTGTTTATTTCTACATATTTTTGATGGATAATGTACATATTTATTTTTAAGCATATTTTTTAGGTTTTTATCTATTTAAATATTCACGTAGCAGGATGGGGTTTACAGACCGCCCACACAAAGGTAAAGGAGTGGTGGAGCAGTATTGAGTCACGACAACCCCACCTCTCAGCAGCTGCTGGCAGCAGCTGCTGGGCATGATCCCTGTGGAGGGTCTACTTAAAAGGAAGCTCTGGCTGTCAGGTGGGTGGATAGTGAAGGAGAGACTGGCTGTAGAAAGGTGATAGCTGCTGAGGCAGCGCCATCTAGAGGGGAAGGACCAGGACTGTGAGTAAGACTCACTTGGGATGCCAGGGACCTGCCCCTGCCCCCACCCCTTTTCTGCCCGCTTCTCCCTGATTAGGGGGAACAACTGCTCTCCTAGTGAGCTCCCCCACAGCCAGATGAGGCTCTGAATTACTGAGATGGTGCAAGCAGAAAGCTGGGGCCACACCCCAAACTGAAGGTAGGAAGCAGCCCATGGGGCTGATCTGATCTGGAGTGACAGCCAGAATGGACTGAGCCACCCCTTTCCCCACTTGGGCCCTGGGTGGAGACCTGGTGAAGAGGGTACCGGGACTCAGGACCTCTCTATCCATCCTCCCCCAGCTGCCTGAGAGATCCTGGAGAACTTGGGGGTGGTGGTAGGGTAGCTAATGGTCCCATATTACAAGGGATGCCCCTTATTTAAATCGAAAATAGCCAATCCCACACTAAATCCATATGGAATGCCTTTTATCCCGTATTTCAACAGCAGGGAGCCAGTGCTCATGGCTGCATCTTTCCTGATCCTGGCCCTTTAGTGCGGTGCAGGGAAAGCAGACTGGGCCATGCTCAAGGACCAGGTTCAGGAGGGGAGTGGAAAGATGCAACCATGAGTACTGGCCCCCTGCTGACTCCAGCCCTGGAGTGCAGCTCTGTCTGCTTTCCCTGCACAGGATCGGTCTCACAGGGTAAGTGGATGGGGCTGTGATGGGTTTCCCCCCTTTAAGGTGTCACCTGATGTACTGGGATACCACTGAGCTTGCCTGGGCCCCCTGTTTTGCTGAGCCAGGCTCTTAAGCCTCCTCTAGCACACACACAGGTAGGGCCACACCCAGCTGCAGAAAGACACAGATACTGAGATCAGCTCTAGGAAGACTCAGCTTAAGGGACTTGCCCCAGCACTCAGGTACCCACCTCCCTTGGTGTGCAGACCCAAAGGTATATTGTCTTGCACTGTATACAGTGCAAGCTCATAGGAATTTGCCCTCTCCCTCAATGTGAAGAGAGATATGCCCTGCTTCTTGTCCCCCTCCCACAGGTAAAAATTGCACAAACTGGGTTTAATAATAAACTTGTTTTATTATTAAACTATAAAAGGCAGATTTTAAGTGATTATAAGGGATAGCAAACAGAACAAAGCAGATTACTGAGCAAATAAAACAAAATACGCGAGCTAAGCTTAATACACCTCAAGAAATGGGTTACAAAATGTAATTTCTTACCCTAAATGTTATTTTAGGTAGGTTGCAGAGTTTCTGTACCTTAGAGTTCCAGTTATTTCTCTTTACAGACTGGATCCCTGTCTCAGTCTGGACTCCCCCCTTTGCCTTCCCTTCAGGTATTTTTAGCAGTCCCTCTTCTTGGGCAGGCTGTCAAAATGGAGAGCCAGGAATGCCTTCCTTCCCAGCCTTAAATAGAATTTACATAAGGCAGGAAGCCTTTTGTTTCGAGTGGAAAAGTACCAGTAGTGACCAAGGTGAGAGTCCGTACCAAGTGACATCATCAGATGACTCTGCAGTATCCAAGTAACATCCCAGGAAACTCCTCAGGATGGTGAGAGATTAGTATCTCCAAAGTTCTCTTGTCCTTAAATGGTTCATCCAGGCTGATTGCTTACTGTCTGCTGGGTGTTCCCCCAAATACACACCCAGTTGTAATTGTTACAAAGTCAATATTCCCAATGTGAGATACAGAAGTGATACATGCATATAAATTGGATAATCACATTCAGTAAATCATAACCTTTCCAATGATACCTTACAAGACCCATCTTGCATAAAATGTCTGTTATGCCATATCCTAAGCATATTTCCATAAAGAATATGGGGTGTAATGACATGGGAGCTTTGTCCTGAGGGCCTGGAAATACAGAGAGGGGCACCCATGCCCCACAGCATTGCAGCTGGCACTTTGTGAGGGCTTGGATCTGGGGTGGTGTCCTAGCCACCCAGAACTGCCGACTCAGCAAGTCATAGAATATCAGGGTTAGGAAGGCACCTCAGGAAGTCATCTAGTCCAACCCCCTGCTCAAAGCAGGACCAATCCCCAATTTTTGCCCCAGATCCCTCAATGGCCCCCTCAAGGATTGAACTCACAATCTGGGTTTAGCAGGCCAATGCTCAAACCACTGAGCTATCCCTTCCCCCATTGTGTTCTATCACAGAGACTGAACCGGGGAGAAAAATGAAAGAACTTTATGCCATTGCCAAAACACATGTGGGAAATGGTATAAAAGGAACTGCAAGCTATGCTAGACCCAGGATGGTCAAGGAGCCATATGGTGAGTGGTGAAGACCTACTGTGTTGGTAGCTAAACTGGATGGGTCAACCAGGTTCTGCATAGATTTGCAGAAGGTTAATGCAGTGTCCAAATTCTATGCCTACCTGATGCCAAGGATTGACAAATTGTGAGAGAGGTTAGGGGCATCCAGGTATATCACTACTTTTGACCTAACTAGGAGTTATTGACAGATCTCTTCGACCCCAGAGTCCTGAGAAAAGACATCCTTCTACACACCACTTGGCTTGTACCAGTTTAAGATAATGCTGTTTGGTCTAGATGGCACAACAGCCATCTTCCAAAGGCTGATGAACAAGGTGCTTCGGCCTTACAACCAGTATGCAGCTTCATACATCAGTGACCTTGTAATCTATAGCAAGTCCTGGAATGAGAATTTAAAACACATTGCAGCAGTCTTGCAGGCCCTCAGAAGTATGGTACTTACAGCTAACCCTGCCAACTGCCACCTAGCTAATGGAGAGGTGATGAACCTGGGGTTTACAGTGGTTAGGGAGCACCTGGGCCTGTTGACAGGACAGGTCCAAACTTTAGCAGAATGCCTGGAATTGGCAGGATTTTATAGGCAGTTAAGTCTGAATTTTGCCATGATTGAAACCCCACTAATGGACCTGGTGAAAGACTCAGCCCCCAAGAAGATCTGGTAGCCTTGGGACTATGCCATGGCCTTCAAGAAATTGAAAGATCAACCTTTCGTCCTGCAGACAGATGCCTCCGATGTCATGCCTCCGATGTCAGCCAAGGCATGGAGGAGGAAGAACACCCAATCCTTTACCTCAGGTGGAAATTGTTCCCCTTGGAAGTGGCGTACTCAGTAATAGAGAAGCAGGCCTTTGTTTCAATGGCCAACTTTACTGCCCTCTGCTATTACTTATGGGGACAACCACTCCATCTCATGACAGGTCACCACGCTTTTGGTGGCTAAATGCCATGAAAGACTAACCCACAGATTATGCACAGATACTTCACACTGCAGCTGTACAGGTTTGAGGTACTACATCGAACAGAATGTGACTACAAGAAAACAGACTTCGTTTCGTGGGACAGAGGAGACCCATATGTGCAGACAGACCCTGCAGCATGCAGCCTGAGAGGCAGGGTGTGTGATGGGGTTTTCAGACCCCAGACTAAGGCTAAAGGAGTGGTGGAGCACTATGGGGCCAAGAAGGCCCCATCTCTCAGCAGTTGCCAGGCATGCTCCCTATGGAAGACCTGCTTAAAAGGAAACTCTGGCTGCCAGGTGGGGCGAGCGTGAAGGAAAAACTGGCTACAGGGAGGTGGTAGCTGCTGCAGAGGCAGAGCAATGTACAGGGGAAGAACTGCAACTGTGAATATGACTCAGCCAGGAGGCTGTGGGCCTGAGCTCGCCCTTTACCTACTTCTATCCTGACTATGGGGAACAACTGGACTCAAAGTGAGCTGGGAAGCTCCCCTTCAGCCAGCCGAGGCTCTGAATTACTGAGATGGTGCAAGCAGAAGGAGCCATTTTCCACATGGAAGGCAGGAAGCAACCTGGAAACGGGGTGGGGGGCTGATCTGGGGTGGCATCCAGAAAGGACTGAGCCACCCCTCACCTCGGGTCCTGGACCAGGACCTATTGGAGAGGGATCCCCCTACCATTGCCTTCTCCCCCAGCCACCTGAGAAATCCCAGAGGTTTCTGTGGAGAGAAAGGGTGGGGGGCAATCCCCTGTGACTTGGCCAGCAGGACCCCTGGACTACCCAGAAGAGCCCGAGAGACAGTTTGGCCACAGCCCGCCCACAAGGCCAGCTGGCCCCTGAGGGAAGCTAGCTACAGGGGGTCAGACAATATTTAATGAGAGTAAATAATTCAAAAAGTTTAAGATTTAACTGTTTAAAAAAAAAAAAGATCAGCATCACATCAAAATATACAACTCTAAGATCTGAAACAGCATTTTTTCTTACTTTGCCTATCTGCACATTTTGATTATTGACGGAAATGCTTTGGTCGGTTTGTGTGTGCTTGGTGACATCAATGTTTGCAGATATTTACTGATAAAAATCTAAACCTTCCCAGCCCTTTTGCAGCAGAATGAACCAGATCATACCTCTGGCTCAGTTGTTGAGTGGAGATGTTTATTATTAGAATTGTTGAAAGACTAAGCCCATTAAATGTGCATATTTGTTGTCCACCAATTAACATATACAACCCTTCCTAAGGAATTATTCATTAAAGACGTCATAGCTTGATATGCCTTGCTAAATGAAGGAATTTCCCAAAGACAGAAGATATACCAACCAATATACTCAGCTGTAGCTATCCCATCATGTATTCTGCCTCTTAAAAGGAGGCTGCCATTTGTTACAAAAAGGGAGGGGGATCCTTTTCTTTGGAGTAAAAATATCTGAAAACTGCCATTCACTGCTTTTTGAACTATTAAAACTCAGAATTGAACTGCAAACCTTGAGAGCATTAGACTCTCCACTTTAGCCCCTTAGTGCTACAGCCATTATCCAGTCCCAGTTTTAGATGCATTTTACCTTGTTCTCTATTCACTATGAACTCCTCCCTCTCTTAAAAGGGTAGCTATTAACTCTGAGGGATCTTAGGTTCACTAGACTTGACTATTCTGCCTTAAAGACCAGGGCTGTGGTACAACATTTCAGATTGCTCAGATGTAGTGTTTATCCTAGAGGACTCACAGGTTGTGAGATTATATATTGACACCCACTTATCTAGATTTAAAATACAAGAGCATGACTCCTACTGATTTTCTGGATATTGGACACCAGGCAGTTGCCACTTTGAAGGATAACGAGAGTGCTAAGGGGGTGGTCCAGCCGCTTGATGCCTGCTCTGTGTTATGCTGGAAACCTGTGCACAGTTCTCAGGCTCTCTCTGCTGCCCTGAGCTGGCAAGAGATGGGACTGGGAATGCTGTAGCACTGGCAGTTTTGGTCTGGGGAATGGGAGATGATAATCTGTAGCCCCATGGGCTATCGAAGAATCAAGTGACAGGTTCCAAAGGGAACTTCATCCAATCTTCCATGCCAAAGGGGGCAGCTACAAAAGGAAAAGGGGCTTTTTGCAATCAATCGTCAGGGACTAAAAAGCAAAGCAGGTAGAGAACCTCTCTTCCCCTATTTTGCCCCTTTCCAGATCAGCCCTGGGAAGAGGAAGAGTCTCCCACCCTTCTTTGACACCTCCGGAAGTTTTTCAGTCAAGCAGGAGAGGTTGTATGTGATTGTTGTTTGACGACTTGCTGCTTGACAGAGCTGATAACATAACCATTTATACAGATGCACTTTATATTTAGGTTCCATTTATAAAAAGTTTATAAAGAGTTACTAAGTGACAAAGGTCTTTTAATAAATAATCGATTGCTATAAAGTCCAAATAGGTTGTCTCAAACTATGATTTTTGCCTTTGAGTGAAGTGCTTATCACCATTTATAACACATTGGCTTGGGTTATAACATGCTTATAATAGCTATTAATTGTTTGTTAACCCTTTATAAACTGTGGCTGGAACCCTAATATAAAATTTGACCTCTTGCACTCTCTCTAATTAAGGATGTGATTGAACTGAGTAGTTTCAAAAGGGAACTAACGATCATTTCTCCCCAACCTTTTTTCACTACTGTTACTGCAGCATTTTGCATGGACACTAGACCATTTTAACCTTTTCTTCTTTCTTTTTTTTTTTTTTACCATTCCGGGGACCCCCAGTCCTTTGCAGGTTTATGGGTTTGTCGGAGATCAGATAAGAACACTTTCCAGAGGCACTTTAAATCCTGAAGGATGGGGCTTCGAATGAAATATCCTATAGGACAAGACTTTGTAACAAAATCATGAGAGCTGGTAACACTTCCACAGCATATATCATTTACCACATGCAACCACATTATATATGTAAACAACTTAAACTGTAGTACAAAGCAAGGCAGAACCGACACAAATGATTTAAAGATAGTCGTTCTGCATTCCTACAGAGAGTAGAGCAGGGGACTCAACTATCCATGCCGAGAAACATCACGACGAAAGGTGGGATAGTTACTAAGCATGTTCAGTAGTTTTTCCTGAAGTCATTTGGAAGCCTCCATTATGGGCAAGCCATTCTGCTTCTTCTACTTTTCCTCATTCTGAGAGCTGAGCCAAGTAGAGTTCAGAAGGGGCAGGAAATGTTACAGATGTAGGAGTTACTAAGTGTCCTAGTGTACTCAGCTGAAAATGATGATCCAAGACCAGATGTATCAGCTATCAGGGATAGGTCACAAAATCTGTAACATTTTGGCAACAGGTGAATATTATTCCAGCCCTCAATTATTAGAGAAGCCCTTAGATAAAATGATGTTTGGGCCACTGTGGCATATTTCATGGAGTTAGAGAGCTGGGGGGAGAGCTTTTGTTACCCCTACAGAATGTACAGACGTCTAATTTAGCTGTTAACTAACTGCTTTAAACTGAGAATCTTTCTGTGTGATTCCCAACTCGCATAGATGTACCCATGCTAGCTCTACTCCAGCTAGCGTCTAAAAATAGCAGTGTGTCTACAGCAGTACAGGCAGTGTCTCAGGCTAGCCACCTGAGTATCAACTCAGGAAATTCAGTGAGACTATACTCTGTAGTGTGGGAGTCCTACTGACATCCAGGGAGTGGATATTTTATATGTTGATGTCTCAAAATCTGTAACATTTTGGCTACAAGCAAGATTTCCTTTCCGACGCACAAACTGAGGAGAGCAAGGCAACTGCTAACGTAGGACTAAATGCTGCTAGCCAGGAAGACCCACCAACTAGACTTACTATTTGCTGACAAGTCAGAAGTGTTTGGAATTGGACTGGCACTGCAGTTTCATTCCATTTCTGAAGAATCCGGGGAACACAGACTACACTTTAGATCACCCTCTCTAGACCAAGAAATCATCTCTGAAGAAGGTTGGTGGGAAGAACGTATTTATGTGGGTGTGAGCAACAGGATGTAGAAATATAAATGTTACACTGAACCCCTACACTGTGATGCACATTTTACAAACTATTTTTATTCAGTGAGCTTGCATCATATAAGAAGCAGAAGAGACAGTTTGTGAAAGTCTGTGTAGGAAGAGCACTCTGGTAGATTTACTCCTCAAATAATCTTTTGAATAAAAAAATGCTATTAAGAGTATTCCAAATACAGTAAAAAAAAATGTAGATGTGTGTATTAAATGTAAACAATGCATATGAAGCAATTGTGTGGTAGTCTCTTTTTGAAGGTGACTGGAAGCTATTAATAATATCTAAATTCAGGGTTTTGAATACAATACCTTTGGGGGGTGTGACCCCAGGCAAAGCTTTCTGAAAAGACAGAACTTTGGCTTGTGCTACAGCAAATAATTAAGATGAGGTGCAGAAAGAGGGAACGGTAATATTTCTACATATTTCCCCCTCCTCCCCCACATCACACAAATGCACTCAGCCCTATACACTAGCACAGGAAAGAGATTCCTTTCTGATGAGGACTATTCATGCACTTTTTTTTTAAATTTGACTCTTCTTTCTTTTCCAGATCAAAGGTGATTTCCTTTCCCCACAAAGAACAACTGGTATAATTATTTCAACACCTCATGATGAAGTTTAAGAGCTCACATCTGATAGTGATGGGTGCCAGGGAAAGAACCTAGGTAGATACATACATAAATGTGAAGTTATTACTCTTAGAACACACAAAAGCAGTACTATAATGCTCTTAAGAGGGCATACATCATCAGTGCCATTAACCTAATCTTTATGAAAATGCACCATTATTAAAATTCATCACTTGAAAGGATACATGTTCATATCACAAAATCCACTGCTAACAACTCCTGCCATTAACGGTCAACTTTGCTGGCAGTCCTGGTAGAGAGATCAAGGATAGACTGAGTTATCCTCTTAATCCTAGAGGATCAAGGCTGAAGCACTTTGGAGGGCAGTGTGGGTTACCTTGCACTATGACCATGTCTACATTAGTATTTTTTACATGTGTTAGTTAACAGGTTAGCTGGACCAGCTAACATGTTAAAACTGCAACTTGCCTCATCTGCACGAGGATTTTAAGATGTTAGTGAACCGGGATTAGAGATGCTCCTTTCTTCTAGTGAAAGGAAAAGGCTTTGTCTGCCTGTGCTGCACTGTTATTGTGAAGACGTCTCCAGAGCTTTCCATCCAGCGCCTTTCACCAGCACGAAATTCACACTTTAAAAATCGAATGAGCAAATGGAAAGCTAGCAATAGGAAAGATTGACCACCATATAGAAGCTGCTGGCAACTCTATGGGGAGCGGGGCGGGAGAGCCCTAGAAACCTGAACTCTTCTGTATATAAAAGAGAAGAGACAGGTTCCTCTCAGCAGCTAGAGAAAAAGGAGAAGGGAGCACTAATTCACTCTACACTGTAGGAAGGAGGAAAATGGTGACTGAGGTCACTTAAAAGGGGACAAACCTCTCCCAGAGGCAGAGAGGGAGAGACAATAGAGAGGTAAAAGGTGCCTTCTTTGCATATAAAGTAGATGGGTCCAGGAGTTACACTATCTCCAAAGGAAGGAGAGGACTGCCACATTTATGCTCACATCACACGGCTGTGATACTTGCGTTGTGTGACTGGAATGCTGCTGTCTTTGAGAGCTGCACTCCACCATGCTCTAGCCTACTCTGCTTCAGAATACAATTCCAAACATTGCAGAATACTCTCCAAATACTCCTGAAATATGTTTTCCCCCTTACATCATTCTGCCGTAAATATCTTTCTACGTAGTAAGTGCATATTGTTGTTTGTTTCTTTCTTTCACAGTATAGTCATGCAGATACTGAAATTTTTCTCCCTGCTGAGTGGAACAATGAGATTTTTTTAAAAAACCATTATTTCAAATGTTTTTCACAAGCTTGATTCAAAAAGGGATAATTCTCCGCTATATTTTTGGTCTGGTTATCAGATGATGACGGACAAAAGATTGATAAGAGTCACTCAAGAAGATGCAAGCTCTTGTGTATAACAGCTATGCAATTATCAGACACTACTAAACTATTATTGATCCTGTTCACATTGGGTGATAACTGAGCATTTTCCACTTATTTAAAGTGCTGTTAGCCAGAAGCTCCCATCAATGAAAAGCAACAGACGAATTTCTTCAAACACGGTTCAATAAATAATAGCACATATAGAAGGTACACAGTTCCTTAATCTGAGTGAAACAACTAACTGTGAGGCACAAATATACTATCTAGCTAAATGGTTGATTAAATGGTTGATTACAGTAAAACAGGTACCCCCAGAAGGTCATTTAATATGTAACCTGAAGTATCACTGATAGAGCCATCGTCACTCTCAAGAAAAAAATGTTTTGCTCCCTTATGTACTTTCAATAATATGAAAGAGAAAAAAATATCTATCCATATCAAAGTGGTAATTTTCCCCATAACCTCTTGGGTAGCTCTCATTGTCTTAATCACTAAAGCAACTTTTCTTATATGTAATTGTATTATTTCTAAGATATGCAAAATCTGCTTAATATTGGACTTGTACATTTTGATAGAAACA
Organism: Chelonia mydas; assembly: GCF_015237465.2. Lineage (NCBI taxonomy): Eukaryota > Metazoa > Chordata > Testudines > Cheloniidae > Chelonia > Chelonia mydas. The sequence continues at coordinate 107,551,495 of NC_057849.1, read as the reverse complement.
TAATCACAACAAAAGTGGCCCTTATCAGTGAAACACATATTAGTTTCATTTTGTCCTTTTTTTAATACTGGGCCACATAGGATGTGATCTGATATTCAGGGTATTATACTTCTCAAGCAGGCCCAGTAGAAACACAGCGACGCTCTCCATGTAAAATGACTATTAAGGATATTAACCCGTAATTGCTAGGCTAATCTCTCTAAATAATCAGTAGTTTAAAAAAATAAAATAAAAAGGCTGACAACTGAGATTTAAGGTCTAACTAGAACTGACCAAAATTGTCAATTGAATGGGTTTAATTATTTATTGTGCCATATTTGCTTTCAGCATAAATATTTTATATTTTAAAGTAGATAAATAAAGTAGATAATTTGGTACAACAAAGAAGTTGTAATACACAAACTTTCAGGTCGAAAAGGTCTTTTCTTTGTTAAAACAAACTTTTAATCTACTGTTAAATTAGTTCCTATTGAACAAACATCCACAGCGCACCATCACGCCATGCATTCTATCAGCAGTATTGATAGAGAGCTCCAGAACAGGCTGGTCATAGAGACTCAACTACCCCCTTACTCTTAAAGGTGAACCCTTCCACGTCATCTGGGTGACTCACTGGTGAGGACCATGGATCAGAAAATAGTACAATATATTTGCCAGATGTTAGGTTCACCCATAATGTTGCCTGTTGACAGCAGCAGTTGTTGCAGTCAGCAATAGATTCACATCTGTCCAGCAGGACCTAAGCAAGGGAGGGTGAGAAAGACCCCATGAGAGCCCAGCACCCACTTCTTTTGATCTGTTCTGAGAGGGAACAGAAAAGAGCGCTCAGAACGTCTTGTCCCAGAAGGTACCCCATGGATAGGAAGTGAGAAGGACCTTTGGACTCTCTGACCCAAGCAAACATTTCCCTACCCTGGCCTGGATGAGAGAAAATGCCTGGGGGCAGGAGTTGGCAGCAACAACTGCTCCCAGCCATGGCAGCGTACATGTGATAGGGTTTCCAACTATCTAAATCACACAAACTGAAACACCCTTGCCCCGCCCCTGCCCTGAGGCCACCCTGCTGCCCCGCCCCTTCTCCAAGGCCCCACCCCGCTCACTCCATCCTCTCTCCCTCCGTCGCTCACTCTCCCCCACCCTCACTCACTTTCACTGGGCTGGGGGTTAGGGTGCAGGAGGGGGTGCAGGATGCAAACTTTAGGAGGGAATTTGGGTGCGGGAGGGGGCTCAGGGGTGGGGCAGGGGGTTGGGATATGGGAAGGGGTTTGGGCTCTGGGAGGGTGTTGGGGTACAGGCAGGGGTTCAGGGTGCGAGAGAAGACGCAGGGTGCTGGCTCCAGGAGGGGGCTCAGGGCTGGGGCAGGGGGGTAGGGTGCGGGAGGAGGTGAGGGGTGTAGGCTTCAGCCAGGCGGCGCTTATCACAGGCGGCTCCTGGTCAGCAGCACAGCAGGGCTAAGGCCAACCCTCCCAGTTTCGCCAGGAGTCGCCTGGAATCAGGCCCTATCTCCCGGAGGCTGCTGAAGCCAAACTGGGAGATTTTAGGCTACTAAAAGTCCAGCAGCACAGCAGGGCTAAGGCAGGCTCCCTGCTTGCCCTGGCCCCATGCCACTCCCGGAAGTGGCCAGCACATCCCTGCAGCCCCTAAGGGGGGTAGGGGGCTACTCGTGCTGCCCCTGCCTGCAGGCACTGCCCCTGCAGCTCCTATTGGCTGCAGTTCCCAGCCAATGGGAGCTGTGGCGTTGGCGCTCGGGGTGGGGGAAGCTAAATTGTTATAACACAATCGGGGACAGAATAAGATTGAGTTACACAAATTAAAACTCCATCATTTGAAATATGTAAATCAAGACCAGATAGCTTTCTAAATGATATGCACACATTATTGGACTCTAGGCAGGAATCACTGAGTGAAACTTATGCAAGAAGTCAGACTAGATGATGGTAATGGTTCTTTCTGGTCTTAAAAAGCTACAAATTTTACTGAATAGCAGAAAATATTTCCTAATTGTCTGGTCTAGTAAACTGTAGAACAGTCTGCCAAAAGTGGTGGAAGCCATATAACGATTCAGCTACACTGAGCTGAGCTCTCTGAAAAATATTGTAGGGAACCATCCTGGATTGTGGGATGGACTAGGTAATGTATTAACTTTTTCCATCTCTAACATGGAATGTTGATATCAAATATAGAGCTATCTACAGACATATACATGCATGTTCACCATACAACTAAAGAAAACAAATATTCTAAGGAACTGTGGGTAGATGTATCTCATGTCATCAAGATCTTTCCTCCAAAACATACATATCGTAGACCACTGATAGGGTGCTGTAATCAAATGTTTGCAAGCCTTGTCATTTCTCTCTTCCCCAAGTTTGTTGTTACAAGATATGGTCTTCTTTTCCGCCCATTGCTAATTTTTCACAAATAGTGTGTGGTTGGGGATTGGGATGATCATTTTTATATGGAGGGATCCTATTGTGCAATGCATTGCACAAATAAAAAGACAATAAAAGAGACACAGTAACAGAGTCAGGAACAGAATCCAAAACTATTGATTCCCAGTCCAGTGCCCCATCTATTAGACCACACAGAGACTCAGTGGATGGCAAACCACCATGGAGAAGGGCTCTGTAGTGCATAGAGCTGCACATTCCCTGCATAAGCTCTCCAAATCCAACCCAACCTTATGCACCAGAACTGCAATTTTGATGCTACAATGGGTCCTCAATAACCGCAAAGAGGAAGGCTCACACTAAAAAAGTGATAATTGCTTCAATTCACTAGAATGATAAAAATTAACATGGATTAAAAACCGCCTTACAGGTCTCAAAATGTAATTATAAATGAGGAACCACCGTTAAGTGGGTGTGTTTCTAGTGAAGTCCCCCCAGGAGTTGGGTCTTGGCCTTATGCTATTTAACATTTATATCAAAGGACCTGGAATAAAACAATTGTCACTGATAAAGTTTTCAGATTACACAAAAATTGGAAGAGTGGTAAATAAAGAGGAAGACAGATCACTGATTCAGAGAGATCTGGATCACTTGGTAAGCTAGCCACAAATGTGCATTTTAGTATGGCTAAATGTAAACATATTCATCTAGGAATAAAAAAACTGTAGGCCATACTTACAGGAAGGGGACTCTGTCCTGGGAAGCAGTGACTCTGAAAAATATTTGAGGATGGTGGTGGATTATCAGCTGAACATAAATTCCCAGTGTGATACTGTGGCTAAAAGAGCTAACGTGATTATTGGAGGCATAAACAGGGGGATCTTGAGTAGGAATAGAAAGGTTATTTTACCTTTGTATTTGGCACTGGTGCAACTGCTGTTTGAATACTGTGTCCAGTTCTGGCGTCCACAATCCCATAAGGATGTTGATAAATTTGAGAGGGTTCAGAGAAGAGCCACAAGAATGATTCAAGAGTTTGAGTCTATCCTTAAAAAGGCAAGTTTTCTAAGAGCTCAATCTCTGTAGTTTAACAAAGAGAAGATGAAAGGGTGACTTGATCATTGTTTATAAGTATCCAAATGGGGATCAAATATTTGATAATAGGCTCCTCAATCTAGCAGAGAAAGGTATAAACACAATCCAATGGCTGGAAGTTGAAGCTAGACAAATTCAGATTGGAAATAAGGTATAAATTTTAAACAGTCTGAGTAATTAATCATTGGGGCAATTTACCAAGGATTGTGGTGGATTCTCCATCATCAGCAATTTTTAAATCAAGAGTGGATTTTTTTTTTAAAAAGAGAGAAGCTTTAATTCAAAACAGTCGTCATTTTGGGGAAGGTCTATGGCCTGTGTCGTGCAGGAGGTCAGACTAGAGGGCCATAGTGGTCCCTTCTGGCCTTAGAATCTATGAAAACCTTGATGGGATGTTAACACAAATCAGTTTCTCTGTATGTCTTGTTTTAGTTTTACCTCTCAAAACCACTATATGTAAAAGAAAAACCACCCCACCCTGAACCCTGTGCATACTTTGTGCACTGGTGGGGAGTTGGATTTGTGAGGCGTCAGTCTGTGCTGTGCTTGTGTTGATAGTGGTAGTCACTCTCTAACCAGTCCACATACATCTCAATGTTCTCAAAGTTTGAGAGATCCAGTGTAAACAAAATATTCCGGTGGCCCAGACATAACACCAACAAGAGATCATTCATGATCCCAAGTGGAAGATTCCTAGTTCTGGAACCCAGGCTGGAACCTACCCAAAAGGACATTTCTGTTGAGGTGCACATGGATCTGAAAGGCAGCCACTTCTTGATTACCTTCCTTTTAGGGCTTAAGGCAGAACAGTAATTTGCAAGCATTTCACTGTCGAGGGATGATACCTTGAATAGGGAGACCTCTGAGTATCTGAGATTGGTTTATCCCAAGCTATGAGAGGTGCTGATAAAGCCTTTAGAAACAGCATTGCTGGCACACAGCTGGCTTGAACCATAATGCAATAAAATCCAATGGAAAACTCATACTGAAGTTGTACTGTGAATAAAAATGGCATGAATATAAAAGTTCACTATTGTTAACACCATCATTTATATGTTGTAAAGTATCATTGAACAGAATTTAGAGCCTGAAAAAGGCATAGTGGGTCATCTACCTAAAACCCAAATGTATCTAACTAGATTTGTGACTTTTATTATTCTACTTCACTATAAATGCATTTTTGCAATATCCAAATTCAGTAAACAACCAACCACCACCCACCACCACTCACATACTGAACTAACTACCACGTATACATACCATTGTAATTTAATTAATAAAATTAGAACTCCTCAGCTGTGTGTCATAGACCTTGTAGTTCTAACATATAGGAATTATTTTAGAAATAAATTCTTACCTCTTCTATAGAACTCAAAATGTTAAAACTTACAGGACCTATGGCACACAGCTGAAGAGTTCTGATTCCAGTGAGGTCCAGTACAACTCTCCTCACACACACAGGGCATTTCACCAAAGATAAGCAAGTAGAGAAAGCAAGCTTGATGCAAGTGTAAACATTCTCTCCCATTTCAACTGCTCTATCCAGAGTCCCGGACCTTTTGGGAGTCCGTTTCAATGTCATTCTGAAAGAACAAACCTTAAAAAGTAAACTTGAGGGGGACCTGAGAATGGCAGCCATCATGTGAGCTTTGAGCTTGTTTGCTGAAGTTCGCTGCAGCTGTAATGTGCACATGTGAAAAAGCATATCTTCAAGGGGAAAGAAAAGCACTTGCATTGATAGAATCCTGCTAATTTGCCCGGTAAAAATAATGAACACAACAGGGCTAAGAAAGTTAGAATTAGAAGCCTAACTATAATAGCCTGAGCATTAATTACAGACAATATTTGTGATTGTCCAGTAGCATGGCACAGAAATGTGAAGTGAATTAGTGAACAAAGATGCTTGACATTCTTTCCTCTCAATACAGGCACAGAAGGAATCAGCAAGGAGCTACAATTCCGTATCACCCAATTATGTGCCTCATTCATTAGTACCACATCATTGACTACACCATGAAAGAAATGACAAATTAGCAATTTCATGGGACTAGCATAATACTATCATTTGTATCACAAAGTCAGCAAAATCTAGCCTCCAATAATTCAGCTCACTATTCTAACCCAAGACTAGCCATCAATACGGTTTTATGTGCCTTGTACTAATCACTAAAGTCAGATAATATGCAAGGTTAATGGTTGCAGACAGTCTCGGGAAATATCCAAGATCTGATAAAGGAAACCCCACATTATTGCTGTTCTATGTGTGTATATCCTGATCAAGAATAGGCGAAGGAGGAAATCAATGTTTAAGGCAGTTATAATACATCTCTTGGTGTAACATATAAATTGGCCCTTCATTGCCCATTCACATTTCAGTTAATAAATAGTTCAGACATAGGACACACAGATAGTGAAGAAGTGTAACCATTGTATGTTTGTCACCCCTACTTTAGATTTATGCTGTTTTAGTACAACAGACTCTATCCAGGGCTTTTCAATTACCTCGCAGGCCTTTTAAAGAAAAGAATAGGTTGTTCTGATTAGTAGTTTACTAGGTATCCCACCACATCAAAAGGATTTAATTCATTTTTTCTTTATTTAGTTTTAAACAGACAGACAATTCACTGAACAATGCTAACTAATTCTCTTACCATTGACCGGAGCTATTAATGAAGAGTCACACATATTAGATCTTTATTATTACTGATATGAAAACTCCCTTTCCTGTCCCCTTCACTGTAGGCTGGTTGCAGACTGTATTTTTGTCCCTTATGAATGTTAGCACCATGTTACCCCGGTATAGTAAACAGCATTCTTGCAGAATAAATGTTGCTAATGATTTATAAATTCACATTATTCAAATATGCATCTGTCCAACGTTCCCTAGAATGTCAAACTCTGTGCTTTGGAACTTTTTAAGTGAGTAGTTTCAGTTTTGTTTTTTTTGTTTTTTAAAATAATATAATTACATCCATTTACCCTCCACAAACCAAAACCAGGCAGGCAATGCATTTAATTTGTAACTGTACCACTAAATGCAAATGTAAAATTGGCAGCTTTGATGTTGCAGCATTAAATATAGCTTATCTCACCGGTGACAGTGAGAAACAGACACTCTCTTAGGACTGTGAGTTATGACAGTCTCTCCAATGAGTGAAAAATCATCCCCATACAGCTGTCACCAATGAGATTTTCTTTTTTCCTCTCTCTTTGGTGCGTGTGCTTCACCAGAGTTTGAGCCACCACTCTGGTGGCAAAAATGGAGACAGTTTATTTTAATTAAACTAGGTGTACCTTTCATTATGAGTAGTTGCCCCCTTTCTCCTCACCACAATGATATTATAAACAGCTTTTTTCTTGTATTGCAAAGAATCAAAGCTGTGGGAGGCTTACCTTGTCCTTTACCAATTGATGTTGAATTAATATATTGTTTAACGCAGGGGGATGTGCGGGGGCGGAGGGGAAATGAAGAATGCATAGGCCCAAGCAGTGTATGAGAGATTCTCTCTAGTAACAGCTCCCTCTTGCAGGCTTACTAGGGTGCATCTTAAAAATTCCAGATTAGAGAATTTATATTATTTGTAATGCAGTAGCACCCAAGAGCCCCGCTCATTCACCGGCACCCCATTGTGCGAGGTGCTATACAAACACAGAATAAAGACGGTTCATGCCCCCAAAGAGTTTATAATCTGTGTAAAGAGCTTACAATACATGTGCTATTACCAACATTATTGCAAATCAGTAGAATGCCAAAGCTCTGGACAGAGAAGCTTCTCTTCACTATGCAGTAACTCCTCACTTAATGTTGTAGTTATGTTCCTGAAAAATGCGACTTTAAGCGAAACGATGTTAAAGCGAATCCAATTTCCCTGTAAAAATTAATATAAATAAGGGGGGGTTAGGTTCCAGGGAAATTTTTTTTTTGCCAGAGTCTTTTGTCTGGCAAAAAAAGACTATACACTGTGTGTGTGTGTAAAATATATATAACACACACACACACACACACACACAGAGTGTACGTTTTAAACAAACAATTTAATACTGCACACATCGATGATGATTATGAAGCTTGGTTGAGGTGGTGGAGTCAGAGGGTGGGATGTTTCCCAGGGAATGCCTTCATGCTAAATGATGAACTAGCAATTGGCTGAGCCCTCAAGGGGTTAACTCGTTAATGTAGCCTCACACTCTACAAGGCAGCAGGAATGGAGGGAGGGAAGACAGCATGGCAGACAGAGACATACACTGTGTGCGTGTGTATGTGTGTGAGAGAGAGAGAGATGCGCATTTCCCCTTTAAGTACACTGACCCACTCTTTAGTGCACTGCCTTGTTAAGTTAATCAGCAAGCTGAGACCACAGCTGCTGCCAGGAAGCTCCCTCCGTCCTGAGCCCTGTCGTGTGTCCCCCCTGCTCTATGGAGACGGGGTAAGCAGGGTGCAGGAGCAGGGGGGAGGGGGACACCCTGACATTAGCCTCCCTCTCCTCCCCCGCACCCCAGCAAGCAGGAGGCTCGGTGAGTAGCTCCAAGGCAGAGGGCAGGAGCAGCACGGGGCAGTGCGGGAGGGACAGCTGAACTACCCAGCAACTGATAGCGTCCTGGGCAGCTGCCGCACAGGAAACTTAGAGGAGTGGGGAGCTGATAGGGGGGCTGCCAGCCCACCCTGGTTCCAAGCCCCCACCCGCTTGCTGCAACGGGCTGCTCTTTCTGCAAGCAGTGGACAAAGCAAGCGGCTGCCAAACGACGACGTTATAAGGGAGCATTACACAACTTTAAATGAGAATGCTCCCTAATTGATCAGCAACATAACAACGTTAACCGGGATGACTTTAATTGAGGAGTTACTGTATCTATTTTGACTCTTTCTTTCCAAATGCTCTGGGAAATTCCATGAAACACAATTTTACTTGAATACTAAGTGTGGCGAATGAGGGAGTTGTTTGCATTATTTATATGAATATCATATGTACCTCAGTGTACCCGCTTGATATTTTTGGGTGACTTTGCTGAGTTAAATCAAAAAGGGCTGGTAGGAGCAGCACGCAGGAAATAAAACAATGGTAGTAATAAGACACCTGGGGTAAACAACTTCAAGGGAGTTAAGATAACAGCAGCTACGCCATTAATTGGGAAGATTTGTTTTCTAGTCAATGCAATGCAAGTCAGTGTAGCACATTTCCAGTCTTGTGGGATTCACTAACAAGTGAATAGGGTAGCTGGAATGGATGTATGTATAAAATGCCTGAGATAACAATATACTTGTTTTTCACAGCTCAGTATAGGTGCTGGAAATAGGGGTACTGCTGGACCCCCTGGCTTGAAGTGGTTTCCATTATATACAGGGTTTACAGTTTGGTTCAGTGGCCCTCACCACCCCCACTATAAAATTTGTTCCAGCCCCTGTGCAGTTCAGAAACAGGGAGGAATTTAGTTGCATGTGATTCATGCAGCTCAGATGAACATCTTAAGCTGCTGTTTTTTAAAGTGTTTTATTTTCCGGCTCTCATATATTTTAAAAATGGTAAAAATTTTAAAGTGAAGAGTTTGGCATTCGGAAGCTTGAATCATTCCACTCAAGTTGGAGATGTGCAAAGTGTGAGATTATAGCTAGTTGAAGACAAAGAGGTATGAATTGACCGCTGGTGAATGTTTATACTCTCGGATAGCCATATCCTGGTCCCAAGTGATAGTTAATGGGAGATTTGCTGTTGATATCAGCATAGCTTTAAACCTGCTAAGGCCCCAATGTAGGCTGCAATGTACAGCAGACCCAAGGAAGACAAAAAGTGTTCATGCAGAATCTTAAAATCCTGTGTGGTTTATTCTTTGAATATAAAGACCTTTTTCTATTGTTTCAGTGAAATGATTTTTTTAAATTTATTTATTTCAGATGTCAGTAACTTGACACTGTGCAAGGGGGAGGAACACTGAATGTGTGTGGAAGGTAGAAGGCTTTGGCACTCAAAGGAGTTGTGTCCCTTGAAACGAAGCCAGGATGGAAAATGGGCTTCAGTGGGACTAGAATTTTGCCCCAAAGTGAGCAATCCCTCAGAGCGGTTGAGCTCTGACACCTTTGTCCAGGGGGACAATGGAGAACAGAACTTTTCCAGATTGGAAACCATGTTTCTCTTGAAGAAAAAAAAGAAAGATCCAAAGGTTAATGGAAAAATTAGAAGATAAGGACAGGAAGTTTGCAGGCAGGCAAAGAGAAGGGTTTCATTTGAAGGTCTAGTTGGAGCTGTTCTAATGTGGCCACTCTCACTTTACCATCTTCTCCCATGGTGCCTTGTTCCTCATCTCATTGTAGTACTTCAGCATTCGATTTTAATTCCCCCAATTATTCTCCCCACTCTGCTCTTACACAAATGTATTATGGGAACTAGATACCTATCCCCTTTCTTTGATATTTGAGTCATACACCAGCATTTCGCAGACTGTGGGCCACAAATGAGACTCAGTTATTATCCAGAGGTTCAGCTCTCTCTTTATATATATAGTAAGTCTCTAGTTATTATGATTATAAAGAAAAGTTTTGAAAATAGGACCTGAGTGTAAGAGATCCTTAAATATCTGCTTGAGTTTCCAGAGAGCCTGAAACAAGTGGGTGAATTGCCGCCATTCATTTTAGTGGGTGCTAATACAAATGACAATTATGAGGATTTAAAGGGCAATATTACACTGCTGATCAAAGCATGTAAGAAAGAAGAGGATTTATCATATTATGAAGATCTTTGATTTCCAAAGTGTGGGGCGTGACTCCTGAGGTACAAAGAACTAGTCAGGGAGGCAAAAAATATGCATGAATTATCATGGGGAGGCCTTTAACGATACATGGTGATATGTCAGGGGGAGGACGAGGTCGGGCAAGATTTATTTCATTTTACTGAAGGGGCTCCGCTTCCAAAAGTTTGTTAAATGCTCTTAAGTCATTGGGATATGCCCAGAAGTTGACAGTCTCTCTGGAACCCTCCCTGCTGCACATGCTGGCCTCAGCCCCTTGCCCACCAAGTCCACACCACACTCAGCCCACAACTTGAAGACTGGCCTGCCAGGTACAGTGTCACTCCCCATCCCTAAGAGGAGATGCAGGCTGCTGGAAGAGAAGCGAGGCCGGGCAGGCCCCTGGGGGGTGTGGGGAGAACCCTGGTGCAAAAACCAGCCCCACAACAGTGGCGAGGAGGAGCACTAGCCACCCCATAGCCCCTTCAGGTTTGGCCTTGCGGCCCTCTCCATCATGTCAGGGGGAGGGGCATGGCAAGGCCAAAATGGAGCGAGTGGCATTGTGAGTGCACAAGGGTCACAGCATTGCTCAGGTTTGGCCCCACTGCTCCCTTGTCATGAGGGAGGGCCAGAGAGGTCAAAGCTGAGTGGGCAGTGGGGCAGCCAGTGCTACTCCTCCTCGCCAATGCCCACGGTATTCACTGGGTGTCATGTGCATATGGCTGCTGCAGGTGCTACTTTAAGCCACGCTTTCATGCATTAACATAGGAATTATATGATTTACTGGGCGGCAATCAGGAACCAGGAGTGAAACCCTTACCCCATTGAAGACAATGGCAAAACTGCTATTGACTTCAAGGGGGGGGGTCACAACTTCATGCCAGCTCTTTTGTATAATGATGCTATTGACTCATCAAAATAGCTGCTGAAGAGAAAAGTGGCAAAGGGGTCTCAGCCTTCAAGAGAGCCTTCAAATGGCAACTCCACATCATATTGCTCATTTCCTTTCATATCTACTTTGTGTTAAGTAGATTAAAGATGCGTTACGACGGTCACATCAATGAAAATGAAACTAACAACCAACATGCTGCTTCAACACAGGGGAACAGAACTTTCAAACAGCAACCAGAAGACGACACAGGCTTCCTTTCCTTTCTCATGGAGTTTGATCATTATGTGGCCCATGCAGATTCTGGCGGGGAAGTGAAATCAAATGTATGCCCAATATTGAGCTTCACCCTTAGAACTTTCATAACACAATAAAAACAATGTGCACATCTCTACTTTTGATAAAAGATTTGTAACTTTCCATTTACTGCAGCTGGAGTGATGTTACTGTGAAAGGAAAACTGCTTTCAGTGTGTCTAGCTGTAGCGTTAAAAAACAGCTTTTTTCTTTCTTCTTAACTGACTTTGTGAAATCACTGAGGCAAAAGACAAAATGTGGCTGAATTTAATAGAAAGGGATGAATAATTTTATGACCATTTACAATATGTGTAGCTATGCAGACTAGGATAATGACGAGGGCAATCAAAGTGTCAGAGATAAAGCCTGCAGAAGCCAAGAAGTGAATTTCCCCCTTCCCCACCCCATGTACAGTATTTCACAATTGGCTAGGTCCACTGATCACCCTATTTACATTCAAGGGAGTCCAATGGCCAATATTTTGCAGGAGATCAGCCTAGATCACCACCTTGGTCCCGTCTGGTCATACCATCTATTAATCCGGGGGCCAAATAAGAAATTTTCAGCTTCAGCAAGTCCTGAGAGCACATTATGTGCTGCTACTGCACCACCCTAAGTAGTATTGTAGTGTATAGGGTCTCTCCCTTCCTTCGTGTTTTCCCCCTATACTTTTTTACCGTCATCTAATCTATCTTCTCTGTTTGCCTGCACTGTCAATGCAGCGCCCTAGGGAGGGAAGGCTAATGCAAAAAAAGGAGTCTTGATTGGTGACATGACATCGTCCATCCAGATCTCCTGTGGCACTCCCCCACAGACGGGCCTCCTTCACTCAAAGCCCATCACATGCTCCGATGAGCTTCTGTTTGTGTGCCATCACCTGCATCAGACCTGTAGAACAAGTGTCCATTGGGTGGTGGAAGGAGAGCGGTGGCTCTTTAAGTATTCAAATCCTAGCCCGCTAAGGACTTTGAATATGAGGACTAGGCCTGCTTCTTTTACACACTGCCAATCTGAAAGTTACCGTACTAGTTGAGTTTTCTATAAGATGACAAAAAATGTGTGTGCGCACACTTCCAGCTATGTAGTTAATTGTATTGAGGAATACACAGTGTGTTTCTTGTACAATGTTATAATGATAGCAGCGACCTGAAGAGAATTCATCCCTGTGCAGCTGTGGAGCCTCCCAAGCCTGGCCCCAGGAGTAGGCTACAGCAGCCTAAGGGCTGCCCTAATTTGTATCTCCTGCTGCTATGGCCCCTGTGGTTATTATGGAGCATAGAAGCCTACCCTCAAAACATCCCCTTTGCCAGGGGTTTCTAGGGCCTGGTCTACACTACGAGTTTATGTCGGATTTAGCAGCGTTACATCGAATTAACCCTGCACCGGTCCACACAACAAAGCCATTTTTTTCCACATAAAGGGCTCTTAAAACCAATTTCTGTACTCCTCCCCAACAAGGGGATTAGCACTGAAATCGACATCGCCGTTTCGAATGACGGTTAGTGTGGATGCAATTCGAAGGTATCGGCCTCTGGGAGCTATCCCACAGTGCACCATTGTGACTGCTCCGGACAGCACTCTAAACTCAGATGCACTGGCCAGGTGTACAGGAAAAGCCCTGGGAACTGTTGAATCTCATTTCCTGTTTGGCCAGGTGAGCTCATCAGCACAGGTGACCATGCAGTCCCAGAATCGAAAAAGAGCTCCAGCATGGACCAAACGGGAGGTACTGAATCTGATCGCTGTATGGGGAGAGGAATCTGTGCTATCAGAACTACGTTCCAAAAGACGAAATGCCAAAACATTTCAAAAAAATCTCCAAGGCCATGAGGGACAGAGGCTACAGCAGGGACGCAACACAGCGCCACGTGAAACTTAAAGAGCTCAGACAAGTGTACCAGAAAACCAAAGACTAAACAGACGCTCCAGGACAGAGCCCCAGACATGCCACTTCTACGCTGAGCTGCATGCAATTCTAGGGGGGGCTGCCACCACTACCCCACCCCTGTCTGTGGACTCCGATGATGGGGTACTTTCCGCCATGCCTGAGGATTTTGCGGATGGGGAAGATGATGAGGAGGAGGAGGACGAGCTTGAGGAGAGCACACAGAACACCGTTCTCCCCGACAGCCAGGATCTTTTTCTCACCTTGACTGAAATACCCTCCCAACCGAACGAAGCCAGAGAAGGGACCTCTGGTGAGTGTACCTTTTTAAATATAATGCACGTTATAAAAGCAAGCGTTTTTTAATGATTAAGTAGCCCTGAGGACTTGGGATGCATTCGTGGCCAGTACAGCTACTGGAAAGGTCTGTTAACATGTCTGGGGATGGAGCAGAAATCCTCCAGGGACATCTCCATGAAGCTCTCCTGGAGGTACTCTAAAAGCCTTTGCAGAAGGTTTCTGGGGAGAGCAGCCTTATTCCGTCCTCCATGGTAGGACACTTTACCACGCTATGCTAGTAGCAAGTAATCTGGTATCATTGCATGACAAAGCCTGGCAGTGTATGGTCCCAGTGTTTGCTGGCATTCAAACAACATCTGTTCTTTATCTCTCTGTGCTATCCTAGGGAGAGTGCTATCGTTCATGGTAACCTGGTTGAAATAGGGGAATTTAATTAAAGGGACATTCTGAGGTGGCCGTTCCTACTTGGCTGTTTGCCTGTGCCTGAAAAGAAATCCTCCCCGCAGTCAGCCACGCAGTGGGGGGGGGGGGGGGCATTGGTGCTGAGCTGTTCACATTTGGCTAGCAGAGATCTTCCCTGATACCAGCCATACGGTGCGGGGAGGGGTAAAGCGATCATCCCAGAGAACTGGATGGGGGCGGGTTAGTTTGGTTTCTGCTACTGCACGTTAACAGGAAAACCGCAGCACTAAACAGCCAACTCAATGTGCTTTGCTTGGTATGGGAGAGGAGGGCGCTGCTGTTATGAAGGTTGCAGAAGCCAAAAGACTATGGCTTACCATGGTTGCCTGCAAGCCGAATTCTGTTACCTGGCACTGCGTGTGTGATCTCTAACACCAAAGCAGCAGGCACTCAATATAAGATGCAAAATGCGACCTTGTACCAAAATCACATGTGCTATGTAATGTGAATAGTGTTGTTCACCGTGAAAGAGTATAGCCATTGTTCTGTAAAATGTATCTTTTTAAATACTTCACTCCCTTTTTTTACTCCAGCAGCTGCAAATGTTTCAAGCCTACCTCCTCCGTCCCAAAAGCTATCTCAGATAAGGCGGCGAAAAAAAACGCACGCGCGATGAAATGTTCTCTGAGCTCATGCAGTTGTCCAGCACTGACAGAGCTCAGCAGAATGTGTGGAGGCACACAATAGCAGAGTACAGGAAAGTGGCCAATGAACGTGAGGAGAGGTGGCGGCAGGAAGATCAGAGGTGGCATGAGGCAACGCTGGGGCTACTGCGGGATCAAACGGACATGCTCCACAGTTTGGTGGAGGTTCATGAACGGCAGCAGGATCTCAGACTGCCACTGCAGCCCCTGCTAAACCGCCCTCCGTCCTCCCCAAGTTCTATAGCCTCCTCACCCAGACGCCCAAGAACGCAGCGGGGGAGACTCCGGGCACCCAAACACTCCACCCCAGTGGACAGCCCAAGCAACAGAAGGCGGTCATTCAAGATGTGTTAAAGTGGCCTTTTCCTTCCCTCCTACCCTCCTCCCACACCCCACCTGGGCTACCTTGTGAGTTATCTCCGTATTTTTAAAATCAATTAATAAAGAATACATGGTTTTTTAAACCATAGTGACTTTATTTCCTTTGCAAGCAAGCTGTGATCGAAGGGGGGAGGGTGGATGGCTTACAGGGAATTTAGAGGCAACCCAGGGGGTGGGTTTTCATCAAGGAGAAACAAACAGAAGTGTCACACTGTACCCTGGCCAGTCATGAAACTGGTTTTCAAAGCTTCTCTGATGTGCAGCACTTCCTGCTGTGCTCTTCTAACCGCCCTGGTGTCTGGCTGCGCGTATTCAGCGGCCAGGTGATTTGCATCAACCTCCCACCCCGCCATAAACGTCTCCCCCTTACTCTCACAGAGATTGTGCAGCACACAGCAAGTAGCAATAACAATGGGAATATTGGTTTCGCTGAGGTCTGATCGAGTCAGTAAACTGCGCCAGCGACCTTTTAAAAAGTCCAAATGCACACTCTACCACCATTCTGCACTTGCTCAGCCTATAGTTGAACAGCTCTTTACTGCTGTCCAGGGTGCCTGTGTACGGCTTCATGAACCAGGGCATTAAGGGGTAGGCTGGGTCCCCAAGGATAACTATAGGCATTTCAACATCCCCAACAGTTATTTTCTGGTCTCGGAAGTAAATCCCTTCCTGCAACCATTTAAACAGACCAGAGTTCCTGAAGACGTGAGTGTCATGAACCTTTCCCGGCCATCCCACATTGATGTTGGTGAAACGTCCCTTGTGATCCACCAGTGCCTGCAGCACCATTGAAAAGTACCCCTTGCAGTTTATGTACTGGCTGCCCTGGTGGTCCGGTCCCAAGATAGGGATATGGGTTCCGTCTACAGCCCCGCCACAGTTAGGGAATCCCATTGCAGCAAAGCCATCTAGTATGACCTGCACATTTCCCAGAGTCGCTACCTTTGATAGCAGCAGCTCAATGATTGTTTTGGCTCCTTGCATCACAGCAACCCCCACAGTAGACTTGCCCACTCCAAATTGATTACCGATTGACCGGTGGCTGTCTGGCATTGCAAGCTTCCACATGGCTATTGCCACTCGCTTGTGAACTGTGAGGGCTGCTCTCATCTTGGTATTCTTGTGCTTCAGAGCAGGGGAAAGCAAGTCAAAAAGTTCCATGAAAGTGCCCTTACGCATGCGAAAGTTTTGGAGCAACTGGGAATCCTCCCAAACCTGCAACACTATGCGGTCCCACCACTCTGTGCTTGTTTCCCGGGCCCAGAATCGGCATTCCATGGCATGAGCCTGCCCCAGTAACACCATGATCTCCAAATTGCGGGGGACCATAGTTTTAGAGAAATCTGTGTTCATGTCCTCATCACCGCGCTGCGGTCGCCTCTTCGCCTTGTTTCTCAGGTGCTGGTTCTGCATAAACTGCACGATAATGCACGAGGTGTTTATAATGGTCATAACTGAACAGGCTCCATGCTTACTGTGCTATGGCATGTGCTCAGGCAATCCAGGGAAAAGGGCGTGAAACGATTGTCTGCCATTGCTCTGATGGAGGGAGGGGCGACTGACAACATGGCTTACCGGGTTGGCTTACAGGGAATTAAAATCAACAAAGGGGGTGGCTTTGCATCAAGGAGAAATAGAATGGCCCCCTCAAGGATAGAACTCAAAACCCTGGGTTTAGCAGGCCGTTGATTTCATGGAGGGAGGGAGGGGAAAATGAATACAAAATAAATCTGGTCTATTTCTTGTTTTGATCCACTTCATCTATCTTTATACATCTTGCTGGCAGCAGACTGTGCAGTATGACTGCTGGCCTTCGTCATCTCCTGGCTGCTCATTAAAAGACAGTGCAGTAGGACTGCCGGCAGGACTGAATCGCCATGAGATGAAACTTAAAAGGGTAATGACCTGGCTGAGTCACTCCCATGTTTGCCCAGGCGCCCCAACCTCACCGAGGTTGGGTTAAAAGAGCACCCTGGAGTACGCTGACGATGGCTACCAGTCATACTGCACTGTCTGCTGCCAGAAGGCAATGAGCGGCTGCGGTGTAGCAATGCAGTACCATGTCTGCCAACACCCAGGAGACATACAGTGATGGTGAGCTGAGTGGGCTCCATGCTTGCCGTGGTATGGTGTCTGCTCGGGTAACCCAGGAAAAAAGGCGCGAAACGATTGTCTGCCGTTGCTTTCACGGAGGGAGGGAGGGAAGGGGGGCCTGACGATATGTACCCAGAACCACCCGCGACAATGTTTTTGCCCCATCAGGCATTGGGATTTCTACCCAGAATTCAAATGGGCAGCGGAGACTGCAGGAACAGTGGGATAGCTACCCACAGTGCAACACTCTGGAAGTCGACAGTTGCCTCGGTACTGTGGAAGCACTCCGCTGACTAAATGCACTTAGAGCATTTGTGTGGGGACACACACAATTGACTGTATAAAAATGCTTTCTACAAAACCGAATTCTAGAAATTTGACCTAATTTCGTAGTGTAGACATGGCCTACGAGAGGAATGGGGCAGAGTTAGGTGGCTCTGCAGCAGTCCTGGACTGGGGGAGTTTTTAAAAGAGAATTAATCTTAAGACATAGACCAAGCACAGAAGTTTCAGCCAGAAGAAGTAAAGCTAGGAAACAGTCAGAGTATCCATATGACTATACAAACTCAGTTACAGCACTCGTTCATTAGCACTTCTTTGCGACATACGGCAGTGTATCTATGGAGCGCTCTCTCACAGCAATACAGGACTTCTTCATTAGGTAAAATATTTAGTCTACAGCTACCTCTAATTTACTTGGGTTAACTGTTCAGTCTGTTCCCCAACTTGACTCAAATACTAAAAAGTTTCCAATGGCGCAATAGAATTACTCTCACTGCATTATGTGTGGTCTGTCCATCCCAAATTGAGCTCCTAAAAAAGAACTCAATTAGTAATAAGCTTACCTATCACTTATCAGCTGACCATGTAAATAGCCTGCAGAATAGTAAAAAGGCAGGTGGTAATCCAATGGGATAATAGCTCAGGAAAAAATATGCTATTAGCCCTGCTGGGCTTCACGTGGCAAACAGTCCTCTCCACTCGTAAAACTATGAATAGATCTGCTGCACAGCAAGAACACAACCATGTTCAGCAGCATGTGTCAAGTAAGGAAGGGAGTGAACCTGCTCTTGTGAGACAAAAGGCCACACTCGGTGTGGTAAATACAAAGGCAGCATTAGAAGAGAACATTTAAAAATAATAATAAAGAAAGGCGGGGGAGGGGGGAAAGAGATGTTAAAATCACATAAGCAGATTTGCATTTAAAACAACAAAAAACTTCCCCATGTAAAAATGTTGATGCTGGTACCTTGGAGGGGCTGTCTGTGAACTTCATCCTGCCATTCTGGGACCCCAGGGAACCAATTCAGAAGGCTAGAGGTAGAAATTTAATTCTAGCCACTTCATCACATTTTGGTACCTAATCCAAACCTAGCAGGGTGCATGGAACCTTTGCTGAGATTACACATGCCCTGCTTTGGAGGAGAATGTATATATTCTAAAGAAAGGGAGGAATGCTAACAGTGATGGTAGGAGTTATTTTACAAACTTTTCCTCTCGCAAGCACAAAACACTGGGCTAGAGAACTCAGTAAACTAATTGTACTATACTAAACAAAGGTAAGATTCCCAGTGTCTAGTCCCAAATTCTCAGTTCATCTTTAGTTTCCATACACAGAGTCAGAAGGATGGTCTTGTTGAGAAGACATTGCACTAGGACTCAAGAGTAGCATTCTATCCCTGTGCTGTGCCACAAACTTCCTCTGTTACCTTCAGCAAGTTATCTAAGGCCTGGTCTACACTGGGGTGAGGGATTGATCTAAGTTACGCAACTTCAGCTACGTGAATAACGTAACTGAAGTCGACGTACTTGGATCGATTTACCGTGGTGTCTCCACCGCAGTGAGTTGACTGCTGCCGCTCCCCCGTCGACTCTGCCTGCGCCTCTCGCCGAGCTGGAGTACAGGAGTCGACGGGAGAGCGCTCGGGGGTCGATTTATTGTGTCTAGTCTAGATGCTATAAATCAATCCCCGCTGGACCGATCGCTGCCCGCCGATCCAGCGGGGATTGATTTATCGCATCTAGACTAGACGCAATAAATCGACCCCCGAGTGCTCTCCCGACTTCAGCTACGTTATTCACGTAGCTGAAGTTGCGTAACTTAGATCGATCCCCCCCGCAGTGTAGACCAGGGCTAACTCTGCGCTTCCTTGCTGTAAACGTAGGTGTAACACTGCCTACCTCACTAGGCTGCTACGTAACTATATTCATAGATGTAAAGCCCTTTGAGATCTTCTGTACTGTGAAATTGGTAAGCATTATTAGAAAGCTATATGCTGCCTTTGATCCTTGGCTACAGTTCCCACAGATATCAAATAGAAGACATGTATGCTGATCAAAGGCAGCAGATTACCAGCATATTGACTGATCAACAGTGAATTTCTATGCAGTGTGGTTGTAGCCCTATTGGTCCCAGGAGATTAGAGAGACAAGGTGGGTGAGGTAATATCTCTCATTGGACCAACTTCTGTCAGTGAGAGAGAGGCTTTCAAGCTACACAGAGCTCTTCCTCAGGTTGGGGAAAAGTACTGAGTGCCACAGCTAAATACAAGGTAGAACAGATAGTTTAGCATAAGTAGTTAGCACATATTCTAAGGGACCATTCAAGGTGAAGTGGTGAATATGTGACTATGTACTAACTACTTATGCTAAACTATCTGTTCCATCTTGTATTTAGCTGTAACACTCTCAGTACCTTTCCCAGACCTGAAGAAGAGCTCTGTGTAGGGTGAGAGAGAAGCTTTCAAGCAATGAAGTTGGTCCAATAAAAGATATTACCTCCCCTACCTGATCTCAGTGAATTTCTAGACATCTACAGCATTTACTTGAGTTAAAGTTCTAATTTTGTGTTTTAGTTTATCTCATTTTAATGTGACAAATTGCTCAATGCGTTTCACTGAATGACACTGAAGTACAGGTTTCAGAGTAACAGCCGTGTTAGTCTGTATTCGCAAAAAGAAAAGGAGTACTTGTGGCACCTTAGAGACTAACCAATTTATTTGAGCATGAGCTTTCGTGAGCTACAGCTCACTTCATCCGATGAAGTGAGCTGTAGCTCACGAAAGCTCATGCTCAAATAAATTGGTTAGTCTCTAAGGTGCCACAAGTACTCCTTTTCTTTTTACTGAAGTACAGGTAATTTTACCAAAGGGAACATTTTGAGAATCTATATCTTGTTTGCATTGTTTGAAATCTGACTTATTGTGTAATTCCAGGAGCAAAGTCAAATAATTTGACTTTCACTTCCTTGTTTTATGGAGAAATGATATAAATTAAATCTAGTAATCCTTAAAGTTACTGATAAATTCGACACACTTTTACTCTGCAGCAATTCTAGGAGAAAAACCATTAAGCAGCAATGGATTCCTTTAAATACCTTGGCCTAATTTTCAGAGGTACTGAGTACCCTTAAAGTTGAAGTCAGTGGGAGCTGCAAGTACCCAGCACCTCTGAAAAAAAAAGAAAATCAAGCCTTTTTTTTTGGCTAGATGTAAAATTGGAGAGAGTGAGCGAGCACGAGAGAGCGCGCGCATACATGCGCAGTTTAATGTAGGTTTAAAAGTTTACACATTAAGGGCAGGTGGTGCTCTCTGGGGTTGGACTAAGGCCAGAAAACAAGAAAACAGTGCTTGGCATGCACAAACAAGCAGAAGCCGACACCACTAGTGAGCCTGAGAGAAAAAGCCAGCTGCATGTTTTCTTTTTCAAGCACAAGTGTATGTGTAGAGAAAGAGAAAGAGAGATAAGCAGCCTTTCAATCAAGTAATTTTCAGGCAGGAGAGGCCCAGGAATGCATGGACTATCATGCCAATATATTCTCATTTGGGGTGAATTATGCCAATCGAAGATGCAACCTTTTCTGTTTCCCTCTTACACTCCCTTTCCATAAAGCCACTCCAAGCCATGCCCAAAACACAAATCCCCCACAAGATGGGCTGAACGCAATTCCCTCCAGAGTTCAGTTTCTCCTGCCAACCAGGAGGCATGAGGGAGGTGACCAACTGCCAGAGAAAGACACAAGGAAATTCAGTTTCCACCAGGAGCTAAAACAGCGCTGCCTCCAAAGCTCTCTCAGTCCAGAATTAGAGCTCTTTTAACCATCATTCTCCTTCCTACTAGATGACTGGGCAAGGCCATCCAAGTCTTTTTATAAAATTAAATATTACGTAGGTTCACATCTATTGAAATGCATTATCACATTCATAGGGACATGGATTAGTCACCAGGAAAAAGTCTGGTACACTGAGCATACTGTTTGTTGTGGAAGTATTTGAGAAGTCAAATGAAAATGAATAATAAACAAACAGGGGATAGGGGAGGGCACAGAAATCCCTGTTGTATCATATTTCAAATATATTCTATAGTTTAGATTCTTTTTACACAGCTATAGTTAAAAGTGTCAAAAGTAAATAGGCAATATAATAATATGTATAATATGGTATTTATATAAATAGAGTTGAAAAGCATCTCTTCTAAGAGGCTACTCATCGATACACATCTTTAAAATACACATACCAATGGATAAAAATCCAACGTGTAAGGACTAGTCTATCCAAACCAACTCCCCCAAAATAAAAATGCAGCCGACAAAATAGTACAACTTCCCCCCACCATCACCTCCCCCCAATATTCCTCAAACTGCTTCCCCACTAAAAGCTCAGGAACACAGATCAACTTTTCAGCCTGCCCTGAGAGTCACCTAATCCAGCCTCTGTGGAAACAAGGGAAAGGAGGTGCAGTGCTATGTTTTCTTGCAGTATATTATTCAGTGACTAAAGAACCAATTTTTCAAAGGTGCTCAGCACCCATCTTCTGTGAGGACATTTCTGGCCAATGCGAAACATCTCAACACCTAACTTTTAGGGGCCTGGGGAAATCACAGGAACAACACTGATCTACAAAGCCAAGTTAGATGCCTAGGATCACTATATCATGAATGGGGAGAGATAGGTGCCTTAGAATACAATCTACAAATGCCAGCATGTTAGGTAGCCCCCCACCTAAGCTAGCCAATAGGAGATGCCAACAACTGGGTGCATGCTAAGTCTTGCCCCTCTCTTGGAGTTAGGCACCTAAGTCCAGGCTGCAGAGAGGTGCCTGTCTCTGCTTATCAATCCACTAGTGGGAACTCACTGCCAGAAGAAAGGCAGCTTAGATGCTTTTTGAGGAAATGAGCTAGGCGCTGGCACCTCCAGGCTTGGGGATCATGTGGGGTGGGAGGGTCCCAGGGCTTGGGCTGGAGCCTGAGCCCGGAAGCCTACACAGCAATGAAACAACCCACAGCCTGAGCCCCATGAGCCCAAGTCAGCTGGCATGGGCCAGCCACAGGGTTTTCTTTGCTGTGTAGACATACCCTGAGAGACAGAGAAAGAGCTCCTGCTCAAGACGGACTACAGTTCTAGACCTCTAGGGGACAGCTCCCAAACCTTCCTGGAGAGCTTCTCCAGATTATTTGTTAAGTAATTTAACAGTCAGAGATCACCGATGTGTTACACTCCATACCTTGCAGTTACTCAAGAAAGAAATTGTGACTTAAGACAAGCGTGGCTAACACTGAAAAATAATGACATAAATATACTCAAAGGGGTCATCTGAGTAGAGCCACCCATGCAGCAGCTATCCTAGGCCTTCGGTTGATTACCCTGGGATGCCTTTAAGGCTCCTGGCCCAAGAACAACTCCTTCTGTTGTCAAGTATGGTCTCCATATGCTGTCTTTGTGTCAGAACTCTTAGGGTCATGAAGGTCCTTCTACTTTCCGGAACCTCTTGATACCAGCCCTGAACAGGGAGTTTAAGCAAACTTTTAACTTTATTACCTTTTCCCACCTGTTGTTCCTGGGCTGGTCCGTATGGGCATGTTTATCATCAGCAAAAATCACAAGGGTTCTACACAACGGCATGGTTTTATCTATGCTATGACAACCTTTAGTTGAGCAGACTCAATCATTTGTGCTTATCCAAATCAGAGTCTGGAACCGTATGATTTTGATGGATACTTTTCTAATCAACCACTTCTCAAATATGAACAGCAGTCCCCTATATTTTTGCTATACTTTAAAATGTAGTTCCTCACTTTCCAAAGCAGATTGTTTCTAGTATTGCCACAGCAATGACTGGCCATTTGTGTAAGTAACATTCCCAGAAGTACTGGCTTGCGGAGACGTTCTTGAGGAGCTGATGGCACAAAGGGGATGTTCAGGATCCTCAAGACCCAAGTAGCTGGTAGGGACGGTGGCTTGAGATTGTCTCCAGTTGCCTATATCCCACATTCTCATCTGCTGTTTAGTTTTTTTTATGTTTTTTTTTTTTTAATAGACATGCAAAGTAGAGCCATTAATGGAAGAAACAAACACACAATAAACAAACAGTCATTTCATCCTAGAGGCAAACACTTGTAAAGTTAATGATCCAAAAAGCAAGCTTTTTTGACTTGTGGTAGTCAAACAGTGAAGATATTAAAACAGGCGCAATCATGTGAATATCCATTCAAAAACTGAATGACTGTATGCACATGTGACACCAACAGACCTTGGTTGCCAGCAGGCAGGATCAAAGCTGGGACCTATGGAATGAAACGCATGAGCCTGTACTGCATAGTGAAGGGCCATGTGTTTTTTAGCTCAAGGCTGTAGCAAACTCATTAATCTTTAAGTGGTCTCAGCGCCACTTGAGGGGACAGAACACCACACCCAGGAGGTGTGTGGGTTACATGCGCAAACTGTGTTTTAAATTCAGTTTGCTGCAGGAGCTCGACTAAACCAGCTGACAATAATAAGATATATCAGCACTTCTGTAGTGTCCCCCACTGTCCCTAATGAATTTAAGCTCTATTTATTTTTAATTACATTTTCAGCCCTTATGTCACACAGCTATTGTTTCAAATATGAACGGATGCAGGGCTAAATCAACAGATAGATGGGGTGAGGGGGGGAACACACCACCAAGAGCCTTTCCACTTCAATTGCAGGCTGAAAAACACAGAGCTAAAGTGACCACGTCTCCCATTTTTCAGCAGCCTTAAAATGGGACACCCAAGTTTCTGGTTTTATGCTCAGCAGCTTCCCTCTTTCCTCCTCAGCAGGGACTGGGAAGCCATTCTCTCCAGCCAGAGGCTCCAGGAAAGACGGTTGCATTTCCGGGCAGAGGCCAGCAGCAACATCACCACCGCTGCCAGGACCCCATAGCACTGCTAAGCCAAGGGGAATGGGTCTCTGCCAGCTGTAGCACCAGCCCAGATGGTGAGATGAAGGGTTAGTCCATGAAGCATTATCCCCTCTGGGTGGGGAGCAACCGCTGTCTCCATTTTTTAATGTTGATGATCTGGTCACATAAACAGAACCATCCTGGTTACGTTCACCAGGGGACAGGCACACTGGGGCATTCGGTGGCATGGTTGGAGCAATGCAGAGAAGTGGCCAGTAGATGGATCCACATACTTAAACCCCTTGTGTAGGGAGCACACAGAAGTCCCAGCTGCATTGGCGGTGGAGTAGCTATGAAACCACTCCATGCAAACTGCTGAGCTGTGAAGAAGGGTGCCTTTTCTTCCAGTCGTTCTTAGATGTTCCCACAATCATTCCAACTGGATGTTAATTCTGAAGAATAATGATTATAATGTAAAGTCATTGGGCCTTATTTTCCAGTGCCTTGGATCCTGTGCAGAATCATTTCCACCTGTGCAAAGTGATATAAAATGCTACCATTCTAACTGCATAGTATTTTATACCCACTTTATCTGTAAATGTAAATAACTACACAAAGTGCCACATGCAGTGTATAGGAATTTAGTAGCTTGCATAGTTTGGAAGCCCTCTAGTGGCTCTCATTCCCCTTTATCTTTTTAGATGTCCCAGCGTATACAAGTCGCTAGGCCTTGCATGTTGTGTCCAAGTTCCTAGATAACTCAAACTTGTATTCCCCATCTCCAGGGCACCCATTTAAGGTTTCTGGCTCTCAGCTGTCATGGCCTTAGGTGAGCACTGTCTCTCTCTCCTTCCTGACCAGGAATTTTAAGGCTGCACAGCTCCCTGCCCTATACTGTGATACCCCCAGAAAGTCGGTCTGCCTAAAGGCCAGAGCATGTGCTTTTCTTTCTCGGAGGGCTCTGAACAGTGTATTGCCAGCAGTTATGAGTTACCACCCAGCTCTTTCTAAGAAAGCACATTCATTCTTAAGGTAGCATTACAGAAAAAAAACAATTAAAAAAGTTCCTATATGCACACTTCAAGCTTACTGGGCACCCATCAGTCTTATGGGGCCCTAGTAGGCCAAAATCTTTCCAACCTTTCTGTAAAGATTGGGACCCTCTTGGGCAGAAGGCCCCATCCATTTGCTGGATCAGAAAGAAGGTCCTGACTCAGTTTAAATGCAGCCTTTTTATGTCACAAGCCTTTGTCTGTTGGTCTCTGGGAAACCTAGTTTGAACTACCATCTGAGAGACTCCACAAAAGGGTGGTACCTCTATTGAGGTGTTTGCAACCTGGAGTGATTCACCTTAATCACTCCACACACACATGGGTTTTTGGTTCTTGGAGGAGTGGTGACAGTCCTCTCTGGAGTTGCATACAATCCCTTACCAACAGTGATACCTAAATTTAATACACTATGGTCCAAAGGATATTTCATTTAACAATATCTAGGCCTGAATCTCATGTATCTAGTGTTGCCTTTTGTTCTTCACATAAATAACATTGGTGGGGGGAAGGGGGGAACAACACATGGGCACAGTGGGGTCCTAAGAACTGTTTTATAACTGTGACAGATACTGCAATACCGTGGACTAAAATTAGATTTTGCATGGGATTAAAAGTAAAATAGGATTCTTAAAGTTCTTAGAATATTAAAATAAAGATGTCATTTGTAACATAGGAACACAAGAACAAACACTGGGATAGACAACTCAGTATAGCCAGTCTTCCGTCAGTGGCCAGTGCCAAATGCTTCAGAGGGAATGAACAGAACTGGGCAATCATCAAACAAGCCATCCCAACATCCACTCCCAGCTTCTGGCAATCAGAGGTTTAGGGACACTAGAGTATGCGGTTGCATCACTGACTGTCTTGGCTAGTAGCCTGTAATAGGTTCACCCACCACTCTGGTGCCTCCTCATGGCAGATATAGGAATTAGCTCTGGTAGTACTCTGCCCATCACCTCTTCTACTCTTGAACCCACATCCCTCCAAGGACTGCAGTACCCTCTTCAGTGACACAGCTCTCCAGCCATGCCACACACTGTGCTCCCTCCCCGCTTCCAGGGGACGTCTTTGCAATCCCTGCCAGCCACTTCTCTGCAGTCACCACTGAGTCTACTGTCTAGCCACTTCCCCAGTGGTGAGCTGTGGGGGGACCCTGTAGAAGGCCACAGCTTGCTGCATCCCCTCCAACTTCTCAGTAGATTTCCCTGGGCTACTTCCCCATGGCTCCAGCAACTTCTTTGCCTTTGCCTCAGGGCCTCAGCATGTAGATCCCTGCAGCTCATCAGGAGCTGCCTTTAGCTCCCCGGGTCTCTGTCTGCAGCACTGCTCTGCCCAGGGTACTAGCTGCCTTCAGCCTCCAAAGCAGTCAGTCCTCCTTCCTCCCTGAGCGCCAGTGAGTAACTGAAGCTGCTCTGCCCTGCAGCTCTTTTCATAGGGGCCTGCTGGGCCCTCATTGGCGGCTTCCCTCAGCCCTTCTCTGATTGGCTGCCTCCTGCACAGCCTCCCTAGGACTCTATTAACCACTTAGAGCCCAGTGTGGCGCCCCATCACATAGGCATTGATGGACCTGTCCTCCATGAACTTATCTATTTCTTAAACAGTTATATTTTGGCCTTCACATCTTCTCCTGGCAATAAGATCCACATGGTGAAAGCCTCGGTGTAGAGCAAAGGGCTATGCAAAAGCAGTGAAAATGATTCTGAAAAAGTTTCTAAGTTTGTGCTGTTTCATTTTGATCAGTTTCGGGCCCCTGCAATGTCAGTACTTTTTTTTTTTTTTTTTTTTTTTGGCAACAGCGCCAGTCAAAGCACAGATAAGATGTGCATTTGCGATGCTGTACTTGTGAAATTTTGAGCAGAAACGTTCCATGTTCTATCTGATAGAGTTGTGTGTGCACACATGCATAAGTTGTTCCTGCAAAATTAAAGTTGGGAAGTATACGAAGCAAGACATGACGACAATTGATCCAGTTGTTAGAGACCTTGAAGTGAGAAGAGGGAGAAGCTACCAGTTCATCAATTGCCTCCATCTCATGCATAATATTTCTGGAAAGTTTATTTTGTGTGATATCCTGCTGAATGTTGCTGCACTATTTATCCATGCTTCTCACAGATCAAGTGTCGTCTTGCAAATTTGTCCCACTCTTGCATGAGAAGTAGGCCACAGGCCTATTACGGCTTGGTATATTTGCACATGCGGTGTTATGCACACAAGAGTGGCATTTAAGGATATAGAACAAATTGCACACAAATTCCCTTTCTGAACATGCAGCTGTAGTTTTGCACCTGCAAATGGCTGACTGCACGTTCAAATGTAGGTGGCATGGTAGCAATGGGAGCTCCGTTGCAAAAATGGGTGAACTTAATTTTGTTTAGATGGCTTTTTTTTTTAAATAAACAAACATACACAATCTACATTTGTCTTTATCTGCTTACCTGTCCAGATGTCAAAGCAATTCTGGTGTTAAATATTGACATTGGGAAGCAGCAAGAAAATGAATATTGCTTTTATTAATTTTAAATCGGAAAGGCTAGATTCTGTAAATGATACCCCACATCCTGTGCATTATTAGTCTGGGAATGTTTATTTTTAATTAACCACCTTCTCTTATTCACAGGTTAAACCAGACAGATATTACTGGAATTAATTCCACATTTTAGCAGACGATCATCATATTAACCTGGTTCCTCAAGGCTATTTCTATGTCAACTACATCCCTTGATGGATTTTTACTCAGCTGAACAGTGTTTGTTGCTTCTGTTTACAGGGAGCCTATATTCACATAGGTCCATTTTTATTTACAGATACTTATTCATCTTGCTTTACTCTAATCACTAACATCTACAGCAATCATTACACATTCTGTTTAACCAAAGTAACTGCCACGGAACAAGGGGTGGCCCAATAAGGTCACAAGTAACTTGCCAATTTTTATAAAGCCCTGTTTTAATATTGCATATAAGGGAAGAGTCTGCATGTTAGTAACCTCATCCCTTTATTCAAATGTTGAAAACATATTTGAGGATGTTGTAATCTTAACTGAGGACTGCATTGTTTGTGGAGATAAGTTTTTGGGGTGGTTTTATTTGATTTTCAGGTCAATTAATGTAACCCATAAGGTGGATGACACACAGTGCAGGAGACCTTGATTCAATTTCCTGCTCTGCTCCAGCTTGCCTATATGATTGGGCAAGCCACCGGACTTGTGTGTCTCTCTTTCCTCATCCACATTATAAGGGTGCTGGGAGGTTCAATAAAATGTTTATAAACTGGTTTTCGATTAAGACAGATATTTCAGAGGGACAAGCCATTATTATTTATTTTTAGCTGACATCCATTCACATCCACCTGGACCTCTGCCATATTCGACACTGTTGACTATGAGATTCTGCTGTCTTACTTTTGAGAGATGGCAAAGGTCCCTGGAGGGCTGTACCCAACACCTAGGTTGAGAAACTGCACCTACATCACTATATCTGTCACTCATCTCCTTTGGTTGAAGGTACACGTCTATAATTGGTCAATTTGGTCTGTCATTTGGGAATAGTCTTGGATTCCTCACTCATGCTAAGCTCTCACATAACAGCATCAATGAGTAACGCTTTCTATCATCCCCAGTTGGTTAAGAGACTCTGGTCCATCCTGGTGAACAAATGACCTTGCCTCACTTATTCACACCTTCATCACTTCTCAGCTGGACTACAACAGCAAGTGATATATCTGGGCATAAAGCCTTCAGTACTTAGGAAACTAACTAGTACAGGATGCTGCAGCATGTATCCTCAGCAGCACAGGTTACCTTGAACATATCAGACCTGTCCTCTGCTGTCTGTACTGGCTTCTCATAGAATTTTACATCAAATTCAAGGTCATAGTCCTTATCTTCAAGGCATTCTATGGTCTGGGCCCAGGATATCCTACAGACCACCAGATCCTCTGGAATGAAGACTGGTCAACAACTATGCTCTCCTGGCATCATGGCGCACTCTACAATAAACGATAAAGCTTGTCTGTGCAGGAGACAGAACTTCCTTGGGGGCCAGTCCAAGACTGTGGAATGAACTCCCCTAGGAACTAGTACATAACTCACCACCTTTCACTCCAAATGCAAGGAGTATTCATTTCATTTTGCTTTCTCTAACAAAGATATAGTAACGTGTATATTTAAAACAACTCCCCCCGCCCAAAAACACAAAAAACACCCCCCCCCACAAAACAAGACTCTCCAAGCACATCTCTCTCCTCCTGGGGAGAGGATGAGAGAACAAAACACCACATGACAGAGGTTAGTCACATTGGTTAACGCACTACTGGAAAGCACTCATACTACAGTGGTAAGCATAGGATAAGAACCTATATAGAATAGATTATTTAGTGAAAACATATCTAGAGTGTACATATGAATGTGATCCTCCAGTATGAAGTTGGCTGATGATAATGATGTTTAATTTTCCATTGGATATTTTTTTGTCATGATCTGACTCTTGCTGCCTGACAGTGGTTTCCATCACTGTTCTGTAGAACTCTCCAGCGGAAGGTGTTCTATGTTTCACGCTTGTAGCAGGCCAAACGTAACCATCTTTTTGGGGGCTATGCAGGTCTCCCTAACAATAGAACTAGTGCCATTCCACTCTGCAAGTATAAAGGAGTCATACAGGAGATATGCACCCCTTGCACAGCATGAAACCCTGCCCCATGGAGACTTCCGACTGACAGTTCATAAGGGTGAGACAAGTCTAAGACTAGAGACTAGTTGCTCTCCAGACCCTCCCTTTCTCCCTGCCTGTGGGTGGCATTAGAGATGCACAAGGGAGCGCTGAGGAGCAGCTGTAGTGCTATTCAGAGCTGCAGGCTTGCAGATAAAGATTCCTGCCTCCAACCCACAAGCTCCTCTACTGAGCCCAGCACTGCTACTAAGGCTGAGTGCTAAGCTGAGGATTTGCTCACTGTAGGAGGCCAGCTGGCCTAATAAGGCTGGGAGTCAGGAGGCCTAGGTTCTACCTCCAGCTCTACCACTGATTTGCTGAGTGACTCTAGGCAATTTGCATCATCTTTTGCCTGTCTTGGCTATTTCAGTTCTAAGCTCTTTGGGACAGGGACTGTCTCTCACTATGTGTTTGTACAGTGCCCAAAACAATAGGGCTCCAATCTCAGCTAAGGCCTCTCTGTGCCAGCAGCACCTCAGGTCTAGAACTCCGACTCCAACTCTTCCAGGTCCAGCCTCTTTATCTTTGAAAATATATTTTAAAGATTAAAAATGAGAATTGCTAATAGTCTGTAGAAACGAGGGTTGTGCTCATGTAGAACACGAACACTCCCATGCAGAAGAGCCCAGGACAAATACACATCTAAAAAAAAAAAAAGTAGAATCAAATTCCCTTCCCAGAAAGTGTAATTGGATACTTACAAGCATAAAAAACTCACTATGCTATAGATGAAATCTAAATCCGGCTGAAGTGAAACCTCCAGCTGCCTCCGGTAGAGTCAGGATTTTCCCTTTCTTTAATCTACCTGTAGTTTTTCTAAAATGCCCTTGACTGTGTTGTCTAAGACTGAACAGGTAAATCTGGTCTGCCTGGCAGTGCCTGTAGCAATGTACAGAAGATTCTGCTCCACAACCTTCTGAGGTTTTAGGAAGCCCTTCTTTATTTTAGAATGAAGTCAGTTAGGTGGGAAAGCTTTAGTAAATAGGGGGGGGTCTCGCAGCATGCTTTCAAACTGGATTCCCATAAAAGCAGCAGCCAGTATCATATGACCTTCTAGTTCTTTGTGGACATCAGCATGTGCTCAATGAGTCACAAACTATTGTTTGAGAATGACTGCCTGACACACACTGTTCTCTCCACTTTCATTATAATCTTTCTTCAAACAGAGGCAAATATCCACTGTGCTCCAAATGCAGCCTAACCAATGCTTTATGACATGATGGCACAATAATTTTACAGCTATATAATACTCCATTAAAAAAACCCTACATTAACTTTCTCTTAAGTTTGCCTTGTTAAGCATCCAAGAGTCAGGAAATACCCAATTTAAAGATGCTGATGCAACTTTGCCTCTGCCCCTTTGCGTGTCAAATTGTTTCAACAGCATTCATTCAATAAAAGAAATTCCCACCTTTTCAATAAAGTTCTGTTTGGGGGTCCAATGAAAGATTACATAGCTGTACCACAATAGGATACAAGCAGGCCATGATCTTTGTGTCCAGAGAAGCTTGATGCCATCTCTGTTCCTATATAATTTTTTAAAAACTTGTTTACTACCTTTAAATTTTGTATCAAACACTACAATTTTTGTATAAGACACTATCAAACATTGCAAAAAGCTGCTGAGCCAACCTGAGGGGGAAAAGGCATGAATTCAGATGACAGTCTGGTTTTGCATGCTTATTTATATCAGCTGGAGATCTCAACGATTCGATTCACCCATTGCTATTTTATACTTTCGCCACAACCATGTGGGACATTGTTCCTGCTGGAATTATATGAACACAAAAGTCATTCTAAAACTTCAAGAACAAGTCATCTAACTAATTATATCTCTCTGTCTCCATTCACAAACCAGCTTGCATACTGAAAAGACACCTAAAAAATGCAATCTAATTTTTCCACATTTAAACTTCTAAATATTAGCCCTTGAGAGGAATGTATAGAATGTAAGCAGACGGCACGTTACAATGACTGAAATCCTCGAGCTTAGTACTATGGTTCTCACATATATTTTGAAAAGAATTTGCTGTTTCTAATTTGCATGTTGTAGCTCCTGATTTATTATTTTTTTAAAGAAATATACGTCAAACATACTGAGATAAAAGGAACAGAAGATTAACAAAACCCTACCATAAAAAACAAACAAACGCTCCCTTCCCAGAGGTAAGTGGTCCCATTATAGACCTAGGCATGAAACTAAGCTCAGGATCAGAACTCTCCGAAAATTCAAAAAATAAAGGCAGATTTCATAGCCAGGGCTTCAAATTGGGCAGTACGGGGGGGGGGAAAAAAAGGCAAAGAGTTGAGAGTTGGAAAAGGTGGCAAAGGGAATATTAAGAAGGGACTAGGCGGAGTGTAGGAAGAAAAGCAGGCTGAGTTGTAAGTATGCATAGAGTTGTATAAAGCCAATAATGTGAGGTGGAGGTTCTTGAACTTGATGCAGAAAGGAAGAATAAGCCATTAAAGAAATTCATGAGTGACATGGTTGGATTTTAGCTGCTTTAATTTCCATGATTTTCTTTCTTCTGAAGGAAGGAGGTGGAAGTGGAGACAACAGTACTTTAATATTTGTTTTTGAATCTCATGCGACCAGCACCTTCATCCCTCCTAGGTCTGTCTAACACAGTCATTCTGACACCTGGATGGTTGCAAATGACCCACAAGGAAGGGGGTGGTGGGGGGGAGAAAAATCTCATGACACTGATTTTAGTCAAGACATGCAGTTCTTTCCTTTCAATTTTTGGGTCCCATATTTGAAGAAATTTCAATTCTGACCATCTCAGTGATGCAATTCAGGGCTTATGCTTAACTGAGGTGATAATCCCCAGGCATGTTCCAGGCTCACAGGGAAAAGCAAAAAACTCACTGGGTATATTAGACTTTGATTCATCAGGGTTTCAATCTACAGATCCTATCTTAACTTGCATTTCCGCCACAGTGCATGGATAAACCAGCATGTGATACGCAGGTTTAAATCATAAGGTAGAATAGTTCTACAAACTGGTGCCTGGATCCTGCTTGCCTGAGCTCTGTTATGAGACGAGTGGAAGAACTGATCTAGAGTTTACCTTCCACAGACTGAACAATTCCCTTGTAAACTCAGGTACCATCTTTCTATAGATCACTCCCATTCATCATCAGTTACCAGCCTGAACATTTATTTTTAAACAGGGATTTTAGTGACATCTGGTGGCAATAAGAGAAAACTCACCTTTACAAAAAAAATCCTAAAATTAGCAAAACCAAAACAAAGATTGGCCTGTGTAAGTTCTGACAGCTGGTAAACTTCAGTGAAAGAGTAGGGGTTGGGAAAGGAGTGGATTGGCAACATGATGAAGATGACTTTTGGAAAGAGGACATTGAGAAAGCTGTTTATCCTGTATGGTATTAAAAAAAAGGTCACTCAGACAAACTGATTATCATGGGAAATTCTGGAGATCAGTATTAAGAATTATCTTTTTACAAAATTTGTAATTAAAGCCCTTAGCAAAACCGTATTTAGTAGAGATATGGGCCTGAGACCTAAGGTCTGGATAACTTGCCAAAACTGGGGGGTTACATTTTGGATCTCTCTATTAAGCATTGCCTTTGACCAGATTTATGTCTCAGTGCTGGCAGCATGGGGTATGTTTCAACATAAAATAATTCAGTAAAATAAAAGAAATAAAAAGGTAGACTAAAGAAAGCCTCAATTTTATTGAAAGTACAAATAGGATGGGAATTGATGTCTAAGTACATTTCAAACCTGACCAGATTTTGTGGGTTCAGAACATATCAATGAACCTTTTAGCAAGGTTCCAAAGAAATGTAAACATTTTTGTCATTTTGCTTTGCAGAAGATTGTAAACCATGGCCTTTGGCTTTTATCCACCTGAGTTTGCAGCCCATGCGTTTCTGTTTGAATATCACCTTTGCATGATTCCAGTACCACGAAATAAATCTACTCCAAAAGAGCCATATTACTCCTGCTAATACCAAGTGAAACTGTGTATTTCATAGAATTCCTGTGTGAGACTAAGTCAAGTTCATTTCCTCTCCAAATGTGCATGAACACCAACAAACCACTTGACTAATTGGATCTGAGCCTGTAACAAATTCAAAATGAGTTCTGCTATATAGTTCACGAAGTTCTAGTTCTGTATTGTGTGAACAATTCTGTCAAATTTCCCATGTAGCAGAACGCATATGCCTTCCCCCTCAGCTTGTGGAGGGTCTTTTTAAATTATAGAAATCCAACTAGCAATTATTGAACTTCAAAAAGTTCTTAAGTTTAATCTTTGGCTCTATTCAGACAAGCCGCCAGCAGTCTGGAGGCTTAAACTGAAATTGTTGAGTCTGCAAAACTGGGCTGGAGGTCTCTGGAGATGTTGCAGCAGTTCCTTTCTCCTACAAGTAAGTCAGAATCATGAGACCAACCTTTCCTTGTGTTGTTTTGGTGGTCATGCTTTCAGGTGGAACCAGAAAGTACAGAATCCTGCAAATATGAAAAAATGATTGTACAAAAAAAAAAAAAAAAAAAAAAAAACCCTTACCAACTCATTTTCAAACAACAGAAAATATCTGAGTCCAGTATGAGAGATGGGCAAAGGTTTGGGTCAGCTGTTCATTATCTGCAACAGGTTCACCCTTCCTTGCAGTGCCACTGGTCAGCAGTCTTCAAAGAATGATAGACCACAGTGGTAGGAAAAAAGTAGGAAGAGGAAAGGGGAAAAAAAGAAAGGGTCCCTGAAGCATGTAGTGGCATAATAATTTTAAGAAAAGAACTCCCCCACAGGAGGCTTCTTAGTCCCCACCAATCCTATCTGGTCTCACTGGGGACTGACAAGGCTATTTTGGATCATTTGTGGGTACAGGAGCATATTCTGGATCATTTGGAAATGAAGAGACTACTGTGGTGGTGGGGGGAGGCTGAAGGAATCTAATCAGGAAACCAGACAGTTTGAGGTCCTGAGAAGAAAACTAAGGTTCATATTTGGGGAAGTCCATGAGCTCCCTAAAGAACACAAGACAGGTCTGATGAGCTTCCAAAGGCTTGCAATGGATAGAGTTGCCCCACACACACTTCCCTCCAAGCCCCACAAGGCTCAAAGCGTGTGGGGACTGCAGGCTGTCAGGGAGAAGCACTAGGGTTGTGTAGGTGGAAGAACTCTTATTTATTTGTATATTTATATTACAGTAGCACCTACAAACCACAACTGAGATTGGAGTGCCATTGTGCAGGGTGCCTGACAAACAAAGTGAGAGATCATCCCTGCCCCAAAGAGCTTGACTCAAACTCCATACACAGGGTCTGACGGGCATTAGGGAAGGGGTTCATACTGCAATCTCCTTCATGGAGGCAAGGGAGCAGTAAGAGGTGAAGGGAAGTTCTTTCTCCCCCCACCCCCACCCCCAAGTTCTGCTTACGCCAAAGCCTTCTTCCAGCAACATTCTCTCCAGCAACCTTCTAAGGTCAGCAGGAAGGACAGCCCCATTTCTTCAGGTCTGAGAAGGAGGCCAACAGGGTGGGAGCTGCACTTCTCTGCATCTAACAGTATGTCTACACTGCAATTAAAAACCCGTGGCTGGCCAGTGCCAGCTGGTTTAGGCTTGTAGGGCTTGGGATAAGGGGCTGTTTAACTGTGGTGTAGACATTCAGGCTGGGGCTAAAGCCTAGGCTCACAGAACCCGAAGCAATAGGATGGTCCTAGAGCTTACAGGCCCAGCCCCTTAGACTGAGCCCCATGAGTCTGAATCAGTTGGCGGGTGTCTAATTGAAGCATAGACATACCCTAAGAGGCCTGATCATGAGGACTTGTAAAGATTTGCAGGAGTGAGAGTCCCTTTTTAAATGCCTGAAGTGGTCTGCTGCATCAGGAGTTCCTTGCACAGGGCCCTGGGTGGGAAACTTTGGCTACAAGGAGACTTGTGGTCAGTAGACAAGGGGAGATGCTTTGCCTGACATCCAGGTCTTATGGTTTGGGCCTCCTCTTTTGTGGATCTCCTAGAGTTTGCAGAAATAGGGTTCCTATCCAGCAGATTTTAGGATTATTTTTTAAAAACAAGGATATTTACAGACAATATATATATATATATATATATCTTTGTTAAGGGGAGTTAAGGTTACAGGTACATAGTGTTTGAGTGTATATTACCTTTCAGGAACATTAGATGTTATTAAAAAATAGAAACCCAGGAAGTGCAAGATTAAGGTTCCTCTAGTGAAAAAGGAATGATTCACTTTCAGCCACAAAACCTTGACTAGATTTGCTGCTATGGATGATTCAGTCACAACAGGAATAGAAAGTACTGCATAATTCTCTCTATCATAGTAGGGGCATAGGGAAGAGTTGGGGGGGAAAAGAAGGAGAGGCGACCAAGGTCCCTTCCAAACTAAAACCTCTCCAACGCATCATCAAGAATCTATAACCTATCCTGAAGGACGACCCATCACTCTCACAGATCTTGGGAGACAGGCCAGTCCTTGCTTACAGACAGCCCCCCAACTTGAAGCAAATACTCACCAGCAACCACACACCACACAACAAAACCACTAACCCAGGAACCTATCCTTGCAACAAAGCCCGTTGCCAACTGTGTCCATATATCTATTCAGGGGACACCATCATAGGGCCTAATCACATCAGCCACACTATCAGAGGCTCGTTCACCTACACACCTACCAATGTGATATATGCCATCATGTGCCAGCAATGCCCCTCTGCCATGTACATTGGCCAAACTGGACAGTCTCTACGTAAAAGAATAAATGGACACAAATCAGACGTCAAGAACTATAAAATGCAAAAACCAGTCAGAGAACACTTCAATCTCTTTGGTCACTCAATTACAGACCTAAAAGTGGCAATTCTTCAACAAAAAAACTTCAAAAACAGACTCCAATGAGAGACTGCTGAATTGGAATTAATTTGCAAACTGGACACCATTAAATTAGGCTTGAATAAAGACTGGAGGTAGATGGGTTATTACACAAAGTAAAACTATTTCCCCATGTTTATTCCCGCCCCCCCCCCCCCCCCCCCCGCCACTGTCAACTGCTGGAAATGGCCCACCTTGATTATCACTACAAAAGGTTTTTCCCTCCCCCACTCTCTTGCTGGTAATAGCTCACCTTACCTGATCACTCTTGTTACAGTGTGCATGGTAACACCCATTGTTTCATGTTCTCTGTATATAAATCTCCCCACTGTATTTTCCACTGCATGCATCCGATGGAGTGAGCTGTAGCTCACGAAAGCTTATGCTCAAATAAATTTGTTAGTCTCTAAGGTGCCACAAGTACTCCTTTCAAACTAGTGATCCTTGGCTGTTGAAGTGGCCTCTAGAGGTTAATGGCAATTGGTGGAGATCAGTGATTCTCAAACTATGGGGTGCGCCTGCCTAGGGAGGTGAAGGCATGTGACAAGGGCCCTGCAAGCTACCCTGCCATCTCAAAATACACCCTACCTTTCTAAACCCACAGAGTTTTTTTTCCCGAGGAAGCTCAATGAGATAACAGGACAAAAAAAGTTGAAGTGTCCAACACTGTTAACATGAAGGCAACTGAGGCTTCTTACCATGTGGCTTTGCGCATTGCTAAACCTGGTAAGCTACTACTTCCAGCTGCAAAGGATATGTGTGCAGTGATTATAGGAGAGAAAGCAGCATCACAGCTAGACATGATGCCACTTTCATGTCATATTCCAGAGATGGCCCCTGATGTAAAAGAGCAGTGCCAAGAAAGTGTTTGTCAGAGCCCATATTATTCAATTCAGATAGATGGGTCTACCAAGAGATCGAATGCTGCACAGCCACTGATGTATATTAGTTTTGCTACAGCAACAGAATTAAAAGAGGAATTTCTGTTTTGCCATCCACTTCCAACATGAGCCACTGGCAAAGAGGTTTTTAAACTATTAAATAATTTTGTCCAAGACACAGGCCTTGATCGAGGATGTTGTTTTGGAATTTTCAGCAATGGAGCACGGTGAATGACAGGACGGCATAGCAGGCTTGTGACACGGATACAAGAAGTGGCCCCCACAGCAACCTGGAATCATTGTGTGATCCACAGACAGGCATCGAGTGCTAAGAAGATGCCAGAGGAGCTCAGCAATGTTCCTGCAGTTGAGGTAAAAATGGTAAACTTTATAAAAGTCGTGCCAAGTTTATTCAAGGGGTTTTGCCATTTTATGCCAAGAGATGGGGGCAAACTTCACACAGTTGCTGTTACATGCAGAAGTTCGTTGGCTGTCCAGGAGCAAGGTGCTGACAAGACTATGTTAACTGCGTGAGAATGTCTGTATTCTTCTTGCCGATAATAACTGTCCACTTGTACAGCATTTCAGTGATACTCATTGGATATCCCTGTTGTCATATCTGGCTGATATATTCAAGCGACTGAATTCTCGGAATGCGTCACTTCAAGGATGAGATGCAAATGTTTTCATTGCTAGTGATCGGATAGCAGTGTTCGGTAACAAATTTGAACTGTGGTCCTCACATGCGCCAGAGGGATCTATTTCTGCCACAGTGCGGTGTTCTGTCAGTTGTCACTATCCAGGATGTAATTGTGCAGCACTGAGGGGGTCTGCAGTTCTGTGAATACTTTCCTGAAGTGGGCAAAGACAAATGTAATCAACGGATCAGGAACCCATTCAGCTTAATGAAGAACCCCACAGATATACGGTCTTCAAAAGAAGAGGAAAACCTTATCGACCTGTCAACCGACAAGGAACTGCAGCACAACTTTTCACAAATGCCAGTCAAACTTTTGGTTATCAGTGGGATCTGAGTTTCATGAGTTAACACACCAGGCTCTTAAAACCCTCATTCCTTTTTCACCCTACTGCCTATGTGAGCGCAATCAAAACAAAATACTGCTCCTGGCTTTCTGTTGAAGAGGAGTTATGTCTCTTCCTTTCTACACCGCAACCCCAAATTCCACTACTTTGTGCAGCAAGGAAACAAACACACCCCTCCCACTGATAAGACAGGGCTGATGGATATTATGCTGAATTAATAGGACACCAAACATTGATATGTTTCTTAAAATGTCTGTGAAGTTTTATTTTAGCTGTTTCCTTTTGTACTATTTTTGAACTTAAGCACTTCTGAAACTCCTACTGATCTATATTGATCAAATCCCTTCTACTTTTTTCTTCATTTTTTGAAACATAGTATTTTCAGTTTGTTATATTGTTTTAGTAAACTATGGGGAGGCGCAGTTATTGTTTTCATAGCTCAGGGAGGCTCACGATGACAAAAAGTTTGAGAACTATGGGTGTAGATCAATGAAGCCTTCAAGCTACTCTAGCTTGCAGTAGAGGGACTAGCCCAGGACCTTCCCCCCTCCCCCATCCCAGAGAATCAGAGCCTCAAATTACAACAAAATCATCTATAAGAAAGTGTATTACAGCCTTATGCCTGCTGGAGCATTACAAAACACTTTACTTTCACTTGCTGCTGACTACTTGGTATAGCGGAAGGCAGATGTTCATGCCTGCCACAGTGAACTTTTCCTTTGTCTCTAATGGGGCCCAGTTAAGGCTGCAGTTGTTATTTGAGTGTGAGCTGTTGCTTTGTTTAAGAAGTGCAACTTCAACTCAGGTTTTCCTGAATTTCCTACTATGAAGGCTACGTTTTAGTCATGGGTATTTTTAGTAAAAGTCATGGACAGGTCACAGGCAGTAAACAAAAATCCATGGCCCATGATTGGTCCATGACTAGTACTATATACACCTGACTAAATCTTTGGGGAGGGGGCACCTGGGAGTGCTGCAGGTGCTCATGGGGGGGCAGTCCGGGACCCCCATGGGTGCTCATCGGGGGATGGGGGGGAGTGGCATGCAGTCTGGGCTGGTGCTGGGGGGCAGGGGAGGGAGGATTGACAGGGCTGGCAGGCTCCCTACCCAGCTCCTCAGAAGCGGTGATATGTCCCTCCCTCAGCTTCTAGCTCCATGCGCTGCCCCCGCCCCAAGCACTGGCTCCACAGCTCCCACTGGCTGGGAACCACAGCCAGTGGGAACTGCGGGGGCGGTGCCTGTGGGCAGAGGCAGCATGCAGAGCTAGGAGCGGAGGGAGGGACATGTCACCATTTCCAGGGAGCCCCCCAACCAAGGTAAGCACTGCCCAGACCCCTCACCCCATCCCGTGCCCCAACCCCCAGCCCTGAGCCCCCTCCCACACCCAAACTCCTGGTGCTGGTGGCGGGGGGGAGGTGCAGTGGCCTGAGACTGCCCCAGCAGTGGCTGGCCCAGGGGCTGCCTGAGTGGCTCAGGCAGCCCAGGCCAGCCGCACCAGCCACTGCAGAAGTCACAGAGGTCCCAGAATCCATGACTTCCGTGACCTCTGTGAGAAACTTGCAGCCTTACCTATGATTATTTCTCTACCATTCTTGAAAGGTAATATACCCTCAAAATACTGATAACCTCCCCTGCCTGAGGAGGTTAATAACTTGGAAACAAAAAGACTCAGACTTATAGACACGTAGGACTGAAGCCATCAGGTCCAGTCCTTTGAGTTGGAGCAGGATCAAGTAAACCTAGACTACCCCCGACAGTGGTTGTCCAGCCTGTTTTTTTAAAGTCTCCAATGACGGGGATTCCACAACCACTCTTGGGAACCTAGTCCAGAGCTTAAGTA
The DNA here is from genome assembly GCF_015237465.2 of Chelonia mydas. NCBI lineage: Eukaryota > Metazoa > Chordata > Testudines > Cheloniidae > Chelonia > Chelonia mydas. The sequence continues at coordinate 107,510,812 of NC_057849.1, read as the reverse complement.
CCCTTATAGTATCCTAATATCTAACCTAAATCTCCCTTGATGCAGACTAAGCCCATTACTTCTTATCCAACCTTCCATGGACATAGAGAACTGATCATCTTCTTTCTAACAACCCTTAACATATTTGAAGGCTGTTATAAGGTCCCCCCTCCGTCTTCTTTTCTCAAGACCAAATGTGCCCAGGTTTGTTAGGTGTTTTTTTTTTTTTTTTTTTTGGGGGGGGGGGGGGGGGGGGGGGGGGGGGGGGGGGGGCGGGGGGACATTCCTCCTGGGTCAAGTTTTCTAAACCTTTTATCATTTTTGTTGCTCTCCTCTGGACGCTTTCCAATTTGTCCACACATCCTTCCAAAATTGTGTGCCCAGAATTGGACACAGTACTCCAGCTGAGGCCTAACTAATGCCAAGTAGAGCAGGACAATTTATAATACACCCCAGAATGACAGCCTTTTTTTGCAGACATATCATATTGTGGACTCATTCAATTTGTGATCCACTACAACTCCCAGATCGTTTTCAGTAGTACTGCTGTCTAGCAGTTATTCCCCATTTTGTAGTTGTGCATTTGATTTTTCCTTCCTAAGTGAAGTACTTTGCTCTTGTCTTTATTGAATTTCATCTTTTTGATATCTGACCAGTTCTCCAATTTGTTACGGTCATTTTTAATTCTAATCCTGTCCTTAAAAGTGCTAGGCAACCCCTCCCAGCTTGGTGTCATCTGCAATTTTTTAAAGCAAACCCCATTATACAAGTCATTGATGAAAATACTGACTAGTACCAGACCTAGGACTGTGGGACACCACTAGATAGTTCTCTGAACTGGGAGGGTGTATCAATAACTACAATCTTTCAACCATTTATGCACATGCCCCTTATAGTAATTTCATCTAGACCACAGTTCCCTCATTTGCTTGCGAGAACATCATTAGGACTGTGCTCAAAACAAGGCAAGAGAGAGAGAGAGAAAGAGAGAGAGAGAGAAGGAATCTTAGACGAATTGACAGAGTGAGAGAACACCCCTAAGTCTAATTATAATGGGGGTCAGGCCCTGGTAGCCCAAAATGAGGGCTGGGCTACACTACAGAGTTAGGCTGGTTTAACTACATTGCTCAGAACTGAAAAGTTTCATGACCTGTGCGATTTAATTATGATGACCTAATCCCCAGTGTAGACACTGCTAGGTCAAGAGAAAAAATTCTTCCTTTGATGTAGTTGTTGCCTCTCAGGAGGTGGAGTTACTACAGTGACAGAAGAATCCCTTCCAGCACTGTAATAAATGTCTCCACTGTAGCCTTTTAGTGTAGACGAGAAACTGGACCGTAGAAACAAAATGAGGAAGACAGGTAATAATCACATCTACTTACCAGATACAGTCTTACATGGCCCTCATCATTGTGATGTCTGAGCATCCAAGCATTGGACACTGAAAACTCTGGGTGCAAGAGTGCTCTGTCAAGCAAGAGTGCTTCTTACAGAGGTACCGTCTGGAAGTGGGTTGGATTGATGAAGAAATATTTGAAGAAGGTTTGGTCTTAAAGACAGGTTGTCTACCACCACACTCTGGCACCCTGCCCCCTTTCTACCACAGCCCCAAGATTTATATTCCCTCCAGAGATAACTTCCCTAAGGAGGGCCAGTGCCGAAAGGGAAGTGCAGTGATGATAGTCAACAGGTGGACAAAAGTTGGAGGGCCCTCGAACTAGATGGTGGGTGGCCAGTCCTTCCACACCACTCCCCACAGTAAAAGGAAAGAAAGATGAAATTTGCCATTGTGCATTAGTTACAATACTTCATAATCAAAGGAATGTATGTAGCACTTTAAACACAGTTACTTGGAATTCAGAGCAGTAATTTGTCATATGCAAGAATAGTTAAAGGTTTTTGGAGAAAATCTGCCATATTAGCCTATTTGCCAGGACATTAAGTGATCAGGGAAACTGCTCTTAATCTGAATACTTTAGATGCTATTAGATACAATTGGAACAATTATATCTGCTACTTAAAGTTATCAATAATAGCTCTTCGTCCTATATTGCATTTTCAAAATGCCATTAGAGACGGTCAAATAATACAAAAAAATTGTTCAGCAGATGTTGAATAGTTTCCTATAAAATATCACAATATCACAATTAATTACCCAGATTATAAATCAGAACAAATAGTCCAAAAGTTGACTATATAAAAGTATTTAAGAATAGTTTTTCCATTATTTGCCCACCTTTAGAAAACAGCTCTGACATGGACTTCCTCACTGCCCTGGGATAAGTCATTTAACTTTTCTGTGCCTTAGTTTAAAATGGGAGTAACATCTGACAGAGGTGTTGTGAGACTAATTCATAAATGTTTGTGAAGCACTTTGAAATCCTCTAATGCAAGGAATATTATTATATATTAATATATATAATTATATTATTAGTTAGGAGAGCTGCTCACAAATGGGAAAATTTTGTGCAAACTGATTCCCTTTTCATACAAAATTTTAAATTTAGAAAAAAAATATACAGCTCTAATTATTATTGTGCAAGGCTGAAAGCCAGGTAGAGTAGTGTTACTATACTGGCAGAGAAAAGAGCCAAGATCAGCAGTGAGCATTAGACAGATTCCAGGCATGTCATGAGTCCAGCATCAATAATATTTTTCCCCAAAGAGAATTATAGTCACTAAAAAACAAAACAAAACAAGAGTGTTTTAATTTTTTAAAAAAGTCCCTTCAAATAAAGAAACTCCATATTAGGACAGCAATTGGACACTCCAGGATGCACATTATCAAAGCTTTAATGCATTTCTAGGGTGATTAAAGTCACTCAGACTTCCGCCCTGTGTCTTGCAGCACACCCAGAACATGCGTTAATGGCCCAGTGTCTTATTGCTTAATTAAATGATTAAGCACTTTCCATGTGGAATACAATCTGTTAAGCAACAGATTCTGGCATGTCTCACACTGAAAACACATTAAAAGTTCTTGCCATCTGTAAAGGAAAAGGGGTGGGAGGGGAAAAAAGGTACCCATTGGCAGTACACTGTTTTAAATGGATCCAATCAAATGTGCCAGCACTGAACACTAGCAACAGTATAAAAACATGAACTTTGCTCCCAATGCCTGTCATAATCAGCACAAGGAGATGAAACAGAAGAAGAGAGGTTGTTAGATATGGACCAGGTGGCCAATGCTCCTTAGATCTCCTGTTGGTAATGCCGAAAATCTTTTCTGAGAACTCAAGCCAGTGGTGGGCTGTAACCCTCTCATGCCGTTGAAAGCATGTTGTTCCCTAATAAAATTATTACCACTACTAGTTAAGCTACATGGACTGGACAAAACACTGGAAAAGGTACTGTAGGTGTAACCTACTCAATGTGTTGCTATGTCCCGCTCTAGTGGTCACTGGACCACACACAGAGGTTGTCAAGCCTGCTGCAGTCCTGGTTAATAGAGGTAGGTGTTTTAGCTCAGGTAACAGAGACTCGTGTTTTAGATCCAGAGATCCCAGATTCAATCCCTGCTGCCAACAATGCACACAGGGGTGCAGCATAACACAGGCACTGCCAAAACCAAGTCTGTGTTCCCTACAGACAGTTCCAAGAGACTATACTCTCCATCACATTTTAGCATCCTTTGGCCCTACACATCCAGTATCTGCTCTAGAAGAATGTTTAGACAAGATGTTTGGGCCATAGGCAGAAATGCAAATCAATTATAATAAATTTAGACTAGATCAAAGGTCAGCAGGCATTGGCTGGCAGGTGGCCATCAGCTTTGGCAGGCAAGTAGATTTCAGATGCACAAGTTGCAGCCTTATTTAGATCACTATGACCTAGCAACAGTAGCATATTATCCCCTGTGGTCATGAGGCTTGACGATTGCAGGGCATCTCCAATTCCTGCTGATTGTTCTGAATGCAGCAGCACATTTGCTCACTGGTGCGAGCAGCCACCACCTTATGTTCACCCTCTGTTCTTTACCTCGGTCTATAAAATGATGGACAGACTTTGAGACGACTGTCTTCAGATCTCTTAACGGAGCAGCTCTACAGTCATTACCCAAGGAGGCCTCCAAATTGGAGCAACGCTCTGGAGGCACCCAAAAAAAAAAAGCCACATCGCAGAGTTCAATCTGGGGTCTACATCCACAAAATTCTCCTGGATCCCTGATCAGTATCAGTGCTCAGACACCTTTTATCCTTTGAGGATTCCTCACATCTTAGGTCCATAGGCAAATGTGGCATAGGTCCACTGCAGCCATAGAGTATAGAACTCAGTTTGCGTTAACATTTCTGAACTCTTCTTCCATATCTGAAAGTTACCTCAACTTTTGTGAAAGATGTTTCTAGTATGATGATTGATGGTCTTATATTTAACAAACTCTTTGCACCACACTCCTTGTTTTCTTCTCTGTTGTGTCTTTTGCTCTTTACACAACAAAAGCAAAATGAAGAACTCACCCAGGCACAATTGGGTCCCAAGTAACTGTGTTTACTAAACATTTACAAACATGCAAGGCCTAACTGCATACATACTACTGCTCTGACTAGCTCTTGGCAGCTTCTGAAGCAGAGTATGCCATTAGAGGGCTCAAACTATTTAAAGGGATACTACCCTATTCCTATACACTTCATATTCTCTTTGTATTAACATTGATTAGTTTTGTTTAAATATGAGGCCCTGATTCACCAAAGCAGTTAAGCACTGTAGTTTCTCATGTGCTTAAAGCTAAGCAGGTACTTAAATGTGCTTTGCTGGATCAAGACCCCAAAGAGCTTTAATTATATTTGTTTGCATTATATTGTGAAGTTTCCCCAAGTGTTGCAGTAGGGGGCACCTTATAAATATGATTTTTATTATCTGTCCTCTGTTTGTGAGCATCTTCAGGGCTTGCCTTGCAACAGTATTTATATAGTTAGGTTACCACTTTGTGTTATTAACCATCTCTTACTTAAAGATTTAGAATTTGGAACGGAACAAAGTATTTTTTTTAAAAACTCATAACTAAAACAAAGTTCCTTTCTGTTTAGGATTGTACGAGTACTAAACCGGAGTATCTAAAAAAAATCTTCATCTTCATGTACAGATACCTTAATCCTTTTTCCAGTCTCTCCCTTTCTCAATTAATTCTTCTGTCAGAAGGCACATAAGAGAAAAGAAGCAATGGTTCTCTTGTCCAGTGTGCAACTAATCTGATAAGCGAGTATAAAAATAAAGGGACCCACTAATATCTAGCAGCATATTGATACAGTTTACCTCTCGGCAACATCTTCAAGATCTCATCACTAGATGGCGGCGACCTTCACAAATTTCTAATCAATGAGAGTTTTATTCTCAAAATGTGCTAACCTTCTGCATTTCTCCCATTAAATAGTGACTAGTGCCACTTTTCTATTCACACTATTCTGTAAAATGCCTATGTTACAAACAATTAGGAACTTCAGTAGATTTATTTTAAATGTGGGCATTTAGGAAAAGTATTTGTTAGAGTGCACCACCCTTACAGAAAGCTGTCAAATTTAATAGGGAATGATAACCTTGCTATGACTTAAGACCAACCTAGTGAATTCTATAGCAGAGATATAATTCCCTATTCAATTGTAGACTAATGGTTAGAGTACTTACTGTAGAACCCTCTTGGTTTCATCATTATTACATTTTCTAGAACTTTTCCATAAAGGAATACTGAGCTTTTGTACAACCATATATTTCAGTTCCAGTCTCCATTAATTTTACTATGAATTTTCAAAGCAAAACTCACTCCATATGAGAAAAAGGAATCAAGATACACAAAGGCCAGTGGAGGCAATGGGGAGTTAATCTGCATGAGCAAACTGGTCCTCTTCTGGGACTTTGCAAGATGTGACCAAGGATCACAGGAGCGATTCTGCACCCTCTTCTGAAAATTGGTCCAGCTGATGCAAAGATTAGCTCTATGCAGAAAATGGGGGGCTATGCACCCTTCAGGATTTCACTCCCTATTTGGATTTACTTCACACAATGAAATACGAGCAGCATTTGTCACATTTTAAGTTGATTCAGAGTTTATTACCAGAATAAGCAAGCATGTGTTTCCTTCTGTTCATTTTGAGGTCTGGAGATGAGGTAAAGTATGCACTCTATACCAGACTGTACCTAAAAGCCATTTACTTTTGAGTCAATACCTCTCCAAACACATTGGCTAATTTCTCACCCAAACTTATTAAATGCTATATTCACTACTACTCCCCAAAAAGGTAGAACAACTCAAATTTATATTTTTCTGATTAAAGTAACGATATCTCTGAAGGAGATTCTGCAAATGTTACTTCTGCAAGAAACTTGTTTTTAAAGAACTCCAAAACTTGGTCTGTCTCAAAAAATGTAATGTTTCCATTTCTTCCTTTTGGTCTAAATTAAAAGTGAACTTAAGATCTGAGAATAGTTCCTTTTCCCACAGCCACTGTGGCCAATTACACTAATGCACACTGCACACCTTGGAAGGTGCTGACAAGTATGCTCACAGGAGTATTGAAGTTATTCTTTCTACAAGAAAGAATTGTACAAACACATGGTACACATGCATTGTACAAACACATGGTAAGTGATAGTCAGTGCCCTCAAAGAGATTACAATTTAAGAATAGAAAAGTGAAGGGAAATTGTGAACCTCATATGTATCAAAAAAATCTGTTGCATATCTGTGGATTTTAGAGCGTGCTGAGACTGTTCGAGCATATGACTGTCAACAATGCACACAATAAGAAAAACAGTCATGCAGATGGTATGTTCTTTCACCATGTATTTCACACAATCCTGGAATGTCACATCTGTACCATATTTTTTGTTACATCAGTGTTTCCCAAAGTGTGGTACGCGTACCCCTAGTGGTACGTGAAAGGGTTTCAAGGGGTACGGGGCAGAATTTTTTATTTTACTTTATCATAATGGGACCCCCAGCCAGTGGGCTGAGCGGGGCCGGCAGACAGAACCCCAGACCCGCAGCGGGCTGAGCGGCTCAGCCCGCTGCCACTCTGGGGCTCCATCAGCCGGCTCCTGCCAGCCGGGGTCCCGGCCGCCAGCCCCACTCATCCCGCTGCCGGCCTGGGGTTCCGTTCACACTGCCGGCAGTCAGGGCCAGCTCCAGCTTTTTTGCCGCCCCAAGCAGCGAAGAAAAGAAAAGCGGAAGTCGTACTGCCGAAGAGCTGCGCCGAAGAAAGAAGAGGGTCAGAAGCACAGCAGAACCGACGCAAACCATGCGTGTGTGTTATCGCGGCTGGGGCAATACACTTGCCTTTGTGGCGTGCGCAGAAGTTATACTGACGGATAAAAGTGAATAACTACTCTAAAGATCGTAGCAAGTACATACTTGATGTGTATTAATATACAAAATTTCTCTTTGTTAAACCCATTTACAATGGATCGCTGGCTAAAAACGGGAAGTTTGAAACTTACAAAAGAAAATAATTAAGGAAATGTGAATGGTAGTGATACTTATGCCGAAAAATGCAGTGATATGGCTACATCAGACAATTGTGACAAAATTAGTGAACAGTGTGAACCATAAAGGATAAAGGAGTTTGAGGCGCAAGTAGTGTTCTCGTCCATCCTCCCCATGGAAGGAAAAGGCCTGGGTAGAGACTGTCGAATGGTGGAAGTCAACGAATGGCTATGCAGGTGGTGTCGGAGAGAAGGCTTTGGATTCTTTGACCATGGGATGGTGTTCCAAGAAGGAGGAGTGCTAGGCAGAGATGGGCTCCACCTAATGAAGAGAGGGAAGAGCATCTTCACAAGCAGGCTGGCCAACCTAGTGAGGAGGGCTTTAAACTAGGTTCACCGGCGGAAGGAGACCAAAGCCCTGAGGTAAGTGGGGAAGTGGGATACCGGGAGGAAGCACGAGCAGGAGCGCGTGAGAGGGGAGGGCTCCTGCCTCATACTGAGAGAGAGGGGTGATCAGCGGGTTATCTCAAGTGCCTACACACAAATGCACGAAGCCTGGGAAACAAGCAGGGAGAACTGGAAGTCCTGGCAAAGTCAAGGAATTATGATGTGATTGGAATAACAGAGACTTGGTGGGATAACTCATATGACTGGAGTACTGTCATGGATGGATATAAGCTGTTCAGGAAGGACAGGCAGGGCAGAAAAGGTGGGGGAGTTGCACTGTATGTAAGAGAGCAGTATGACTGCTCAAAGCTCAACTATGAAACTGCAGAAAAACCTGAGCGTCTCTGGATTAAGTTTAGAAGTGTGAGCAACAAGGGTGATGTCGTGGTGGGAGTCTACTATAGGCCACCGGACCAGGGGGATGAGGTTTGACGAGGCTTTCTTCTGGCAACTCGCAGAAGTTTCTAGATCGCACGTCCTGGTTCTCATGGGAGACTTCAATCACCCTCATATCTGCTGGGAGAGCAATACAGCAGTGCACAGACAATCCAGGAAGTTTTTGGAAAATGTAGGGGACAATTTCCTGGTGCAAGCGCTGGAGGAACCAACTAGGGGCAGAGCTCTTCTTGACCTGCTTCTCAGAAACCGGGAAGAATTAGTAGGGAAAGCAAAAGTGGATGGGAACCTGGGAGGCAGTGACCATCAGATGGTCGAGTTCAGGATCCTGACACAAGGAAGAAAGGAAAGCAGCAGAATACGGACCCTGGACTTCAGAAAAGCAGACTTTGACTCCCTCAGGGAACTGATGGGCAAGATCCCCTGGGAGAATAACATGAGGGGGAAAGGAGTCCAGGAGAGCTGGCTGTATTTTAAAGAATCCTTATTGAGGTTACAGGGACAAACCATCCCGATGTATAGAAAGAATAGTAAATATGGCAGGCGACCAGCTTGGCTTAACAGTGAAATCCTTGCTGATCTTAAATACAAAAAAGAAGCTTACAAGAAGTGGAAGATTGGAGAAATGACCAGGGATGAGTATAAAAATATTGCTTGGGCATGCAGGAGTGAAATCAGGAAGGCCAAATACACCTGGAGTTGCAGCTAGCAAGAGATGTTAAGAGTAACAAGAAGGGTTTCTTCAGGTATGTTAGCAACAAGAAGAAAGTCAAAGAAAGTGTGGGCCCCTTACTGAATGAGGGAGGCAACCTAGTGACAGAGGATGTGGAAAAAGCTAATGTACTCAATGCTTTTTTTGCCTCTGTCTTCATGAACAAGGTCAGCTCCCAGACTACTGCACTGGACAGCACAGCATGGGGAGGAGGTGACCAGCCCTCTGTGGAGAAAGAAGTGGTTCGGGACTATTTAGAAAAGCTGGACGAGCACAAGTCCATGGGGCCGGATGCGTTGCATCCGAGAGTGCTAAAGGAGTTGGCGGATGTGATTGCAGAGCCATTGGCCGTTATCTTTGAAAACTCATGGCGATCAGGGGAAGTCCCGGACAACTGGAAAAAGGCTAATGTAGTGCCCATCTTTTAAAAAGGGAAGAAGGAGGATCCTGGGAACTACAGGCCAGTCAGCCTCACCTCAGTCCCTGGAAAAATCATGGAGCAGGTCCTCAAGGAATCAATTCTGAAGCACTTAGAGGAGAGGAAAGTGATCAGGAACAGTCAGCATGGATTCACCAAGGGCAAGTCATGCCTGACTAATCTAATTGCCTTCTATGACGAGATAACTGGCTCTGTGGATGAAGGGAAAGCAGTGGACGTGTTGTTCCTTGACTTTAGCAAAGCTTTTGACACTGTCTCCCACAGTATTCTTGCCAGCAAGTTAAAGAAGTATGGGCTGGATGAATGGACTATAAGGTGGATAGAAAGCTGGCTAGATTGTCGGGCTCAATGGGTAGTGATCAATGGCTCCATGTCTAGTTGGCAGCTGGTATCAAGTGGAGTGCCCCAAGGGTCGGTCCTGGGGCCGGTTTTGTTCAATATCTTCATTAATGGTCTGGAGGATGGTATGGATTACACCCTCAGCAAGTTTGCAGATGACACTAAACTGGGAGGAGAGGTAGATACGCTGGAGGGTAGGGATAGGATACAGAGGGACCTAGACAAATTGGAGGATTGGGCCAAAAGAAATCTGATGAGGTTCAACAAGGACAAGTGCAGAGTCCTGCACTTAGGACGGAAGAATCCAATGCACCGCTACAGACTAGGGACCAAATGGCTTGGCAGCAGTTCTGCAGAAAAGGACCTAGGGGTTACAGTGAACGAGAAGCTGGATATGAGTCAACAGTGTGCCCTTGTTGCCAAGAAGGCCAATGGCATTTTGGGATGTATAAGTAGGGGCATTGCCAGCAGATTGAGGGACGTGATCGTTCCCCTCTATTCGACACTGGTGAGGCCACATCTGGAGTACTGTGTCCAGTTTTGGGCCCCACACTACAAGAAGGATGTGGAAAAATTGGAAAGAGACCAGCGGAGGGCAACAAAAATGATTAGGGGACTGGAACACATGACTTATGAGGAGGGGCTGAGGGAACTGGGGACGTTTAGTCTACGGAAGAGAAGAATGAGGGGGGATTTGATAGCTGCTTTCAACTACCTGAAAGGGGGTTCCAAAGAGGATGGCTCTAGACTGTTCTCATTGGTAGCAGATGACAGAACAAGGAGTAATGGTCTCAAGTTGCAGTGGGGGAGATTTAGGTTGGATATTAGGAAAAACTTTTTCACTAGGAGGGTGGTGAAACACTGGAATGCGTTACCTAGGGAGGTAGTGGAATCTCCTTCCTTAGAAGTTTTGAAGGTCAAGCTTGACAAAGCCCTGGCTGGGATGATTTAATTGGGGATCGGTCCTGCTTTGAGCAGGGGGTTGGACTAGATGACCTCCTGAGGTCTCTTCCAAGCCTGATATTCTATGATTCTATGATCTGTAAGTTTAATGTATCAGCTGCAAAGAAAATGAGAAAAGCCCGCAAATATGTTGAAGGATATCTTAAACTGGGATTTTCATAGACTGGTGATGAGGTGGAGCCTGTTCCACTATATGCGATTTGTTACGAGACTCTCACAAATGAAAGTATGAAACCATCTAACCTAAAATGCCATTTCGATAGCAAACAAAGAATATGCGGGAAAACCTGTAGAATTCTTCAAAAATAGGTGCAAAGATCTCCAAAAGTCCCAGAAAACAATTCATAACGTGATGGGAGGTGAAAATATGGAAGCTTTGGAAGCTTCATATAGTGTGGCGTACTTAATTGCAAAGTCCGGAGCTGATGAAGTGATTGGCGGGACATTAGTAAAACCTGCAGCCAAAGTAATGGTGCAAGTGATGATTGGAGACACGGCTAGCAAAGCTATAGATCGTGTCCCCCTCTCAAATACTGTTCATCGTAGAATCACAGATATGGCCAAAAACGCAATTATTGTCAAGAGTAAAAAAGAGTCGCTACAATGCACTGCAAGCGGATGAATCCACTGATATTGTGAATTTAGCTAATCTTTTGTTGTTTGTTAGATACTGAATAATGAAGTCCATGATGATATTTTGTTCTACCAACCTATACCAACACATACAATTGGAGAAGCTATTTTTAAAGTTATTGATGACTATCAAAAACAATGACTTGGATTGGAGTCGTTGTGTAGGAATAAGCACGGATGGCGCCAGAGCCATGACTGGTTTGAAGAAAGGAGTTGTTGCACGTATTCAAGCTGTTGCACCAGAAGCAAAATTGACTCATTGTTGCATTCACAGGGAAGCACTCGCACCCAAAACATGCAGGCAGATCTAAAGCAAGTACTGGATGAAGCTGTGAAAATAATCAATTTTATGAAAGCCCGCCCTCTGAACACCCGGCTGTTTTCTCAGCTTTGTGATGAGATGAGCAGTGATTACACGCACCTCCTATTTCACACTGAAGCACGTTGGCTTTTGCGTGGAAAAGTTCTGAATCGCCTGTTTGAGCTGCGAGAAGAACTGCAAGTTTTTTTAGATGAAACCTTTAACCTGCGAGACTGTATACATGACCGGAAATGGCTAATGGATATTGCAGATATCTTTGCTCATTTAAACAACCTCAATTTATCCTTGCAAGGGAAACTCATATCCATATTCCATGTTCAAGACAAAGTGAGCGCCATGGTCGCAAAATTGAAACTGTGGCATAAACATCTTAGTCGTCGTGAACTGGATTCCTTTCCATCTCTTCATGACTTAGTAATAAACTCAACTAATGAACTTGACAGTAATGTGTTGCAAACCATGAAGCAGCATTTGGAAAGCTTGCAGAAATACCTTTGGAAGTATTTCCCTGAACCGGACAGCATCTTTGAATGGATAAGGAAGTCTTTTATCATCAATGTTCAAACATTGCCAAATAACCTCTCTGCTTCAGAAGAACAGCTCTTGGAGCTGGCTTCAGATAGCTTCCTGAAAACAAAATTTGAGCAAAATACACGAACGTCATTTTGGCTGGGGGTTAGCTCTGAATATCCAGCTCTATCCGACAAAGCTGTCAAGTATCTTCTGCCTTTTCCCACCTCATATTTGTGTGAGATCGGATTCTCTACTCTGGTTGGCATCAAAACAAAAAAATGAAATCATCTTATTGACGTGGAGCCCCATCTTCGTCTTAAGATCACAAACATTGAGCCAGATATCCCCGCGATAGTGTCTGGTCAAAAGCAGTTCCATTCCTCGCACTGAATAGTTTGGTTTGTACTGAAAATTTTTCAATACTGAAATAGTAAGTATTAAAACTAGTGCTTTCTTCACTAACCTACCCGAAACAGCTTATTTTAATTTCAGAATGATATGAATTCACTATATATATACACTGTTCTGCCAGACTGTTGATTCACTTCTATTATTTTAATTATTTCTAGTACTATTTCTATATGTAACTATTATTTCTATTAAAATTTTTGTTTCAATTGTATGTAATAAAATTTTGTATTTATTTCTAATAAAACATTTAATCCAGAATGAAACAAATTAGGAGTGTGTTATAAAAATGTGGCTCCCCCCACCCAAATTATCTTCACCGGAGAAGGGGTACGCCAGTAAGACAAATGTCTCAAAAGGGGTACACAACTGCTGTAAGTTTGGGAAACAGTGTGTTACATGATAAGCAAAAAAAATTGAAATTAAAGACCACTATCTAGTGTGCATTAAGTCAAGATATAGTCTAATTAAACTGGACTTCATTAATATTAGAGAACTATCATTTGGTTCGGTTTGTGACTAAACTGGTTATCTAGAAGTCCAAAATTCAAAATACTAGAAATAGATGAGAGTCCTTTTCACTCCCCCACGCCCCCCCCCAAAATTTTAAATGAAGTTTTAAAATGTGTGCAAATATCAATATAGAACAACTCACTATCCCAAAGTGCCCCTTCACCACGTAGTGTTGCCGCACTTCTACCTCAGCTACCCCATCATGCTCTTTGGCCTACTCCAGCCATAAATGAGACTTGGCCCTGAGGCCAAGCCACTTTAAAGCATTCAACCTCTTCTGCGGTAAACAGAGTCACTTACTCCAAGTCCAAAAACACCCTGGCCCTGCTGGGGTCAACCTTCAGCAACCTTCCTTGCAGGCAGACTTCCAGCAGCAACATCCTATCAACCCAAGCATCTGGGTCAGGTATACCTGGGGCCTCTGTCAGGCCTTGTCCCTCAGCCAGTTGCCACATTGGAGCAGCTTAACTGCTGGGATTTCCTTCTCTTACATCCAACCACCAGGGTAAGTGTAGCAGGACAGGGCTAATTGAACAGGGCTGACTGGGCCCAGACCTCCTGGCCCTTAGAGGGGCAGGCTGCCCTGTTACAACCAGTGTAAATTTATAAATGTCAAATATTTGTGTCATCATGACACATGTAAACATACATTTAGGTCTTTACATAAATAGCAACCATATTTAGGAGAAGAAGAAACTTACAAGTGTTTCTGGTATTCCAATTTCTGGAAGATTACATAACTAATGCAGCCTACTGCTAAGAAGAGATAGAAAATATATTGGCTGGTTTTTGCCGGTATATATAACATAATATAGTACATTTATGTAATATCTGTATTTAGAATACAATAATTACAATACTATATCTTAAACAAACACATATTCACGAACAGACCAGAGTAATGGGACTCTGCAAGGGGCCACATGTGGATCTGATTTCAGGATCAGGGTGTAGGATACTACTGAAAATGTACTTTGCACTGAGTTTCTAGGAAGAAGTAGCCCTTCCTAGGACTTACATTTTAAAGATAAATAAAAAATAGTTATCTTTTCATTCTAGAAGCACTAATGACGAAAGAAGGAATGCTATGCTGTATTTTTTAGTTGGTAACTACTTAGTAAATCAGTTCCTCAGTTTTCTGGTAGGATTTTCAGCTTTTAAATGGCTATTTGGATACTGATGCAACATTAAAAAAACCCATTATTTAGAACTGTGCAATCTTTCACTGGACATAAGAAATTATTAATTACTGTTTTAGAACACCTTATCTTACAATAAGTTTATTTATGTAAAGGTGACAGCATAAGATATGCTGAGCTTTTAGTTTAGCAACAAGTGGGGTTGGGGCAGGAGGGGGAGAAATCACAGCTATTGAATATTTACTATTTAACACAAGAGACAGAACTAGAAGTTCTGCCTGGAGAAAATAATGATGGAACCTTCAATTGTCAAGATATGCAGAGATTCTGCCCTAAAATGTGTGTATATCTATGATATAGATATATAATGGTTAAGCACTGGAATAAATTGCTTAGGGCAGTGGTTCCCAAACTTGTTCTGCCGCTTGTGCAGGGAAAGCCGCTGACGGGCCGGGCTGGTTTGTTTACCTGCCACGTCCGCAGTTTCAGCCAATCGCAGCTCCCACTGGCCGCGGTTCGCCGCTCCAGGCCAATGGGGGCTGCGGAAAGCGGCACAGGCCAAGGGATGTGCTGGCCACCCTTCCTGCAGCCCCCATTGGCCTGGAGCGGCGAACCGTGGCCAGTGGGAGCCGCGATTGGCTGAACCTGTGGATGCAGCACATAAACAAACCGGCCCGGCCCGCCAGCGGCTTTCCCTGAACAAGCGGCAGCCCTAGTTTGAGAACCACTGTTCTACATAATACTTAGTCCTGCCTTGAGTGCAGGGACTGGACTAGATGACCTCTCGAGGTCCCTTCCAGTTCTATGATTCTGTGGTTTGAGCCACATTCTCAATTTCCCCCTTACTAATCTGCATGGTGCTACTAGAATATATTAAGGCTGTTCACAATAAAGGAAATACAGTTAATATATGAACTTATTAAAGAGACCTGTTCTACTTATTAACAGGTGCCAGTTCTTTTAAATACAGAAGCCCATTAAAGGCAGCAACCACGTCCTTTCATTGAAGGAGCAGGAAATCTGTGGACAAGCCAGTTAAATCTGGGAACTAGAAGGAGTACACACACTGCAGAATAGAACCCGGAGTTTCAGGCCTTAATCAAGGTACGCCAGAAAGGCATGGGAATAAGGGCTCATACTACCTTCTTTTTACTCCTATTAAAATAAATGGGAATTATGATCTGTGCAAGAAGTGCAGGATCAAGTCCCAAGATATTAAAAGGGAACACACTTAATTGCAAATTAAAGGACTTTATGACTAACAAATCCATGTGTTCATATGGCCCTTGTCACCAATGCACCTTGAGCACAAACCAAGTATTTAAGAATAGAAATGTCAGTAGCAACCTCTTTCTTCCTTCCCAGCAAGAAGCAGTTTGATTAGTTTGCAGGTTTTTGAGAGTCTGTGCAGATGTGCATGAAGAACTTAATGAGGAAAAGTTAAGTTGAAGAAATGAGTTTTGCATTTTGTTCTGAAAGTGGTGAGGTCAGTGGTCATTCTCCTCTGTGGGAAAACTGAGCTCCCTAGTCTAGGTTCAACGCCGGTTAAAATTTTGCCTTCAGCGCTTATGACCCATCCCCTATTAATGACTAGTTTAATTGTGTCAAGACAATGGAAATATCATGAGATATAATGGTCAGGGAGGGTGAGGCAATCTTTCCACTAATTAGAGCCAGTCCCATGTAGGGCTTCGAATCTTTTTTCGGAAAGCGTCTACTTTCCTTGAAAATTTTCATTGAAAACACCAAGATCTCCCAAACTGAAAAATAGTGGGCAAAACGTGTTTGGTCTTCAATGAAGAGATTACCTTTTCAGCAGGAAAAAGATAATCTAAGTAAAGCTAGTCAGAACATATCATTCATGACAGAAACCTTGAACTAGACTTTGTATTTAATGGAGAAGCAATGCAAACAGCAGAGCCCCGCAGTGACTTGTTCGTGGTAACCTGTGTAGCTGAGCAGGAGGGCTGCTCTGTTTTATACAAGTTGGAACTCTTTTCAGATTGAGTGGCTCCATTTCTAGCCGCAACATTCAAGTCCTGAGGCTACTAATGCAGGGGTCACTGCAGAGAAGTCTGTATCTCAACCCCAGCCCTGAGCCCCCATCTGCACCTCAGCCCCAAGCTCCCTCCGGCACCCAAACTCCCTCCTGGACCCTGCACCCCCTCCCACACCCCAACCACCTGCACCAGCCCTGAGTCAACTTCTGCACCCCAAACCCCCACCAAGCCCATCCCAACCCTAGAGCCCACACACTCAGTCGCAACCCTCACCCCTCCCACACCCCAACCCCCTGCCCCAGCCCAGTGAAAGTGAGTGAGGGTGGGAGAGAGCAAGCAATGGGGGGGGGAGACTTTGGGGAAGCGATGTTCAGTTTTGTGCAATTAGAAGGTTGGCAACCCTAATCTTTAAATTAAAAAAAAAAAAAAAGACTAGATTCTTCATGAGCCTGGTAGTATGATATTGAGCATTTTCCCCTTCCAATTGCCAATTTTATCCCAGCACAGAAACTACATGAAATGAGTTGGTGGCCTTACTTTGACTTCTATTAGATAGGTGTTTACCACACAAAACCACCACTGTAATTGGGTCTGTCACTCAGCAGAGAAACAAACCCACTATGTTCTCATATACTGGAAATTTCAGGGAGAAATGCCAGCTGGAAATGCAACATTTATCTTCCTCTTGAATTTTCAAACAATGTTAAGGCCTTCTCTAGAAACTGGATTCTGCAACCAGCATATCACTCCAAAGCCTATTGTACCTGAGCTATTATGGAATGTGCAACATTCAAAATATAAATTAATTTCAATGAACCTATCCTATGGAGCTGAAATGGGCTTATCAGGATTTTCTGTAGATCACCTCAGAGAGCTCCCTCAGATTATAGTACAATCAGATATTGCCAAAGATTTAAAAAGCCACTTAGAGGTGATATTGGTTAAAAAGAAAAACAAATATTATTCTCCTCTCCCCCACCCAGCCATTCTAGAATATTCTAACCTACAGTCCTTCCTCCCACCCCTCCAAACACCCACCTGGCTCCTGTTTCTCTAGATAGCTCTGGTTTGGTGAAAATAATCTTCCACTTCCATTCCATGGCAGACTCACTCTGTCTTTAATTTAAAAAAAAATCAAAATATTTATAAACTGTTTTGTTAATGTTTGATATTTTTGGTTATTAGAGATAAATTTCATAAGCATCCAGCTGTGTGTATCTGTATCTTCCTAGTCACCACAACAATGGACTCAGGCAATTTCCAGCTAGTCTAGTCCTGCTGTGCAAGAAGTGGATTGTAATGAAATGATTAGCCAATTTTCTGCTAATGCTAATATACTCATACAACTAGTATTTATTATTATTATTAGTCACAACCAAGAATGGAGTCCTTTTGTGCCAATAAAAACATAGTAAAGGACAGTCCTGGGCCTGAAGAGCTTACTATGTAAGTAGAAAAGACAAAGACAAAGGGTAGGAGGGGAAACATTTGGGAGGGAAGTGACTTGCACAGCAAGTCAGTGGCAGAGCTGGATATGATGCCCAAGTCTCTCAACCCCCTGTCCAGTGTCTGTCCTCTAGCCCACCCTGCCTCTCAAGGTAACCCATATTCACCCAGGGTGGATTTTGTCCGTCTCTAGATGCTGGACCATGTACAAAGGTTTATGAATCTACTACAGCCCCCAAGCGAATAACTGGTTGTAGAGGCTCATGCTTTTAGATCCAGAGATCCCAGGTTCATTCCCCTCACACAATCCAGCTGGGGCATCACCAATGGGAGCCTTATTTAAGAGGGGAAAAAATTGCACCTAATATGAGGCTGCATCTCTCATATTAACGCCACCATTAGGTAGAGATCAGAAGACCCCTTTCCCTCCCTCCCAGTCGTACCCAGACTGCTCCACAGGCAAAAAGAAGACGGAAAGGTGGATCTTGCCTCTTCTCTGACTGCTTTAGCTGCTTTACTGCTCCCCCACAAGTAGTGCATGGAGAAAGAATATCCTGCACTCCTCTGAGCACAGAGACTGCAATTGCATTGGCCCTTTATATGAGCCATACAGGCACATGCAAGAGTGTTGCATCCATCTCTTCACACACACAAAATCTGGCCTTTAAACTGAAATACATATTTTGTAGAGTGCAATATACATTTATTGGGACATATAGTTATTCGCAATAAACAACACACAGAATTCACTCCGTCCACCACTGCTGTGTAGCTATCTTTGCAGTCCAAGCCAGACAAATTCAGTAAGCACTCTCATAGGAACTTGCATTCTGTATGATCCTATATATTTAACGAGGGCTTGAAAACTTTACCCAGTGCCTACCAGTCTGGCTGAAGAGATCTGTGCCACCACTTCTCATAACCTCACACCTCCCCTGCAGCGTACGCAATCCATGATTTTAAGATTCACAACCAACTTTCTATTTGATAATGGCAAGATATCCAGAAAATAGGGGTCTAAAGTAAGACTCCTCAATCAATATTTACATGACTAAAATAGCGGCAAGGCTTTCAAAGGTGCTTTGCACCCAGCCATTCTCATAGCCCTAACTTATTTACTTCAATGGGAGATGCTGGGTGCTCAGCCACTTCATTTGGTGCCAAAATACCAATTTAGGAGCCCAACTTTAGGCACCCTGGCATGCAGATCGTGGCTGAAATATTTACAAATTTAATCTAGTGCTGATAGAATAACAAAAATAAAGATTTAACATATCATTCAATGAACATCATTGGTGTCCCTCAAATGATATATTCTCCAAATAGTATTTGGCCAGCTATAGTATTTGTTGAATAATCTATTTGACAAATACCTGTGAAAGTTGTCAAATATAGTCACTGAATTTTATTCAGCCACATTTTCTTACTGTCTCTCGTTTGTGTTTGAGAAAAAGAAGGTTAGAGATAAGATAATCGTTAGAATACAGCATTGGGGAGGTATAAAGGTGAAATGAACAGAAATAGGTTTCATGTATGAAATATATTGTTCCATAGCTAAATGCTTCTCCACCCTACTATCGCAAGTGGATGGTTGCTCACCGGAAGTTAAAATAGCCCACAGAGCAAAACATGACTATACCCCAAAAGAAGAGCAAAACTAAGACCCAAATCAAAGTTTGCTTTTCTAGGGGATATCACATTAAAGCCACACCATCTTTTTCCTACAGCCCCAGCCACACCTTTTGCTTTTATGACCATCAGCTAGACACTCTTGTAAAAAGCCTAAATACCACATCTACCTTCAGTATAAATATAGCCATGTCATGGTGTTTACTCATTGCTGGGATGTCTCCGCCAGGCTGCTGTGGGAATTAGCTTCTTCCAGATCCAGTGCCCCTTCTGTCACTTGTTTGCACATCCTGCTGCCTCTCTCTCTCTCTCTGTGACTCAAGCTGCACTCTCTTTGGGGCTTGGCCCTCCAGCCAGGTCACTACATGTTTTGCCCCTTCTGGAGCATCAAAGTGTCTCCATACAAGCAGTCTTCCCATTCACTGTCTGGACTGTGCCACTTCCCCAGTGGGTGGAAGGGAAACCCGGGCCCAGTTTCTACTCTGGGTTTCAGCTCAGGGATCATCTAATCAGTAGCCAAGGTCTATAACATCCCACTTTGCTGCTATTTCCCTCTCCAGCTCTCTCAGGCTTCTGCTCTATTTCCCTTCTGGGTAAACTCTTCCTTCGGAGTCTAGATCCCCTACATTTCTACTCTCCCCCTAGGTTTCCTCCTTTCCAAGTCTACTACTCGGAGAAAAGGTGCAGGCTTCTACAGTATAGCCTGTTTTGTTTTTCCTTACCATCAGATGGGATGCAGAAGGAGGAAAGGAAGAATCATTCCCCTGTCTGGAGCTAGCTGGAGAGGAAGAATTGTCTTGGACACCAGAAGAGTCTGAAGTAAGCGACCTGTCTGGGGAGGACACTGTCTATCCAGAGATCAGTATGCAGTGTTGTTGTAGCCATGTTGGTCCCTGGATTTAGAGAGAAGGTGGGTGAGGTAATATCTTTTATTGGACCAACTTCTGTTGGTGACCGAGACAAGCTTTTGAGCTTACACAGAGAAGAACTCTAAGCTTGAAAGCTTCTTTCACTAACAGAAGTTTGTCCAATAAAAGATACTATCTGACCCACATTGTCTGTCTAATATGCAGAGATCTTATAGTCTGAGGCTCCAGTCTGCAAACATTTTCAGGATTCAGTGGGACTGTCCATTCTCATAAAAAGAACAGGAGTATTTGTGGCACCATATGGATGGAACATATAGTAAGAAAATAGATAAACATACAAACTGTGAGAGGCTAATTAGTTAAGATGAAAGTTATTCACAAGGGTATTTGCATGATGGGGGCGGGGGGGCTAACATCCTGCGCCCATAAGTTAGCAACCATTTTTTCCAAAGCCAATGAAAGAAATTATAGATTTGGTGTAGTACAATAGTTAGAGGTCACAAAGGGGCAGATATGGCCTATTAAATGAGCAATGCCTGCTAATTTAAGGGGAAATGGCACCTGACTAGTAGCAAGAAAATCATTTTTGATGTTCATAGTAACTGAGACTGAGGAAATGAGGAAGACCAAGGATTCAGATGACAGAAAGCTGTATGTAAAAGTCCACTTCCAATTCTGATTGGACTGAAAGCTTTAAACAAAATACAAATACATAATGGTTAATAAAACTTCTGTTACTATACATTCAGATGTAACACCTTGGCTTTTCCTATTATCAACTCAGTGTTCAACCTGGGAATTGATTATAAAGCCTTTGAACTTCTTTGTGTATATTTTTTGCCTGTTTTTTAAACTCAGAGTTTTTCAGTTGCTCTGAATCTACTGTATACTTAATGTAATATTTTCTTGAATCCCTGTTAAAGATGCTGTAAATGTCAGATGCATCAGAACAGACTCTGAAATGAATTAAATGTAATTCAAATTGTGCTTAAGACAAATTACTGTTAATTGAGCAATAAATATATATCAAATGTGGAATTATAAAAATAGAGAACAATATGATAGAAATTCACAAACATTATGATTACATACTTCTATCTCACTAATTATTGTGTGGCTGCATCAGGCAAGCATCTCAGTTACCAAGTATATGCATATTTGCCCTGCAGAAGTACCTGGCAGGTAAGCAGCAAAGATGAAAATGCAGATTAACAAGTCATCAAGCAAATATGTGATAAAGGGCACACAATCTCTTGAAGCTATGCTCAGTGAGGTGGGGAAAGGAAAGACTGGTCAATGCAGTTCTATGCAATGGTATATAATATACAATGTCTCTCCAGTGTAGTGAAACTCCTTAACCCCATCAAAGCACTTTAATGAACACAACCAGCAATGAGATAAAGGGAATGAGTTATAACTATGGAGCAGTGTTAAAGCACAGGTTTTTATCTATTTTATGCATGTATATGACCCCTGTAGTAGCTGAACACCTCACAATATTAATATTTATCCTTTAGAACACCTGTCTGAGATAGAGACTTGCTACTATTCCCAGATGGGGAACTGAGGCAAAGTGAGGCTAAGTAACTCATCCAAGGTCACATGGGAAGTTTGTGGAAGACCAGGGAGTTACGCCCAAGTCACTCATCCTACACTAGTGCTCAAGCCCACTGCCATCCTTCCTTTCTAGGATTTTACAGACACAGCCCCTGATTCTGATCTCACTTATCCCAGCATGAATTAGAAATAACTCTATGGAAATCAGAGTAACACTGAGTTCAGAATCAAGTGCACAAACTGTAAATGAAATCAATATTTTAAGAAAATAAATTTACATATAGCCTAAAAATGAAGATGAACAAGAACAACTGCAAAATTCAGCTGATAGACAATGCAAGCTAATTTTCAACAAACTATAATAAACATTCCTGATCACAGTAACCTAAGTAACCTACTGATGGAGCAAATATAGTTTAGGCCTAACCTAGTTCAAAAATCTTCAACTGTCCCCAAACCTACTGGTATTATGATGGCTATCTGACAGGACAGGCTGCTTGCCTATCACCAACAGGCTAGGCACAGTAATTTAAACTACTAGTAAAAAAACTATCCATTAAAACATACACAAGTGTGTTTTAGTAATTGTCCTTACCGTATCAACCTATGTTCCTGGATAACTGCTGTCTTTATAACATCTCAGCAACTAGTTTCCCAAAATGGCTACATGGTATGTGTTATCTCAAGTAAACGCCACTCACATACACCAATAACAAATGAGTGACACTTTAGAAGTATAGTGAATAGGGCTGAGAACATTTGGAGAGAGGAGCAGCAGACAGTGTTTCTCCATAGATTCCCAATAGCTGGTTGCTGTGAGAAATAGGAAGGCTGTTTGAGCTGGTAGGGGAAACTAGAGTGTTTTTCTTTAGTTTTCTGAAGGTTTTGTTGATGGTATAATATTAATAGAGTGAGGGTATGGAGGTTCCTATAAACATTTTCCCTCTGTGTTGAGTGCCATACACCTACTTAGCAACAGGACATAGCGAGTAGTACACAATTTCATAATTACATCATACATATTTTCTTGAGGAGATTCCAAAATGTCATTCTGTCTACTCACTGATGACTGAATATTGTAATAAGGTTAGTTCAGATGGACTGAACTTTTGGTTTAGTCCACACAGTTTTGTTCTCTTACAAAGCATTATAGTCCTGCAAATCTCCACTACTTGTCATCTTACTACGGTCAGATTCAGAACATTGCCATGTCCAATAAGTTAAGAAGGCTTACTTTTCCAGAGTTTCTAATGGAGTCCTATGAGACAGTCATTTTACCACTGGCTGTTTTCCTGGAGTCTATGCATTTTTTCCTCCATAAAGAACTCATCTATTTTCTTTGGGGGGGGGGGGGTACTTGAATTATTCTGAATGGCAGGCAGGCTGTATTTGTCCTCCTGGATGGATCTGTCTCTACCCTGCTGACCGTCAATGCACGTCAAAAGTAGAGCTGGTTGGGATTCGGAGCAAGGACTTGAACCTGAGTGCCTCAGCTACAAGGTGAGTGCCCTGACATCCAGGCCACTGGCTATTTTCAGATGGATAGAGCTCTGCCACTCTCTGATGTCTTTCTTGTCCTGCTTCACCATTCCACCCAAGGTCTCAGTTTCCTGGAAGACAGTTTGAATAGGAACAGGGAAATTTCTGAAATCTTGAAAAGTTTTACAATATGGGAAATCTGCTTCCCATCCAGCTCTAATCAAGAGTTCCTCCAGTAGCAGTTTGTTTTTCTTTGTTTAACCTTGTGTTTGCCACTGGATCTTCACCTTCACTTACATTCTGAATCTCTACATATTGTTAGCATTTTTTGTAGGCCCATTGGGTTTTTCCTGTACCTTCCAGAGTTCCTTTTCAAGCATTCCCTTTTCAATGTGTAACTGACTGAAGTCTTCATGCTGTTATGTCACACATCTTCTAGCTACTTCTCTTTGACTTTCAACATCCTCTTCACAGCACCTTTTTCCGTGTGCTTCTTTTGCACATGTATATTCCAAAAAAACACTTTCCTTTTTCCTACCTTAGGTTTGAATTCTATCATCTGGGACAAATATTGTGCCAGATCTGGCTTTTCTTGCCCTATTTATGACATGCATTTCTGAATGCCGAACAAGTTAAGTATCTTCCAGGATAGCAATATGACACCGCATATTCTACAACTGTTTTGAGACCCAATCTTCTTTCATGAGATTTGGTCCCCTGAAACCGTAGACTGGTGTGCAGTTAGCAAACATACACAGCTGTACTTTGTTTTCCATGCTCAGGGCCTACAACTTCCATAGTTCATTGTACATCCAAAGTTCCGTGACATGTAAGCTGTGGTCCAGTAAGAGCTCTTCTCCAGAGCTTGGTTAATGACCATGGCTGCAGTTTGCTTGTTGATTTCACCATCCCAGATAGCAAACTGACATTTGAATGCTCGCCGATGTAACCTGGTATAAACCTGGTCTGTGTTTCACCTGGTTCTTGTGTCAAATGTCTGAAACCACATGTTTTGTAAAGTATGTAAGTGGTCACAGTGAAGAATAAGGGCTCCTTGAATGGGGATCTTTATTTCTAGTAGATGTATTGTTGAGAGGTTACTCACAGATGTCATTTGCCGCCTCCACCCACACCTTGTGTCATTTTAAACTTCCAGTTTCAAGTGCAGCCAAGAAATTTCTGAATCTGCTTGTCCATTTATGTGATTGCTGAGCAACTGCTCCATCCCCATGGATATTAAATGCGGCAAATAAAGGAAATATCAATGCCATGCTGCTTTTTTGTACGTTTAAGCTCTTTGTCATTAATTTTTTCTTAGTTGTTCCTTTACCCACAATTCTTTCAGACTTATCTAACATATTGCTTTTTTTCACTTTAGTTCTAGGTACCTCTTTTACTGTAGATTGTATGAGCTGGTCTCCTTAGCTATTGCTCATAGCTTGAGTCTATATACTTGCCCACAACAAAACAGCTGTACAATTTTGTTTCTGGACTTCTTGCTGTAGAGAAGCATGTAGTTTTTAGAAGTAAAATCTTATAACTGTAAGCACAGCATGTTTTTAATGTGATATGTATAAGGCAGTTAGCACATGTACCACAAGCTGATATTCATTAAGAAATTATTTAAAAGTGGTATTTTCCCTTTTGATCAAATAACAGAAATGCAGACAAGAGGCCATTTTATAGCAATGGATGATGATTAAGTTCTATCCAGGTTTCAAAGTAAAGTGCTCTACTTAGGCATAACTATGCCTATTTCTCTATACACTCAAATTCATTCAGGTCAGTTGAATTTAGTGGCACTCTCAGAGCTTCAAAACTAGAATTAAGAGCCTGATTCACCACTGTGTGACGCCAATTTTATGCCAGTGTCACTCCATTGATTTCAATGGCATTACACTGGCATAATAGTGGGGTCACGCCGTGGTTAATCAGACCCTGGGTTTCAGACCCTACAATATAACACAGGCAGAAAGGGAAACAAACAATGTAAGAAAACATTGCCTCACTGACCAAAACGGTAGAGATGGGGAAAGCAAACACCTGAAAAATGGAGTGATGTGAAGTTGCATCACAATCTAAAACTAAGAGGAATATGAAAGGCTGAAATTCCTGGACTTCAGCTCAGAATGCAACAGAGGGCATTTGGCAACTTTGGGTTAAATTTTAAGAGGTACTTGAGTGGGATTTAGGAGTCTAAGTCACTTACTTTCCATGGAACATGAGCTCCTAAGTGTTTTAGGAGTCTTTGAAAATTTTAACGGTCATCTAGGGTACTTCTTCACAGGTACATCTCAGGAATATTCTGCTGCATGACAAACAGCCCAAGAACTATATATACACATTATCATTTTAATTATTTGTTTCAAAATATATAACATGAGGTATTAAAAACAAACTACAATACATTTATATTTTAATTTCAGAATACAAGATTTGTAGTTATAGCAAAGCTGTCACGTTGCTATAGTTAAGGTTAAGCCCAGCTTTCTGTTTAAATCTTGACTGGTCTAAGAGCTCTAAAATCCATTTGGTACATGGATGGTCTTGAAATTTGGTGTACCTCATCGAGCTCTAGAGTTCAGTCAGTGCTCCAAATTAGAGGGCATTTGACTTAGGCTTGGTCTACACTAAAAAGTTAGGTCAAAGGAAGCTGCCTTAAGTCTACCTGTTTAATGTATGTGTCTACACTACCGGGTCCTTTATGCTGACCTAAATTGCCTCTAATGTTGACTTCTGTAATCCACCTCTGCGAGAGGCATTGCACTTAATTCGATTTTAATGGGTCAACTGCGAGGTAGTGCAGATGCCGCATTGCGTAATTCGTCTTAATTGGCCTCCAGGTGGTGGCTCATCTGTGACTGCTCTGGAGATCATTCTCAACTTTGCTACACTGCAGCCAGGTACACTGGAAACAGCCCCTCCCCTGCTAAAGCTAGGGAATTTTTGATTTCCCATTTCCTCTATCAGCTTTGGGAGCATGCTGATCACGGAGACCGCACGCCCCAAACACACTCCAGCCTGGTCTGCACAGGAGGTAGTGGATCTCATCGCTGTGTGGGGAGAAGAGTCTGTACAGGCAGACCTCTGATCCAGCAGAAGAAACGCTGACATCTATGAAAAGATCGCTCGTAGAATGGGGGAGAAGGGCTACATGAGGGGGACACAGCAGAGCCATGTGAAAATAAAAGAACTTCACCAAGCGTACTAGAAGGCAAGGGAGGTGAACAGTCATTCTGGTGCTGAACCCCACAAATGCCAGTTCTACAACGAGCTGCATGCGATTCTCAGGGGTGACCCTAAAAGTACCCCCACAAGTAACGTGGACACCTCACAGGTGTGTGAGTCTAGGGTCAACAGGGAGGACAATATGGTGGATGAGGAAGAGGAGGAGAATGGGAGACAGGCAAGCAGTGGATCCATTCTCCCTGAGAGCCAGGAAATATTTTTAACCCTGTAGCTCTGTGGGTCGCAGGACATCATGGTGGCTGATCGTGATGTCAGGGAAGGCACCTTACAATCAAAGTCCAGTTAAATTTTAGCGGGCACACACATTCGTTGGTATTGCATGTTTACTGTGAAGAAAAGGAGAGGTGCTGTGGTTCTCTGCTTACAAGAGGCTGCTCCAGCTACGCAGAGGGTGGCCACACAAATCCTGAATTAATTCTGCTGGCATCATTGAGGTACACAGCATAGCAGCATAAGGACCGGGTTGATACCCAGATGCTTGCAGCATCTCCTTCCTTTACACCTCTGTTACCCTCAGGAGACTGATATCACAATAGGGTTGCCTACGGGAAACGGAACAAGTTCTCATTAAAACAGCTCTTACAAGAAAAAAAGGGCATGTAGACCCCACACACACATTTTGGATCGCCAAACCACATGGCCGCTAATGTGCCTTTACTGTGCTTGGCAGGGGTCAGCAAGTAGTTTAAAGTGGCTGATAGGGGACTGGGGCCCCACATAAGAGATTCTGCAATTTGGGAGTGAAAACGTCCGTTTCCCCCTGCCGCTGCCCCGTTCATAATAGCTTCCCATGGTACTATGGGGAAGAGCCATTGTTCGACTAGCTACCTCTGCTCCTGACCTGAATAAACTTCATGAAAAGTGAGGTCACCCGTGACCCGGGGGAGGACCTACTCATGGCTGGAGCAACAAAACGGCACAGTGAATGGTTATAGATTCTGATTATGTTATGGCTTGCACCTAGTATAATAAGGATTTTTTTATGAAAATGACCTTGCTATGGAAACATTTTATTCATGTACAATGGCTCCTTTATTTTTTCCCATGACTGACAGCTGAAAATGTGTCCTTCAGCATGTCATCAACACCTGAAAGCAGACTTTCACTGATTATAAGGAGGAGAGAGAACATGGGAGACATGTTCACCAAGGTAATGAATGTCTCTAGGACAGCTGACACAGAGCTGAGAGCATGGAGGATTTCCATGTCTGGGAAGTTAGACATGGACATGGAGAGCCGGAAAGCTTCCAATGAGCAAGCACGTGCCGCGTAGCGTGAGATGCATGGGATTATGAGGGACCAAGCGGACATGCTGAGGTGTCTGGTTGAACGGCAGGAACAGAAGCAGGAGGGTAGAGTCCCTCTGCAGACCCTGGTAGCCAGTCAGCCAGCATCGCCTGGCGCAGAATCCCCCGCTCCCAAGCGTTCCCTGAGGCGTGGGCGGAAAAGTCAATTATCCCTTTCACTTAACTCATGGGGAGGGTACAAGGAATAGAAGGCTCCCATACACAGACCTTTCATGGTCTGGAATGCGGTGTTATGTTACACAGCTGAAAATGTTTCTCCCGTTCCAACTTTACAATCCCTTTTCCCCAAGGTTACCTTTTCTTTCTGTTCTCCCTTTTTACTTGTTTGTTAAATAAAGTAAATGGATTCAAGAAACAAATCTTTATTGAGTAGAAGCAGTGGGCAGCAGTGGGGGGTTGGCTTTACAGAGACAGTGACACAAGTCAGGTGAAGGTTTGGGAAAGCACAATGCAGACAAGCAGCTCACATTACTGTGACTCATTATTGAAACAGCTTTTCAAAGTCTCATGGATACACAGTGCCCCTTCCAGTACTCTTCTTATTTCCGTGGTATTTGGCTGCTCAAAAAGGGCTGCCATGTGATCTGTCTCAACTGCCCACCCCTGCAGAAAATTCCCCCCCCTGTTTTTCCCCCACAGATATTATGGAGCACACAGCAGGCAGCTATAACCATGGGGATGTTCTCTTCACTAAGGTCCAACCTTGTTAGTAAACTTCTCCAGTGCCCTCTCAAATGACCAAAGGTACGTTCAACCACCATTCTGCACTTGCTAAGCCTATAGTTGAACCGTTCCTTACTGCTGTCCAGACGTCCGCTGTATGGCTTCATGAGCCATGGGAGCAAGGGGTAGGCTAGGTCCCCCAGGATAACTATAGGCATCTCAACATCATCAATGTTCATTTTGTAATCTGGAAAGAAAGTCCCAGATTGCAGCTTTTTGAACAGACCCGAGTTCCTAAAGAGGCATGCGTCATAAACCTTTCCCGACCATCCTACGCTGATGTCGGTGAAATGCCCCCTGTGATCCACAAACGCTTGCAACACCATTGAAAAGTATCCTTTTCAGTTTATGTACTCTTTGGCAAGGTGGTCCGGTGCCAAGATGGGGATATGCATGCCATCTCTCACCCCACCACAATTAGGAAACCCCATCGCAGCAAAACCATCCACTATGTCCTGCTTGTTTCCCAGACTACCCTTCATAGCAGAATTCCATTAATGGCCCTGCACACTTGGAGCACAGCCGTTCCCACGGTTGATTTACCTACTCCAAATTGATTCCCCACTGACCAGTAACTGTCTGGCATTGCAAGCTTCCAAATAGCGATCACCACTTGCTTCTCCACTGTCAGAGCAGCTCTCATTTTTGTGTTGCTGAACTGCAGGGCAGGGGAAAGCTCTGCACAAAGTTCTTGGAAGGTGGCCTTCCGCATTCAAAAGTTCTGCGGCCACTGCTCATCATCCCATACCTGCAAAACAATGCGGTCCCACCAGTCAGTGCTTGTTTCATGGGATCAGAAAAGGCACTCAACAGAGTGCAGCTGCTCTGTGACTGCCAGCGTTATACTACACAAAGCACACGAGATCTTTTATAGGGGAAAAGGCAAAATGCCGCATTTATTGAGAATACAGCAGTTAGCATATGCTTTTTAGTCAACACACACACACACACTATGCACATAGTCCCGCCAGTCGATGTTTATAGTTACCAGTCCAGAGTCTGGATTAATTTAGTGGCCAGCCAGATTGGTCGCAGAGGGGAGACGGGCTCTGTCGGTCGCGATCCAATGCTTTTGGAGTAGTGGCAAGACAAACCCAAAGTCCCATGGCAAAGCACCCTGTTTTTATACTCTTTTTGTTGTTATTGAAGTTTATGGATTTTGCTGTATCAGTCTGTGACCAGTTACTCCTTAATCAGTGTTATTTTTTTATGTTAACATTCCAAAGCACCTCCAAGAGGGCCATTCTGTCCTTTTGATTTAATTGTTTTGTTTTTAGGGGTACCAGCCTTTACTTTAGGATTGTTAATCTGGCTTCCCTCAGTCATGGATGTGCATTGATGGTTCTTTGGCATCGATAAGCCTGTTAAATTTTTTTACTTCTTCTTTTTTGACCATCTGGTTTTGACAATGGCCTTCACACCTTTTTTTTTTTTTTTGATGCATGCACTTTTTATTCACACAAACAGTGTTTTACAGAGACCTTTAGAGGTATACAAACAGCAGTGTTTTATATTGAGCAAAAGACATTGTAAATTAAGCCTTGCTAAATTTTATAATTAATAGCAACAGCAACTGTGAATTGTTTTTTTCAATGGTTTTCAGCAGGGCTGCTTGCAGGACATCACTATGATCCGCGTGGCGGACCCTACTTTGGCTCTGGAAATACTGCAGGAGAAGGCACAAGGGGCTTGAGATGCTCACAGCAAGAGTGCACAACTGAGCAGGCTCCATGCTTCTGAGAATAGCGTACATGCGGCAGTTTTAAGGCACGAAAACCATTGGGTTGTTTGCCATTGAGCACAGTGCATCATGGGATGCCGACGCAGTATTCCCATTCTCCCCTGCAACCATGTTTTGGTCCCAAGAGGCATTGCACAAACTTCCCAAAACACTCTGCGGCAAGTTGCACTTTGGTATAGCTATCCATGATGCACTGCTTTGTGCATCGATGTAGGCACTGCTAGTGAGGACACACTCCATCGAGATAATAAGCATGGTGCGGCCACGCACAATCGACTTAATTTGGAGGCTCAAGATAAATTAGATAAAGTCGACTTAATCTTGTAGTGTAGACAAGTCTGAAGAGATTTCCAAACCCAGCAAAAACAGATTTTCTTAAAGTTGACATTTTGGCAACTTTTTTTGCGCACAGGTAAACATTACACCAGGGTCTCAAATGCTTGAGGGTTACCCCCACAATGTGCAAGCCACCCACCAGCCCTCAGGAGGAATCAAATTAAAACATTATTTGAAAAGAGTTTGCTTCTTCAGTTAGAAACGCACCAAGCCTAGGCTCACAGGCCTAAAGGATTATACTGTGCACGTGCAGAGAGATGCTAACTGTCTGGAAAACTACCTCTCACTCAGTGGACCTGCCTGGTTCTGAAGATATGTTAGTCATCAACTCTGAGCTTCATCCCAGGTATACTGAGTTCCCATTCAAAGCAGGGTAGAAACCAGAATTTAAAAACCACCACAACTAATCATGTTGTTCCAATCTGCCTTTGTGAAAGGGGGATTTTTACTGGGGGGAAATGTAATCTGAGTACAGCAGAATATTGAGAAAGCACCGGAACTATTGTTTTAAAAGAAAATAAATAATATGCAAATACTTGCTGGGAAGGAGAGGAGGGTGATTGGGTTGGATGATTAGGTGAGACTAGGGAAGAGCGACTGGGGGTGATTATGGGGGGGGAATGTGGATGGCGGGGGGGACTGGGAGGGGTGGCGTGGAACAGGGAACATGGGGGTGAGTGGCAGGTGGACTTGGGGAGAACAGGGGCAATGCACCTGTAAGCCCCGTATTCTCCCTTCTGTGCGTATGCCAGGATCTGGGGTTTCTGAGCCTGTCTCCCTACCTTTGGGTGTGTGCCAGGATCTAAAAACTCCTGCCAATCAATGGGGTCTGACCCCTGTCAAGGTTCCTTCCCCACTCTGAACTCTAGGGTACAGATGTGGGGACCTGCATGAAAGACCCCCTAAGCTTTTTCTTACCAGCTTCGGTTAAAAACTTCCCCAAGGTACAAACTTTGCCTTGTCCTTGGACCCTATCCTACCACCACCAAGCGTGTTAAACAAAGAACAGGGAAAGAGCCCACTTGGAGACGTCTTCCCCAAAAATATCCCCCCAAGCCCTACACCCTCTTTCCTGGGGAAGGCTTTATAAAAATCCTCATCAATTTGTACAGGTGAACACAGACCCAAACCCTTGGATCTTAAGAACAATGAAAAAACAATCAGGTTCTTAAAAGAAGAATTTTAATTAAAGAAAAGGTAAAAGAATCATCTCTGTAAAATCAGGATGGCAAACACCTTACAGGGTAATCAGATTCAAAACATAGAGAATCCCTTTAGGCAAAACCTTAAGTTACAAAAAGACACAAAAACAGGAATATACATTCCGTTCAGCACAGCCTATTTTACCAGCCATTAAACAAAAGAAAATCTAATGCATTTCTAGCTAGATTACTTACTAACTTTTTACAGGAGTTCTGAGCTGCATTCCTGATCTGTTCCCGGCAAAAGTATCACACAGACAGACAGACCCTTTGTTCCCCCCCTCTCCAGCTTTGAAAGTATCTTGTCTCCTCATTGGTAATTTTGGTCAGGTGCCAGCGAGGTTACCTAAGCTTCTTAACCCTTTACAGGTGAAAGGGTTTTGCCTCTGGCCAGAAGGGATTTAAAGGTGGTTACCCTTCCCTTTAGATTTATGATACCCCCTTTTATGTGTCCTCTCATGTGATCCAGGTTCGGGGGGGCTTACCTTCCTAGGCAGAGGGCATCTGAGTCCTTCTCCCTGCCTCCCCATTGGAGCTGGGATATGGGGCAGCCTTGCCTTTCCGGAAGTGTCAGAGCCCTGCTCCTTGGCCACTTATCTGGGAGGGCCCTGCTCATCAATGGGGGTCTATCCCCTTGTGTGAGCCAGGTTCTTCTAAAGGGGGCTTGCCTTTCTGGGGGTATCTTAGCCCCACTCCCTTCCCTCCTCTGTATGTGTGTGTCTGGGGGGTCTAACCACCCTTCCTGCCCCTCCTCATGTCAGCCAGGTGGGAAGGGCTTGCCTTTCTGGGGGTGTCTGAGCCCCTCTCTCTACCCTTCTCATATAAGCTAGGAACTGGGACAATAAATAAAAGGACAGTTCTTTTAAGTGCTCTAAAATTTGCGTGCTTACACCAATGGTCTTGCAATTTGCTACACCTCATGGGAGTGCAGGGGAAGGTAAGTGATCCAAAGAAGGGGTCATTTGATCAAGTGATTTTCCCCAATACAGTCCCACAGAGGGAAAAAAGCATTTAATTAAGTTCACAGAGACTAGCAATTCTGAAGTTTGAAACCCACCCTGAGCAGAAATCAGAGTGAACTCTAAACATTTGGGGAAAATCTGCTTCTGTCAAGGTTGAGTTTTTGCTTTTTTATTAAATGTAATCTGAGTACAGCAGAATATTCAAAAGGTGCTGAAACTATTTTTGAAAAGAAAATAAATTACACATGTGAATGCTCACTAGGGGGTAGTTAGGTGTGGAAGAGCAGGTGGGAACAGGGGAGAGAGGTTGTGGTCTGCAGCAAGGGGTAGGGGTGTCAAGCTGTCTGGAGTGGCTCGTGAGCATGAGAACCAACCTCCAAGCAGACTGGGAAGAAGTAAGACACAATCCCAAAATGGTTGTGAGTTCTGTACATAAATTTCAGCTATAAACTCCTCAGGCGCTGTAACACCCTACCCACGGAGTCACGGACAGTCCTCTTGGGTACTCTGGTCTATCTTGCCAACCAGGTAAGCTTGATTTTGTGATAGATGGCCCCTTACACCAAAATCACAACAACGTTTGAGTTACTCCCCATCCCAAAGTATTGGTCACTTACCCCAGGTTAATTGCACCTCAGATCCTGTAAAAAAGTCAATCCTATAATAAATTAACTAGAGATTTATAAGATTTATAAGAAAAAGAAATGAAACTAATAGAAGCTGATGTCATATGCAAGCTCTGTAAATCCTCTAGGGCTAACCCAGGCCAAACAGCTGGGGATCCCTTGATTATGCTTAGAAAGTTTGCCCTTCAGAGTTCAAGCAGCACAGAGATACAGTCTCTTGTTTCAGGAATTTTTATTCCCTTCCTCCAGAGCTCAAGCTGATGAGACAAGTGCTTGTGCATGTCTCTTCTTCATGGTTGCTGGGGGGAGCAATCAACAAAGTCTTTTATCCACTGATGTTCCACAATGGTTTGTCTGGTGTCTATCGACATGCTTTTGTTGGAGACGAGATGGTGGTAAACTAGTATTTCACATTTGGTAATGCTTCTCTCCTGACTGTGGGAGTTTACAGTTTTAGAGCAAACACTTTCATAGTTAAAGAGCAAACACTTAAATGTTATCTTATAACATGGGATACAGTTATCATAAGTTAGATTAATTCATGCAGCAATTCACAAGCATTTCATTAAACGTAAACATTAAACCCATTTTTATAATACTTACTTTAATAATACTAACATGCAGGTGAGACAGTCTAGTTTCCAGCTATGCATTTGTCAGTGTTCAGTGTGGGCTAGGGGCTTTGGAATGAGCTGGCATTTTGTCTGCCAGCATCACAGGGGAAAAACCCAGTGCCCTGTTACTGACACAAGTCAGTGTTGAAATGATGCAGACTGGAACCTTCAGGTACATATACACCTTTTTCTTTGATAACACACATGGGGGCATTGTAATAATTGGGCTTAAACATTTACCTTAGTTGTAAGCTCAATTATAAAAAAATATGTAAACATTCATAAAATGTCACAATAGCCTGTAACTTTTTGCCTGTTTAAGATTAACCATAAAAAAGTCAGGTTATTTTCAATAATAAGTTATAAATAAGTTAAACATAAACATAAACTTAATTAACCCAAACAAAAAAGCCTACTAGTATAACTCAAAACCTGTTAAATTAAACTGAACAAAATATGTCAAAAATTAATTAACCAAAATTAGTGTAATAAATATTAAGCCTAATTAATAAACAAAATAATAAACTATGCCACCCACTTTTCCCCCATTTAGAAGTTATTAAAAAGCCATTTTAAAAAAGTTTCATTTTTTTACCAATGCATCTCAGCTAATTGTATCCCAGTTCATCTCATCCCACCTCATCTTGACTCATCATTTTTCCTGACCCAAGACAGAAGTAGACCAAACCAAAGGACTTTCTTACTGAGAAGAAGGCCATTCGGCCTTGCTCTGGTTCAAGGAATTTTATTTTTCACCTGAGTTCTGAAAGTCAACATTCTCATGACATCCTCAACCCATCCATAAAAATATCTAATTGCCAACATCACAGAGGCCTGTAAAATCCTGCTCCGTTTCCCTCTTGTGTTACTTTATCCCTGCTCTCCTTAGCCTCTCTCTCACTCATAGAATCATAGAGGATTAGGGTTAGAAGAAACCTCAGGAGATCATCTAGTCCAAACCCCTGCTCAAAGCAGGACTAACCCCAACTAAATCATCCCAGCCAAGGCTTTGTCAAGGTGGGTCTCAAAAACCTCTAAGAATGGAGATTCTACCACCTCCCTAGGTAACCCATTCCAGTGCTTCACCACCCTCCTAGTAAAATAGTTTTTCCTAATATCCAATCTAAACCTCCCCAATTGTAAGTCGAGACCATTGCTCCTTGTTCTGTCATCTGCCACCACTGAGAACAGCCCAGCTCCATTCTCTTTGGAATCCATCTTCAGGAAATTGAAGGCAGCTATCAAATCCCCCCTCACTCTTCCCTTTTGCAGACTAAATGAGCCCAGTTCCTCAGCCTCTCCTCATAAGTCATGTGCCCCAGCGCCCTAATCATTTTCATTCCCTCTGGTGGAATCTCCAATTTGTCCACATCCTTTCTGTAGTGGGGGCTCAAAACTGGATGTGATACTCCAGATGTGGCCTCATCAGTGCTGAATAGCAGGGAATAAACACTTCCCTCGATCTGCTGGCAATGCTCCTACTAATGCAGTCCAATATGCCATTAGCCTTTTTGGCAACAAGGGCACTGCTGACTCATATCCAGCTTCTTGTCCACTGTAATCCCCAGGTCCTTTCCTGCAGAACTGCCATTTAGCCAGTTGGTCCCCAGCCTGCAGCAGTACATGGGATTCTTCCATCCTAAGTGCAGGACTCTCTTGCCTGTACATCAAATCCTAAAATCAATCATACTGCATCAACAACAACAAACATCCCTAACCAAAATATAAATCCAAGTCCAAGCAACAAGTGTCATAATCAACCTACCAGCCAAAGCATCCATTCATAACTAACCAGCTGTCTATTGTTCAAAGAACATCCAAAAAGCCTTATTTTCCCCACCTTTTCTATCCTGTCTCTCCTCTATCTTGTGTCTGTCTGCTTGTTTACAAACTAAAAAGTAAATACCCTTCACACACCACACCTAAAAATAAAATTTACCTTTCCTTCTCACCAAATAAAAGTGGTTAATAAAAATAAAAAACTCTTAATGTTTTCCTCCCAAAAAAAGTTGTTTTAATTGTTTGTTTTACATAATCACTCAATTTCAGTTTCAATATAAATGCTTGTTTTAATTCTTGTTCTTGTATGTAAACAACTTTCAACTTTACAATAAATACTTTAGTGTTTGCCAAAAAAAAGCAAATAAACAAAAACCTCTATTAAAAAACCCCAAAATCTAACTATCACTGTTTAACTCATAGAATCATAGGGTTAAAAGGGACCCCAAGGATCATCAGGCCTAAGCAGGATGCAGGATTTGTTGTGTCTAAACTATCTAAGAAAAATGGCTATCCAGCTTCCTTTTGAAACCCTCCAGTAAAGGAGTTTCCATGACCTCCCTAGTCAGTTTGTTTCATTGTCCTACTGTTCTTACAGTTCAGAAGTTTTTCCTAACTGTAAGAACAGTATTAAACAGTAAAAACAAAGTGTATAGACTGTGACACTGCACCCCATGGTGGTCACTATGATATGATTATGACATAATTATGAGCATTTTGTACAGGATGGGTCATGTCATTAGAAAAGTTATTTGCCAAATATGATTATCCTATCTGTGTGCATGAATCACTTTTTTTTATCTGAAATTATTAATATTGGCTATGTATCTGTATTTCAAATGTGCTTACTCTGGGTAACACCCACAACCAGCCTTTCAGGTACAACAATGAAGAAGCTAAACAGTGCTGATGGCTCATCAGCAAAGACAATGGACCATGGAAGAGCTTAGCCTTCCTGTGAATGCTCCAGACAGCCTATGAGTAATGGCTGCTGTGACTCAGCAGGGCATGCGACCAGACCACATGACACTGAACTCCATTTTGGTACCTGTATTTTTCCACAAACTGGACTGGGAACTGAGTTTGGAACAAAGGATTCCTGCCATATGGAAAAGCTATATAAGTTGGGGAGTGACAAAATCTCTTGGCCTCACTTTGCACACAAAAGAACATCTGGAAACACCTGAGAAACAAAGACTGAACTGGGGGAAGTGCTAGTCCCAGGCTAAAGGGATTTCTAGCCAGTGTACGTAAACTTGGTGGACTGCTTTTGGGGTCAGTCAGAGTGACAGATTACTGATTCAAATCCTATCTAGTATTTTAAGCTTAGTTTGCGTTTTTATTTAATTTCCTAGGTAACTTGCTTTGATCTGTTTGCTATCACTTAAAATCTATCTTTCCATAGTTAATAAACTTGTTTTATGTTTTATCTAAGCCAGTGTGCCTTCAAGTGACGTGTCTGGGGAAAATCTCAGCTCTGTGAGCAAAGGCTGTTGCAGATCTTTCCCACATCAAGGGGAAGGCGAACT
The DNA here is from genome assembly GCF_015237465.2 of Chelonia mydas. Taxonomy (NCBI): domain Eukaryota; kingdom Metazoa; phylum Chordata; order Testudines; family Cheloniidae; genus Chelonia; species Chelonia mydas. The sequence continues at coordinate 107,473,546 of NC_057849.1, read as the reverse complement.
ATATTAATGAGCTTACCTTGTACAGATCCCTGTGCAGTGTAAAACAGTATAATTCTGGGTTTTAACTTCAGCAGGGATGCAAGGCTGGGAAGCTGGGAAATTGGCTGTATGTCCTTGAGTGGCATAGGTAAAGCACTCAGGTAACTCAGTTGGGTGTGTGGTGCCACCTGCTATCAAGTTGGGTGATAACAGGGCCTGGAAAGGGTGGCTGTTTCCAGCAAAGCAGTGTGAGAAAGGCCTGCCCAGCTGAAGGGTTAGAGGGCAAAGTGGTTCCCAAGGTTCCCAGACTGCACCCCAGGGATGACAACCCATCACATAGACACCTTTAACTCTTTTAGCTCTTACAATCAATACAACAGTAGGCTCAAACCCAGATCTCCTTGCGTCAGAATCACAGCTCTTTCAAGATGCTTTAATTTATTCCTCCACCATTCATTACAGCTATACCTACCATAGTGAATGCAGCTGGAGTACGTGAAGATAATATGACTTTTGCCAGCTCCAGGGGGGAAGAGTTAAGGTTGCATGAGCACATGCCTTAAGTCTGGTTTCCTGGTTTTCAGAAGTTGGAGTTTTGCTGAACTCAACATTCTAGAAGGGCACAAGCTATATCTGAGCAACTTTAACTCTGTGTTAACTAAGTTTTTTGCCATTTCATTTCTACAGTGATGGGACAGATTCAAAACACCTGCCAGACAGGAATACCCAGAAAGATCTACAGGATTCCTGCAGAGCCAAACTAACTTTGTTTCTGAAGTGTATTGCCAAGAATAATGTCACACCATCAATCAGTTTTTGAGTGCTCAACATTATTTTCTGAAAGTACTTTACCTGGAGGCAATATTTCTATGGATACCACACATGCACATCGAGTTCCCATACAGACTTTTGCAACCTCTTCCACACACAAAAGAGCTTCCCTAGCCATACTGATTTAAGCACTTGATTTGAATCTCAGGTACTGAACCCCAGTTACTTTACACCTATCTGAGTATTCCTCAACTTTTAAATATTGGTTTTGTGCTATATTTTTTTAAAAAAACTTTTGGGGGCCTTTGATCAAGACACTTCTATCCTACAGTGAGGAGCACAATATAAATCACTAAATAGAATCTTAAATGTATGTTCTTAATCCAGGACAAAGAAGGCAATATCCACAAGCATCCACCTACATCTATTAAAACCTCTGGGGAATAATGTCAAGCGTTCATTCCAAAAACACGGCTTTTCATTTGGTGCTGAAAAATATATGAAAATCAGTGAATTTGTTTTAGAAGTAGAACAGAAAATTGTCATCGTCTTCATGGAGCTTGCACGTGTAATACTCTATACCAGGTGTGCCCAACCTACAACCCGTGGGCCATATAAGGCCCACCAGAGCATTGTGTAAGGCCCACGACCTGCTTCCACACAATATACTAACTGCTGATTCATTAGTGTTTTGTTGTCATGTGCAAATTTTATGCACTGATTTCTTGATTTGTTTTTAAATGGGTTGTTTCTATTACACTACTGTCTGTCTAAATACAATGAAACAGGTGGAACTTAAAATGTAAATCAATATAGGTGACTTTAAATCTCATTAAAATATGTAGAATCTTTTTGGGCCACACAAGGCTGTGCTTAGGTTTACGTGGCCCTCCTGTGTAATAAGGCTGGGAACCACAGCTCTATACTATGGGTTACTGTCACTTTAAAGAATCTGTGACTAAAAAATCAGCACTTTCAAAATTAATTGCTAATGTTAACTACATAATGGCTATTAACAAACTCATTGCTTTCTGTAAACATTAACATTCCATAATTATATGACTAGAATTCATGCATGTTTTTAAAAATAGTTATTAACATGCAATCAGAAGTGGCCTGTATTCATTCTAATTAAAAAATCTCTCGTACAGAGTACTCTTATCAGTAGACTCTCCCCAATGCAGGTACTTAAGCTCAGCATTTAGGAGTCCTGAGCCAGAACAGTCCATGTAACTCTGTGTTTGCTGTAAAATATACACGGCTCAGGGGGGAAATGTTGGTAATCTGAGCAGGGCAGATGTGCTGTTAGGCCACAAATCCAGCTTCATCACTCATTGCTCCTATAGGACCGAAATACCAGCAGGAGAAGGAACATCTCCAAGGACATAAAGCTCCTAGCAGCTCCCTGGAAGAATGTTTCCTAGGGGCAAGACCAGACCTCTGGGAGCCTAAAGTTGCTGTGCCAGTGAAGCTTTGGGGTGTGGGAATAGGGGACCAGCCCATCCGGAGCCTTCATAGCTTTTATCCCCCAGTGGCATCATTAGAAACTCACATTTTTCTGTTGGCTCCTGGTCATGTGTGACTAATCCCTCCAGGGGCTGGAATGGAGCAGATAGTAGAGTCCAGATGTGTCACCAGGTCCTCCATCTCCTTGTCCTCAGCACTACGAAGGACAGGAGACTCTCTCTATCTTCTGTGAACTGGCTCCACCAAAGAGACAACACAGCTGATCCAAAACTCACTGAAGTTGATGGAAAGACTTGTATTGGCTTCAACAAACTTTGGATCAGGCCCACTGTCCGCTTTCTTATCAGCAGGCTGTGGGGAATTTAAAAATGTTGATAACCCTGGGAGCCTCTGAAATCAGGAGCAATCTAGAGGGGAAGGGGATTTGTGCCGAAGGATCAAGGGTGTCAGTTGCCCCTGGGGAGATGAGGGGTACTCAGATGAGAACATCAGGCACAGCTGTGTGGAATGAAGAGAGGGTGGATGGATGATGAGTGAAACAGGAGGTTTGGGTAGGAGGCATATGTTTTATTACTGACATATGGACAAGAAGTCAGCCAGTTACATATCTTTCTCCTGTAGCTCATTAAGTTAACTTTAGACTTAGAAAAGAGGGATGAAGCATTGTTCAGATATGCTTCTGGGTCCAGCAACAGCAGTTCTATCATCACAGCCACATAGACTCAGCAGCAATAGGACTCACTGTAATACTGAGAAGCTACAGCATTTTTCCCCACACATATAGACAATTCAGAAAAGCAGCTAAAGTGTCTGTTTAACATTGGAATGCCTTGGCATGATATGCCATGTGGCTTCCTCAATGCAATGAATGAAAGCAATAAAAGAAACACACAGGTATTCACACTCAGCCATTGTTTCAGCCATTATCTAAATTAGATTGTGCAGTGTAGTCTTGACAGCTACTGTCAAGTGACTTTGTAAGAAAGAAAATTTAAACCTAGAGTGCTTGAACTATTTTGTAGAAACTTATGAGTCTTACTTGAATCCAGATAGGTAAAAATATCTAGTTTAATTAAGATAAAAAAGGAAATAGAACTCTACCTATTTCCATTACTCAATTTATTCTGGGCCATAAAGAACCATCCAATGAAATATGTGCAGTTACATTGAGAAGGGTGCTGTTATTTATTCTGCCCACTCGCACCACACTGGAATACCTTCTCCATACCTTTTATGATGGCCATCAAAACAGGCCAGTTCTACACCAGCATTAAGTCAATTTGTTACACTTTTTGGCAAGATGAAGGAAAATGCATATCAAAAATTGACTTCTACATTTGTCTAACTACTAAACCACAATTTATTATAAAAAAAGGATCATATACTATCATTGTGTAGGGCTATAAGTACATAATATGTTACCTAGAGTAAAACATCATATCAAAATAATAGAATCTCTGCTCCAAAGAGTTTACATTCTAACAGTTCTGGTAAACCTGTATTTCCAACAGCAATATCTTCCATCTGATACAACAAACCAAATTAAGAACTATAGGCAAGACCATGAAAAGTGATGTGCTCTAATTGATGACACAAAGAAACACTGATTCTTTCAATGGAACTCCTTTATCTTTCTCTAGCTACAGCCTCATAGAACCAGGATAGAAATAACATCCATCTGGAGCGATGAAACTTTTTTTACGAAAACTTTTTGATGAAAAATGCAGGTTCAGGTAGACAAATATTTTGAAAATGTGTTCAATTTGCTGAATTGTTTCAGTCATAAAAATAAACAATTTTATTGAAATTTTGACATTTTGACATTTTTAAAATGAGATTCTGACTTTTCAATTAGAAATGACTTTTCGTTTTGAAATTTTCTCCAATTTTATTTTTAAAAATTGAAAAACATTTTTAGAAAGCTCAAAACCTAAATGAAATATTTCATTTTGGGTCAAACAAAATGTTTTGTTGAACCCAAAGAATGTTTTTGTTTTATTTCAGAACTGCCAGTGAACCAAAAAAATAGCCAGTAATTTGCACAGCTTTCCATCCGTCTAATATATCATCTTCAAGATTAAATAGCCCTGCAGATATGAGAACAGCCATTGTGAGTATAAGTACTAGTAATGTAATGATGGTTACTGGTGTCATTTAACAATAAATGAAATATGAAAAGAGGACATGTGAATGACTGTTTTTCAGCTGCTAGGGTGAACAGTTACTGAGCAAAAAGACAACATAAAAAATTATCTTTTGCCATTCTGCTTTTAAATTTATTAAAATGCTAACACTTGAAGCTGGGGCCTCTAATCCCAAAGCCCACAACTGTTCAGGCAAAACAAGTAAAGATGCATTTACAAAATGCCTATTGGCCTATGCATGCAGTGTCTCTTGTCCCATCTCACTGGGAAGAAGTTTGATCAGACTGGCAGGGGGTAGCCAAATGCTGGGGTTCTGAGGGGAAAGAGAACAGGAAGCACTCATGCTCAGCCATGCAAGAGTTTTTCCCCACCCTAAAATCAATTCCTGTTTTATTCTTGGCCTCAACAACTTCCTGTGGCAATGAGTTCCACAGTCTAATTACACACTGTGTGAAAAAGTATTTCCTGTATTTTAATTTCATTGAACGTCTCCTTGTTTGGGGGTATATCTATACTGCAATCACTGGGTGTAGACATATCCAAGTTAGCTTTAACCTAGCTATTTTGGGACACAGAGTAGTGAAGCCATTGCAGCATGCACTTCAGTGTGGGTTAGTACCCCAAATAACTACCTAAGATTCCAGGTGGACTTGTACAGTGCACCCAGAAATGCACCCTGCCATGACTCACTGCTCCAGGACTTCAGCTGGCTAGATTAACGTTGGCTCAGGTACGTCTACTCGAGCTACAATCGCATCCTGTGACTGCAGTCTGGACATAGCCTTATTATTATGGGATGGGGCAAACAGAAGTTCCAGATCTACCTTGTTCAACCATATAGTTTTATATACTGTATCATGCCCTCTCTTACTCATCTCTTTTTTAGGGTAGGTAAACAATCTTTTCAATCTGTTCACATGAGCCTTTTCCATGACATTCTCATCACTTTTCTCTGAAACCACTGTAGTTCTGCAATATCCTTTTTGAGATGGGGTGGCCTGTGACAGTGAGTTTCACAGCATCCCATTGGAGGCTGCACCACTGATTTCTAGAAAGGCATTATAATATTCTCTGTATTACTCACCATCCCATTCCTCATGCAACTTAGCAACTTGTTTGTTTCTTTGAATGCAGCTACACATTGAGCTGCCTACGATGATGCCTAAGTCCCATTCAGAGTCTGACCAGATCTCCCATTTAGGGATCAGGAAAGAATTTTTTCCCCCTTTTGGTTAAACTGGCAGGATGTCCAGGGGATTTTGCTTTCCTCAAGGCTCAATTTTAGACTAAAAGGAGTAAAAATAGGAACTTAATGTTACCAAATAACATGGAAATGTCTTCTTCGTTGCAATTTATGCTCAACATCCTGTACAGATAAAAGGCTGGAAAGGGCCAAGTCTTGGATGTAAACATGAGTAAGAGACCCATGAGATGGCTGGTGAATCATAGAATATCAGGGTTGGAAGGGACCCCAGAAGGTCATCTAGTCCAACCCCCTGCTCGAAGCAGGACCAAGTCCCAGTTAAATCATCCCAGCCAGGGCTTTGTCAAGCCTGACCTTAAAAACCTCTAAGGAAGGAGATTCTACCACCTCCCTAGGTAACGCATTCCAGTGTTTCACCACCCTCTTAGTGAAAAAGTTTTTCCTAATATCCAATCTAAACCTCCCCCATTGCAACTTGAGACCATTACTCCTCGTTCTGTCATCTGCTACCATTGAGAACAGTCTAGAGCCATCCTCTTTGGAACCCCCTTTCAGGTAGTTGAAAGCAGCTATCAAATCCCCCCTCATTCTTCTCTTCTGCAGACTAAACAATCCCAGCTCCCTCAGCCTCTCCTCATAAGTCATGTGCTCTAGACCCCTAATCATTTTTGTTGCCCTTCGCTGGACTCTCTCCAATTTATCCACATCCTTCTTGTAGTGTGGGGCCCAAAACTGGACACAGTACTCCAGATGAGGCCTCACCAGTGTCGAATAGAGGGGAAAGATCACGTCCCTCGATCTGCTCGCTATGCCCCTACTTATACATCCCAAAATGCCATTGGCCTTCTTGGCAACAAGGGCACACTGCTGACTCAATATATTAGCTTGTAGGGAGAAGGGAACACCATAAGCCTTTGCAAACTGAAGTACCCATGGAGATAACCCTCAGCACCACTCTCAGATGGAATGACAAGAGGATTCAGAGTCAGGCTGAGTCCTAGGCATTAAGCTGAAGAGGGCCAACTCAAATGTATTGCTTGTGTGGCATGAGGCCATTTAACCCTCCATTTGACCCCATATAGTGCCTGGTATTTGAGAAGGGACCACAAGCATAATCTGCCATTAGTTAAAGTTAGTAAAGCCTGTCACTTTAAAATTCATCCTTGTCTATGTTCCATTAGCCTGTGTGTCCTGATCAACTAAGTCACTGTGGGTGCATGCAAATGAAAACTGTTGCACGTGCCATTGGAGTGCACACATTTATTGTGGTCACACCCACTGTGCTCGCCTCTTAAAATATAGTCCTGTATATTTTGGTTATCCGTCCTCCTTTGTGTGCTCTGAAATGGAGCTGCTGGGGATTTTTCCAATTAATTGTTTGCAGTTTTTGGTCACAAAATGCTGATTCCTTGAAACCAAAACTGTTTGTGAAACAGTGTCAGGTTTGACAAAACACCTGATGCAAAAGAAAATTCGATTAAAAAAAGTTTTGAAATTGTCTAACCAGAAAGGTTTGGTTTTTCAAGCTGAAAAATCGTATTTCAAAATTTTAGTAAATTTACATTAAAATAAAGGTTTAAAAGGGGAAAGGATCAAAATCACAACAGAACATTTGTTTCCGATTTTCAGTTTGTGGAAATTTTCCAGATTTCAATTTTTCATCCCAATTCAGGATGGGGGAAAAAACTTCAAAAAGACAAAAATTCTCAGGGGAGCGAAAAAATACTAGCACTTGCAAATGTGAAGAAAATAATTAACTGTTTCTGAAGGCTATTGGCTTGTTTTTGGCTAAAAAAAGTCAGTCAGAGAAACCAATGAAAAAGTCATACACAGTAGCTGCTTATGTACATTATTCAACTTTTATTTATTTGTAAGGCCTAAAGTCTACTGTGTTTAGGCCCCAAAAGTATGCATACATTTAAACAAGCACCTGACATTTTGTATACTTATCTGAAACCAAAGCAAATTTATGAAACTTATGAGATCTGGTCACTGTACGCTCAGCAGCATAAAAATAAAAATCCAAGTTCGATGGCTACAAAATACAGAGCTCTACTACTTGAGCAAAAGCAATATGGTCAATATGAGTAGGGGATATTATTTTTGTAAAGAAGCTATTATAGACCAATGGTACATACAAATGCTGGGTAATCCATTACACATCACTGCAGTAGAAGCTCACTAATGCACAGGGCCAGATTTACACCTTTCATGTCTTTAAGCACAGCACCTTCAGTGCTTCCCCCTCCCCCACCATGTGGACCTACCTGGAGCCCCCTCCCATGTCCCCGTGTGGCCCTGTGCCCCCCCCCCCCCCCCACCATCAGCCCTGTGTGGCCCGCTCTGCCTCCTAATCTGGCTCCGACTAGGGTGCTATGACTTTTCACTTGAGGAAAAAATGCACCCACCACCTGCCTACTAGCTGTTTGCCGTCACCCACTGGACAAGTCCACCTCAGCCAGCTCAGGCTGTTCTGGCACCACAGTGGCTTCTGGTGGGCGAAAGGTGAACTGCAGCACAGATTCTGCAGGGGAAAAAAAATTCTGCCTCCCTTGGACAAGAATTTCGTGCATACTGCAAACGTCACCTAAGGGAAGGGGGCGCAACCTGAAACAAACGGTGTGTGTGGTATCTTGGCAGGGGGTGGGGCAGATCAGGAAGCTCCTTCCCTCCCAAGAACTCCCGAGCAGTGTGGCCAGCAGCAGCAGGGCAGCAAAAGAGCCCAAAAAACCACAATTCACAGCTGCTAAAAGCCCCCGGAAACTGACAGCTAAAAATGGTGCCGCTAGGCATGCGGCCTACTGTGCCTAGTTGGAAATCCGGCACTTCCAGTGCACCCTTTGTTGAGGAGTGGGGTGAGATTGCTGTATTGTTCATGAATCATGGGGATGTGTAGATAAGTAAGTTGTGAAATAGTTCTACTGGTCTTCAGTTTTCTTTAAAATACTGTAAAATGTGTTGTTATAAAATGTGTGTTATAAGAAACGTTTTAATAAGCTTAAATTATACTATATCAAGTAGGATTATCATATTGAAACTACTTTCATTTAATTAATATTTAATTTGAAAAACATGGATTCATTAGAATGCAATAAACTATACATTGTAATAAAATCATTTCAGAACACACATAAAATTATGCCACCCAGCCTTTCATTTCCTCACAGTATTGTGCAAACAACAATATGAACCAAAAGGAGTCATGTTTCAGGATCTATGTGTCATAGTCAATTTTATTCATGTTGGAAGCCATTCTGTGGAACTTCTTTCATCCTGAGCAAGACACTGTGGCCCTGATTCAGCAAAACACATAAGCTCAGGTGTAACTTTAAGAACAAGCAATGTAATTGAAGTCAGTGGGACTGCTTCACATGCTTAAATTTCACAAGTGCTTTGCTGAATGGAGTCTTAGCCCTGGTCTACACTACAGAATTAGTTCAGTATAATTATGTCGCTTGGGGATATGAATAAGCCACACCGCTGTGCGATGTAGTTATACTGAACTAAGCACTTGTGTGGACAGTCCTACATCGGCAGGAGAGCGTCTCCCACCAACATAGCTACCACTTCTCACAGAGCTCTCTCCCATTGGCATAGAGCATCTTCATTGAAGCTGTCCCAGTACAGCAGTTTAAGTGTAAACCTGCCCTTAAACTCTCTTTCTTTGTTTCCTCACCTATAAAATGGGGACAATACTTAACTACTTCACAGAGATGTTCTGAGGATTCATGTTTATATGTATCTCAGGTACTTAAATGGCCCCATTAATAAAGTTTCTGAGTACCTCACAATCTTTAATGCATTTCTACTGTGCTTTGAAAATACAGTGCCAACATTTTCATACTTGGGCACCTAAGTTAAGCTCCCAAATCCATATTTAAGTGCTTAAATAAAAGGATCCTGATATTTAACAATGCTGAGCCACCTCTAGCTCACACTGAAGTCAGTGAGAATTGGAGATGCTCAGCATCTTTGAAAACCAGGAAACTTTTATTTAGGTGCCTAAATATGGTCTTAGGAGTCTAACTTTAGGCACCCAAGATTGAAAATGTTCGTAAGTTCATTTGACCTCACTCCACTTTTTCTATCACCGTAAATACCAACATCACCCTTCGAGTTTCTCAGCCTACCTTCAACTTGCCCTCTCACTAGACACATATATCCAGGTCATATGAGGTTATGGACAACATAGATCACTTCTGCTATCTCAGCTCAATTCTTACCAGCTCACTCAACCTTGATAGGGAACTTGATTCTGGAATTGTCAAAGCTCCCGTTCCCTATGGCAAACTTACCTCATGTGTTTGGAACAACAAGTTGCTAACCCTGAACACCAAGGTGTGTGTTTATCAGGCTTATGTCCTTAGTACCCTCCTTTATGGTTATGAAAGCTGTGTTATGTACTCTACCCAGGAGCAGAGATTGAACAGTTTCCACCTCCGCTGGGACCAATGGATCACCAATATCAAGATCTATGAGAGAACCAGCCTACGGGATATGCAGACTACGCTGGACATTCGCAGGCTTCGCTGGTTGGGACGTGGAGCACATGCCTCAAGATTGTCTACCATAGGTGCTCTATGGCCAACTTAAGGACCACCCGCGATGCAGAGGAAGGCCAAAGCTCCAATACAGCAACAAGGTCAAGCAAGGCCTCAAGAAATTCAGCATTCCCACTGGTCACTGGGATTAAATCCTGCCCACAGTTGTTCAGTCTGGAGAAACTGGATTAAGACTAATACAGTCACTGTGGAGCACCATCAGAGAGTCCAGGCCGAAGCCTGCAGGCAAGCCAGGAAGCAGAGTGTGCTTCAAATTCCATCTGACGAGTGGACCCGTAGACATTCTGGGAAGGTTTACCGCATGTGCACCGGGCTCTTTTCCCATACCATAGCTAAGTACCACACAAGAGATGGACTTTGTCATGTCTCCTTTCATCTGTCATGATGTTGTTCGGCCATATATATCCACATCTTGCCACTTCTACATTCATAACCTTTCAAAAATTCAGCTTTTCCTGCCTATCCACACTACCAAGGCTCTTGTTCAGGCCCCCATCATTTCATGTCTCAACCTCTGGAACCTCCTCCCCTCTGGCCTTCACACCAGCCACCTCACTCTCCTTTAAATCTATTCAAATCAATGTGGGGATCATCGTCCTGGCTTGTCACTCTGACCTCATCAGCCCCCTCCATTGCTCCCCTTTCTCCACCACACCCAACACAAGCTACTAATCTTTGCCTTTAAGGCCTGTGGTCACCGTTTAGACCCACCTTATCAGATGTATTAGCTTATCAAGCTATTGACCTCTGCTATCTTTCTGCCAGTAATGTCAGTCTCAACTATGGTGACCCAACATCCCAAAATTATTTGGACCATCTGGATATTAGGGGCTTTTCTCTTATATAGGCAGGACCCTCCCCACCCCCGAAAAAGAAAGTGTCCCAATTTTTCACACTTGCTCTCTGATCACCCTAATCTCAACCAAATGCTTGTCTGCTTCTCCCCCAAGCACCTCTCTGCATTTTCTCCCGTGCTGCCCCCCATTCATGGGGAAATCTCCCTATCAAAATTCATAAAACTGCCACTTTATTCTCTTTTAAATTCCTCTTTAAAACCGACTTCTGCCATGATGTCCATAAATCCTTCTCCTTGGGCAGTGGTTAGGCAACTGGTGAGCTGAGCCCACCACTTTTCAGTTAAACTCTTGTTTGTTTCATTGTTACCTTATGTTCCTGCCCACACCCACCCTGGTTGTCTGTTTTGTCCACCTGTCACCTCCTTGTCAGGCACGTAGCCTGTGAATACTCTGGGGCATGACTGTCTTTGTTACTTGTCTGTACAGCACCTAACACAATGGGGCTCTGATTGGAGTTCCAAGATGCTACTGTAAAGTAAATAATAATTTGTAAGCATTAACTATTATGTCTTGTTCCAAGACATTTGCTTTTCCCTCTCTGTGCCCACGCCATTTTATTTCCTCCCAAAGTGAACACTCTTTCCATTTCCATGAAACTCTCCATATGTTAGTGCTACATTTTGAGAAGATGCTAGTTTCTGGCAAGTTCAGTGTGTTGTTACAATAACGCTTTGAGGTGCTAGTGTTGGTTAATCCTCATCATATATCGGATGTTATGGTTGCTGCGGAAATTATTTTAAAATGTATTTTCATGAAACACAAAACCTTTCAAAAAGGTTCAAGTCTGTGAATACGTCTAAAACCAACGATGTTTGAGTAGCAGGTCTGCAATTAACTCAAACCAGTCCTAATGAAGACAGCGGGGAAAAAAATCCATCCTGCCTGAAACACTGGCTTTCTTCAACAACTGCTTGTTTCTGTCAATTTTCACAAGTTCAAAGCAACTCAAAATTGCTTTCAAAGCATTGTTCATAATTATTTACGGTATTTTAAATTACATTAGCTACCAGTTCTGATCTTGTATTGTAAGTGGACTGGCACTACCTATAGGGTTACGGCCTGGTCCACACACAGCTATTGCACCAGTTTAATAAATCAGTTTTTAAATCCCCTTGTGTTGACACACTTAACTAAATCCATCTTAAATTGATTTATCTTAATTTTCCAAATTAAACTAAATTTATATTAGCCACTCTTAATCCTATGCTAATGCATTTGCTAACCCTTTGAGCATTCCCAGTGTGAACTAAGGGCCTGATTCTACACACTGCTACGTTGTTTGTTGCACCAATATAACTTCACCGACTTCCTTGCAGTTTCACCAGCATATAATTGGTGTAATGAACGGAGGAGACTCAAGACCTAGCTGTTTCCAGAAACCCGAGCAGAATCAGCTACCCCACAAGGCTAGGGAGGCCCAGCGGTTATTCTTGTACTGAGCTGCAGACCTGCACTTTTACAAGCTGCGTGCTGTTCTTGGCGGAGACTCCACCAGTACCCCGCAGATCACCATGGATACCTCAGTGCAGCCCGAAACAGAGACACCTGTTGTTTGCAGTGGCGCATTTAGAGTTAGTGGGGCCCTGTGCACAGCTTCATTTTCGCTGACCCGCCGCCATCGGGACCCAGCCAAGAAAAAGAACATTCTCTCTTATCTCCCCCCGCCTTGTTTTTCATTCTTTTTTTCTTCATCCTCCTCCTATATTATAAGTAATAGGAAGTAAATGAAAATAAAGTGAGGTACCTTGATTGGAGCAGGGTGTTGGGGTGCAGTAGTGGGTACGGGGGTCAGGCTCTGGGAGGGAATTTGGGTGCGGGGGAATCTGGGCTGGGGCTTGGGATGCAGGAGGGGTTAGGGGGCAGTGCTTCCCAAAGCGACCAGCATACCCCTCTGTCAGCAGCTCCTAGGTGGGAGAGGCCAGGGGGTCTCTGCACGCCGCAGAGCTGCGGAGAAGGTACTCAGGGTGGGGGCAACATGTGGAGACACCCCTCCCCGGGGCCACAGGGACATGCTGGCCACTTCCGGGAGTGACGCAGCGCTGAGGGAGGGAGGCAGCAGGGGCAGGGAGCCGCCTTAGCCCTGCTGCTGGCATGCCTCTCCCCCGCCAGGGGCACGCAAAGACGTGCCAGCAACTGGCCGCTTCTGGGAGCAGTGTGGGGCTACCGGCCACTGAATGCAGGCAGCCTGCCTGCCTGAGCTCTGCTGCGCCGCCAGCCAGGACTCGGGCGTTGTCAGATGAGATTTGTCCTGCATGTTTGGGGTCCCATGCCACCGCACTGTTTATCTCATGGTAAATCTGCCTCTGCGTGAACAGTGAGGAAGAGGAAAAGGAAGAGAAGGGGGACACAATGGAGGGAGGGGGGAGTGTCCAGCTATGCTGTGATCCAAGATTTTATTCAAGACTCCACCACCATCCAGCCAGTCCTCCCAGCTGAGCACGGACAAGGCCATTCCAGGGGAAGGAACCTCTAATAAGCATGTGCATTCATTTTCCCTTACAATGTTTAAATGTGAAGATGGCGCTCAGGCCATCCCCAGGTTAGCAGGACACAGGTATCTACTTTGAATTGTTTTACTCATATGAGAAGAGAGAGTGGTAAAAAAACAGAGGCAGGATCATTATCTGCTTTTCATTCCCCTGTAGGGTTAGGTGGGGGAGAGGGGAAAATGGAGAAGTTTATTTATGTGCACAGGGACGTCCCCTGTATCCTCCTGATCATAGGTGCCGACTCTGGGGTTAGAGCACGCCTGGAAAAAAAATAGTGGGTGGTCAGCACCCATCAGCCACCAGCTGACCAGCTGTTGGGCAGGCCCCACCGACCAGCTGTTCAGGGGTGGGCAGGAGGTGCTCAGGGGAGGGGGTGGTGGTGGGGGAAGGAAGAAGCAGAGTGAGGATGGGATCTTGGGGGAAAGGTGGAGTGGGGGCGGGGCCTCAGGGAAGAGCAGGGGTGGAGCACCCACCCAGAAAAATGAAAATCAGTTCCTGTGCTCCTGAGATATCGCGATGAAACTTTCAGGGAAACACAATGCAAATGTCTCCCAGAGGTTTCCAGACGTGGCTGCTTTATTTCTTCTTCCGCAGGAGGACACTTTTCCATGCCGCTCTGCGATGGCTTTGGCAGGCACCATTGCCGTAAACAGGCGAGTGGCCTATGGGCCCGGGTAGCTTTGGGACGCCAGCAGGAGCTGTGCTCTCTCTGCCTTTGTGACACTCAAGAGTGAGAGATCAGCTGAAATCACCACAGCCTGTGAAAAGTAGTGCCAGTGCTGAGTGCTGTTGCCCTCTACTCATACATTTCAATCCCTATTTCCATGTGTATTGTTTTACATAAGTGAACAAATTCCCTCTTCGTTCCCACTCCTCCCAAGCCACACTCACTATGGCCGTGGCTGGAGAGCTGTTCTGTGCAGAGACACTCCAAAGCTGAAATGCCAATAAGCCTGTCTTATTTAATATTCTTATGGGAATGAGGGAAGGGAGTTCTGAAACTTATCTTTCACTTTCTGTTGGGACTGTAACTACACTGATACAAGCTGTTTCATCTGTAGCTGCTGCCATTGGGGCCATAAAAATACCTCCCTCCACACCTGCAGAACACCCTGATGAGGAGGAGAAAGAAGCAGCCTAGGAGGACACTTTCAGCGACATCCTGCAAACCAGTGCTCTATCAGATTGTGAACGGAGGACTTCGGGCTGGCTGCTATAGTCACCCTCCAAGAAGGAAACAGCAAACAGGAGAAAGGCCCATTAGGAAAAGGAGAGGGAGATGCACCGGGACATAATGGAGCTTCTCAGCCAGCAAACACAAACACTGCAGACTGTTGTTGACCTGCAGGTCCAACAGTCATGTGTTCACTGTCCTTTGCAGCCAATGGAAAACTCCATTGTAGCACCTCCCTACACCCCTCAACATTCCACTTGACATCAGGGGCCACATCCTGACCCCTGCCACTCCACACTGGGGGACAATCAGGACAACCACAGCTTCACATACACTGACCTGTGAGAGCCACCATTAGTGTCTGTTTGGCAAAAATGGACGGAAATGGACACATATGTTTTCTACCATTCTAATTTTAAAGTTCTGTTCTATGAATTTATTTTATAAATTTGCACTGAACTAATTTTTAATTGCACATTAATGCTTTGCATTGGTTTTGGTACCTAGTACATTTTTATTTTTTTCAAAAATAAATTCATCTTTATTCCTTCATAACATATACTGCAGAATGCCTAGAATCATAGAGTTAGAAGGGACTACAGGGGTCATCTAGTCTAACTCCATGTCAAGATGCAGGATTTGTTGTATCTAAACCATCCGAGACAGATGGTGATCCAGCCTCCTTTTGAAAACCTCCAGCAAAGGAGCATCCACGACTTCTCTAGGCAATCTGTTCCATTGTCCTACTGTTCTTATAGTCAGGAAGTTTTTTTCTGAAATTTAAACTAAATCTGCTATGCTGTAGTTTGAACCCATTGCCTCTTGTCCTGCCTTCTGTGGCAAGAGAGAACAGCTTTTCTCCGTCTATTTATAGCAAAATTTAAAGACCACTATCATGTCCCCATTTCAATCTCCTCTTTTTCCAAACTAAGCATACCCAGGTCCTTCAGCCTAGAGTTAATCAAAGGCACACACTATTTGTGACAGAACTGGAGCACAGAACTGATAGGTTGAGTTAAAAACAGTGTAATAATTATAAATGTATAATAAGCACCTCCTAACTCATACATTCATTAAAAAGCACTGTGTTATTCATAAAGGTAAGCATTACACAATTCCTGACAAGTCCCAAAACTTCAGGGCTAAGTACAGCACTGTCCACCACACCACATTACTGTTAAAGTGCTCTTTCAAGGCCTCCCTCAGCCACATATCTCCACGCTGAGCTCTTCTAATGGCCCATGATGCACTGCCTTGTGTCTGATTGTACAAAATCAGCAGCCCTCCGCCCTCCACCCCAGTGGCAATTTTCCCCTCTCTGCCTCAGAACAGACAGTTCTAGCCATTGGGACATTTTTCCTCACTGAGTTCTAATGTAGTGAGTAAATAATGCCAGTGTCCCTTAAATCTTCTTGTAACACGATTCACGACCCACCCCTCTTCCTGGGGCCCGCTTGCTACCCCCAATAATGCTCAGTCTTCAGGGTTGTGCAACACCCGTGTCTTTATTTACTTAAGATTATCCCACCACCAGTGTCTATCTATATACAAGCTTGACAGGATTAGTCACCTCCTTTACAGGCAGAGCCAGCCTTCAGCTAGGAGGCCTCCAGTTCCCTCCCTAACCTACTTCTCCCTAGCTGCCCCCTGCCTTCTGGCTCCCTCCCAGCCTTTATAGCCCTTGGCTTGTCAGGCCAGCCGGTGTCGCCCGCATCAGGCCTTTTCCATCAGCCCCAATCTGCTTCCCTTGATTGGAGCTGACCAGGCAGGGCTAATTAGGTGCTTTTGCATCAGCACCCTGCTACATGGCTGAAAGCATATTCAACTGTCATTGTGCACCTTCTTTGGAACTGTCAAGGTACCAGTGTATGGCTTCATGAGCCATGGGAGTAAAGGGTAGGCTAGGTCACCCAGGATCACTCCTGCATTTCAACATTGCTATCAGTAATCCACTGGTCAGGAAAAAGTGTCCCTGCCTGCAGCTTTCTGAACAGTTCTGTGTGCTTAAAGATGTGAGCATCATGCACCTTCCCTGACCAGTCCACATTGCTATCTGTGAAGCATCCCCAGTGATCCTCCAATGCTTACATAACCATAGAAAAATTGCCCTTTCTGTTGATGTACTCTGTGGAAAGATGGGCTGATGCCATAATAGGAATATGTGTGCTATCCATCTTTCCACCGCAGTTTGTGAACCCCATAGCTGCAAATCCAACGACCATGTCCTACACATTGCCTAGAGTCACAGTCCTGCGTAGCAGGATATAATTAACGGCCCTAAATATTTGCATGACAGCAACCCCCACTGTGGATTTTCCAACTCCAAAATGATTGCCCACTGACTGGTAGCAATCCAGCACTGTAATCTTCCACAGTGCAATCGCCACTCATTTCCTCAACCGTCAGTGCAGCTTTCATTCTGGTGTCAGGTGACCAGCTGTCCGGTTTTGGACCGGAGCACCAGGTTGAAAAGGGACCCTGGCGACTCCAGTCAGCACCGCCGACCGGGCCGTTAAAAGTCCAGTCAGCAGTGTTGCAGGTAACGCAGGCTAGTCCCTACCTGTCCTGGGGCACCGCGCTGCATCCCAGAAGCAGCCAGCAGGTCTGGCTCCTAGGTGTGGGGGGGCCCCACAGGGCTCTGCACACTGCCCCCCCCCCGCCTTGAGCACTAGCTCTACACTCCCATTGGCTGGCTCCCAGCCAATGGGAGCTGGGGGGGGGTGCCTGTGGACGAGAGCAGCGCACGCTGCGGAGCCTCCTGCCCCCCCGCACCTAGGAGCCGGACCTGCTGGCTGCTTCCGAGAAGCAGCAGGGAGCCAGGACAGGCAGGCAGACTGCCTTAGCCCCACTGTGCTGCTGACCAGGAGCTGCCCAAGGTAAACCTGTGCCCCAACCCAAAGCCCCAACCCTCTGCCCCAGCCCTGAGCCCCTCAAACCCGGAGCCCCCTCCTGCATCCCAAACCCCTCATCCCTGGCCCCACCCCAAAGCCCACACCTCCCCTATGCCCCAACCCCCGGCCCCAAGCCCCCCCCCCCCACATCCTGAACCCCTCATCCCCAGCCCCACCCCAGGGCCCTCACCCCTCCTGCACCCCAATCCCCTGCCCAACCTGCAGCCCTCTCTGGCATTCCGAATCCCTCAGCACCACCCCCCAGCGTGGATCCCCCTCCTGCACCCCAAACCCCTCATTCCCAGCCCCACCCCAGACCCCACACCCTCAGCCAGAGCCCTCATCCCCTCCCACACCACATCCCTGCCCCAGCCCAGAGCCCCCTCCTGCACCCTGATCCTCTCATTTCTGCCCCCACCCCAGAACCTACACCCCCATTTAGAGCCCTCACCCCCTCCTGCACCCCAACCCCCACCCCAGCGAATGTGAGTGAGGGTCAGGGAGAGCGAGCCACCAAGGGAGGGGGAATGTAGCGAGCGGGGGCGGGGCCTTGGGAAAGGGGCGGGGCAGAGGGCAGGGCCTCGGGAGAAGGGGCAGGGCGAGGATGTTCAGTTTTGCGCCAATAGAAAGTTGGCAACCCTATTCTGGTGGTGTCCCTGTGCTGAAGGGTTGGGTTGAGCTCGGCACACAGTTCCCGGAACGTGGCCCGTTGCATCCAAAAGTTCTGCAGCCACTACTCATCGTCCCAAACCAGCATTAGGATGTCATCCCACCAGTCAGTGCTTGTTTCTTGGGCCCAGAAGCAGTGCTCCACTATGTGCAGCTGCTCCCTGAACCCCAACAACAATCTTGAATTGTTTTTCCCTATGTCCTTAGCAACCTGTCCTCAGAGTAATCATCTTATTCCCCATTGTCGCGGTACTTCCTGTGGCTCTGCAAATACTGGATGGTCACTTGTCCTGTGTTTGCAATGTTCATGACAATCATGCAGAGCTGTGCAAACTCCATGCTGTAGTAAGATGAGGCCCTGAAACAAACCTTTTAGTATCAGAGGCCCAGTGTGAGACCTAAGGCCTGAGCTAAAGTAATGGTGAAGACTTTGCTGACATAAAGCAAAGTTAAGCTGTGAGCCAGAGGCAGGCCCTGCTCACAGAAGCTGGCAAGGAAAGGGCTGATGTTGCATAAACATACGCTGTTGCACAAATACATATCCAAAGTGTATTGGATACCAGAGCCATACACAAATGGTACAAGAACATTCTTATACTGTCCACATAGATAACAAGGACAGGGGCAAAAGGCCAGTATGATGGATAGAGTTGTTTTGTTCTAACCAACATGTACAAAGTGAGAGGTGGCACCTCACTGCGTAGAAGGGTGGTGCATTGTTACATAAAGGCGTTGCACGTCAATACATCAGGAGTGTTATGTAACTTGTTTGTACCTGTGTATAAGAATACATCTCTGGGGTGGTGTCTTTTGTCCGGCCTAGGGGGCAGTGGAAAGTCCCGCCACTGACTGAGCGGAGTCCATTGTCAGGGAGCGCAACAAACCATAGATATATAATCCGGGGAGCTAGAGATTGTGTTTCTCTTCGACAATAAACCTGGCCGACGTTCTTTTGTACCTTACTAGAGTCTGTGGTCATTGGGGGTTCTCTCGGGGTCTGCTGTGTTAGCTATCTGCGCAGAGCTGGGGCAGTGCACAGAGGGAACACAAACACAGCCAACTGTTATCATCAAACAAGAGCAGAGCACCACAGCTGTTGCTCCCATCCCCACCCCTGTGAGACTTGTGTGTGCCCCACAAAAATTCCCTCAAAGGCATTGTGCTGGAAAGTGGCACATGGCATACTGGGATACTGTAGCAAGGTGATGACTCACCGGTGCAGCACCTCCTGCTGGTTGTCTCAGGAATTAGCTCTTCCAGCCCAGAGCACCCTCTGGAGGCCGGTGTCTTGCTGCCGCTGACCCCCGTGTCCCTCCTGGACCCCAAACGCCCTTTACACTGGGGTTCTTCCCCAGCAGTAGCCTCCCTGGGAATCCCCAACCCTCTAAACCCACCTTGCCTCAGTGGCTACTGCCAGTCATCATCTAGCCCCCTCTCACTGGGGCCGACTGCAGTGTAATAGCCACTCATCATTGCCAAGGAGGTTGGACCAGCCACCTCTGCCTAAACCCGGGTTGCACCTCTGCAACCCCAGTACCTCTGTAAGCCTTCACCAAGACCTGCAGCCTGGGGGTTTACCAGGCTGGAGCTCTCCAGCTCCTTTGTCCTATTCCCCAGCACTGCTCCAGGCCAGGTACCTTGCTCCCAGGCAGCTAGCCCTTCCCACTCCAGGGCTAGAGTGAGACTCTCAGCTTCTGGCCCACAGCCCTCTTATCAGGGCCAGCTCGGCCCTAATTGAACTGGCCACAGCTGTGGTCAGCTACACAGTCAGCTTCCCCCAGCTGTTCTTAATCCCTTTCCCTGCTGCAACCCTCACCAGGGCTGCTTTTAACCCATTTTCTGCCGGAGTGGAGCAGCTGCCCCACTACAGATACCTATCCATGATGCACCACACTTAGTGATACCACCAGCACTTCTGGTGAGTACGTGCAGTGCTAGCACAAACAGCCAAGTTTCAGAGTAGCAGCCGTGTTAGTCTGTATCCGCAAAACCAACAGGAGTACTTGTGGCACCTTAGAGACTAACAAATTTATTAAAGCATAAGCTTTCGTGGGCTACAGCCCACCTCATCGGCTGCACAGAATGGAACATATAGTAAGATAGATATATATATATATACATACATACAGATAAGTTGGAAGTTACCATACAAACTGTGAGAGGCTAATTAGTTAAGGTGACCTATTATCATTTGTATGGTAACTTCCAACTTATCTGTATGTATGTATATATATATATATATCTTCTTACTATATGTTCCATTCTATGCAGCCGATGAGGTGGGCTGTAGCCCACGAAAGCTTATGCTCTAATAAATTTGTTAGTCTCTATGGTGCCACAAGTACTCCTGTTCTTTTTACAAACAGCCAAGTATACATAAGTAATACACTAACTGCAGCTGCTTTATGCCAACATAACTTGCATCGACCAAAGTTTGTAGTACAGACGTGGCCTAACAGTATGGCTATACTACATACGCTACAGCTGCAGGGCTGCAATTATGCTCTGTAGCACTGTAGTGTGGACAGTACAGGGATGGAAGGGTTTTTTGCATCACGGTACGAAATCCAGCCCCTCAGGAGATGATAGCTAGGTTGATGAAAGAACTCTTCCATCCACCTAGCAGTGTCTACACCAGAGCTTAGGTCGGCTTAGCTACATCTCACAGGGGTGTTAATTTTTCACAGCCCAAGCAACATAACCAGGTCGGCCTAAGTTTTAGGTGTAGACCAGGCCTAAGTGAGGTGCTACTTGGTATATGAGTAATGCTGGCAGAGTCTGTTCACAGATAACACAGTGCTGTGCCATCTCTCCTGACTGCCCTAACCCCTGAGTGCTATTTATACATTACAAGAGGAGGTAACAGCAATAAGGATTCATAGCTACAAATGGCTTTTTATTCTATGAGAGATTTATCACATTTGCAGAAAATTAAACTTCTAATGGAAAAGTAAAATGCAATTCAGCAAACAGCAAGGCTTCATCCAGTGTCCACTGAAGTGAATGGGAATCTTGCAATTAAATTAAATTGACAATGGATCAGGCTGTAAGACCCTACTCCTGCAAACTCTTACGTGTATGCTTACCTAAGTCTGTGAGCAACCCCGTTGACATCATTAGGACAACTCCTTTGCTGAAAGCTAAACAAGTGCAGAAATGTTTGTGGAATTGGGGCCTGAATCCACTCACTCAATTAATTCATTCTCTTTGGTGCTTAAAAAAATTGAAAGACAAATCAATTAGCCATTTTCCATTTTATAATTAATACTGGCCATAGTTAGCAACAATAAATGAGCTTCCATGTTATTCAAACATAGGGGAGCTGTGTTGTCACAGACAATACAAGTACAGATTTTTTTTCTTCCACTTATGAGTTGGGGGAAAACTAGATTTTATGGATGCAGGCAAAGTGCACAGAATCCACATAGCATGTGAGGTCTGCAGAAAAAATCATGAAAGCTCATGTACAAGAGAAAAAATCAGCTTAAACCTGTGAATTTCCCATACTCTAAAAACAAATACATATGCAACACGCTATACAGCCATATAAATTATTGAAATAGGACTGTTACATGCTTACTTCACATTTTCAATTTTATTTTCATGAAACACATAATCCCACATCTGCTGAAATGCATAGGCATAAGAAACCAAATCTGTGAAAGCAGCTCCCATTGTTATCAATGGGACTGGTTTGCAAAGATCATAAATACACAATAAGGTCCTGAATAGAGGGCTCCATTGCAGCTTTAAATTTTGAATGTTTCTGTTTTTATTAGTGTCACCCTTAATATTATGTATGTAGCATCTTTCTTTGGTAATTGCAGAGGCCTCTATTTCCCCATGGTATTTTCCTTGCTCATTATTGATTACAATCACTACTCATTTTAATAAGCCGGTCACCATTAATTAGAATATCTTGCAGCTTGTCCCGAAACTGATCAAATAAAATAAAAAACAACTTCTTAGGCTGTCTTAATGAAAAATAAAATTATTTTCATTGTCAGCTGTAATAAACCTCCCATTTATAAATCAGAGCTAATTGTTTCTAACAGATGTTGGAATCCATTATGAACCTCTTATATAGCTGTGATTAAAAACTTAGCTCCTCCAAGCTAATGCATATAAAATCATCCAGTAATACTAATTAGGTCCAACACATTTCAAAAAACAGAAGCTACTTGTCACAGGGTGTCATGGTTCAGAAGGCAATCCAGCTCAGTGACGGTTTATGTCTCTGCCTACCCTATAACCTGGGTGCCTCACAATGCTTTGCTGCTTAGCTCCCAACCTGGGCTGCTCATAATCAGCCTACCAGCATGCAGGCAACACCCTGAGTGTCTGTGTGCTAGACAGCCCCAGTTCAGCCACTCTGATTCCAGCAGCCTGTCTACAGCCCCACAGTCCCACTCTGGCTTCTGCCAGCCTGGGTTACAATCAGCATGGTGACCCCAACACACTCCCAGTCCCAAAATTTCCCCAAAACATTATGCCTTGATGTGTCCAGCCCTCTCCTGGACAGCTCAGGGAAATAATGTTTCATTTGTTCCTTTAAAGACACAAAAATACATCACAGCTTATTAACTAACTAGGATGAATACATCTTTCCCTTTAAACACAGCACTAAGTTCGTTTATGGTAAAACCTAAAGAAATGTATTAACAAAATATATGTAGGCTTAAGTGATGCTAAGTAAAAGGAATAAAGTTAGAAAGTGTTACAAGCAAATAAAATGAAAATATGCATCTAAAAGTCTAAAATGTAACCAAGCAAGCTACAGGCTTTGTTCAAGATGGTTCCTCTCACTAGTCGTTCTTCTTCCCAGCCATGGCTGACTTTCCCTCAGTCAGGACCTTCCACAAAAGTACATGGTATTGGCTTCCCTTGTCTTCTTAGGTGACAGAGCTTTTCCTAAGAAGGTTTCTCACCTGTATTCAGTTCTAGAGACTTCAACCCAGGGGTCCCCATCGCAGTGCCCATGGGCGCAATGGCACCTGCCGAGGCAGTTGTGTGCACCCGCAGGACACCACACTGCTGAAATGCTGCCGCTGAGCGCAGGTGCCGGAGAACCACCTGCCGAAATGCTGCCGAGAAGCGTTGCCGGTTCTCGGTGGCATGTCAGCGGCGGGGTGTCTGGCGCCCGCAAGAGTCTTCTGGGAATGGGAATGTGCTATTCCCACAGAAAGGTTGGGGACCACTGCTTCAACCCCTCTCCTCCCACCTTTGGTTGATGGACACATCTTCCTCAGCTTGCTAGAGCTCTGTTCCCTAGTGTCTGTCTAGTAATGGATGCCAAAGATGGCTTCTGTCCTTGCTTATATCTCCCAGAATGATAGTGCTTCAAGAGACAGGACGACCTCATGCTGTTCTTCCCTTCCTGTGGCTTCTCATTCCCCTGGATGTAAGTGGAGTTTCCATTGTTTGTGATTCCACCATGCTTAATTTACATGGGAGACAGGTAGATAGCTGTGGCACTCCCTCCTGCCTAGGCAGACTGTAAAGCCTAATATCAATGAGTATCCATATTTCCTCATGTAGTATCAATACATACATTTCACAATGATATTAACCATCAATGTGTCATTTGCTTTCACAAAAGACCTCATTCCATACACTTTTATAATACAGTAATAGTGTACACAGTCAATTGAGTTGTTTATCACTTGAGGTTCAGCTCCCCTGTCTTTATAGACCAATGAACCTTTGAAATGGATTCTTCTGCAAAGTTAAACCAAACCAAAGTTCTCTTTCCTGCTGAGTGTAGACACTTAGCCATCTTCTAGTGTGAGGTTTGCCTGCACTCCTTGTTAGCCTCATGGGTAGGTTTACTACTTATGTGTAGACTGAGGTAAACACACATTCCTTTGTTTAGGATAGACATGTTTAACACCTCCCTCTGACTTGGCTGGTTTACACACACATTAGTCATAATTCCAGCATATATTCATAATTCTTAATACCCACAGTGTGCATACATCACAAAAGAATATTAATGATCAGGGAATTATTAGTTTTCAAATGATACCTCACAAGGCATATTTTGTACTAAGATGATTACAATTGTGAGTAGAGTGTGAAGACAGGGGTGCTTTGTGCCACAGTACTTCTGCTCATGTATAGGTCCTGGATTCCAGGTGATAATTATAGGTACACTAACAATCTCTTCTCTGATTGTAAGGTCCCAAAGCAATACACAAAGTTATTATTGGCATTTTAACAGTAAGTTGCTCTCTGGCCACTTCACTGTCAGCCATAAGTTAATTTCACACATTACTGTTGAAACTGTCTGAACCGGATTGGTTTGAACCAGTTAATAAGAATTGAAAATAGGGTGGAAAAATAGAGCACTGCCATCAGTTCTAAAAAGAGATGGCATTTTTGCATACTAATATGGGGCTCCAGACAGTTTGGTGGAATTGAGAAGATGCACTCTGCTCCTCTTATATTTCCGTGAGGTGCAGCTTTGTTAAAAAAACAAGCATAAATTAAAAAATGCCTCTGTAGTAGTAGATAGATATTTCCTAAGAACACTTTTTCTTCAAAATGGTCTTATTAGATACTGAAGAATTTCCCTTAACTTTAGAATAGAATAGAATTTGGTTTCCTATTTTACCTTTCACATTCAGGTTATTTCAGAGCAACCAGTGTCAGTAGATCCAGGAAAACACAGCAGCCACAACAGGCTCTGCACTAAGTTGAATCTGTAGCTGCACAAAGACCTGTGCTTTATCATCAGCCCTACAAGTTAGGAGTGAGAGACAGTAACGTCATAAATGCCTGTGGCTTGGCATCATCTCAGCAAGCGATAGCTACCTGTCGGAGACCTCATGGAGACACATACCTTCACATAAACCCCAAAGAGAGGTGCTGAGCCTGCAGGCGCAGTGTTAGCCGGGGTTCACAGTTACAACTACATGCCCAGAAACTCCTCAGTAGGGTCTCCTGTCCTGGTGGGCTGGGCCCAGTGTCCCACTCTTGGACAGTGTGACCTGGGAGCACCAACCACCGCAGCAGCACCCTCCACCCCCACATTGCAACCTTAATCCTGGCTTGGTGTGGAGGGAAGACTCTGGGGCAGGTGCAGGGAGGGAAAGGGGGCTGGAGAGCAAGACCAGCCTGCAGTCACCTCCGCTCCCCCACAGTAGTGGCTTCTGTCCTGTGGGGCTGGCTCCCTGCTCAGGGTGTTGTGACCTGGCACACGAGGTCGCAGCACTGCTCAGGCTTGGCCGGCCGCTGAGGCCCTAACCAGGGAGCCTGGCCCAACCCCACAGGACAGAAGCCACTCTTGAGGGCGAGTGCACGGTAGGCTTACTCTCCAGCTCCACACCCCACCACCCAAGACCTCCCTTCCACCTTTGGGGATTAGGACTGCCAGGACAGTAGCTATATTCATTGCCTGTGTCATGAAACTTGAATAGAATCTCCAATGCACCATACAGGAGTAGTATTTTGGAACTTTCTTGATCTCCTCACATCTGAAAACCAGCTCACAAACGATGCACTGATGGCACTGCTTTTGTGTATATTTGCTCCAATGTTAACTATCACATGTTGTTTTCTTTTGTCACAATGAATGATCCGTTTGGACACCTTTGACCATGATAGACAGAGAGAGGCTTTAAAAACACGTAATGAATTTGAAAAATGATGTGTAATTCCCATGGAAAGACACATTCTTTGAAAATATTTGACATGAAGTTTAAAAAATGTAGCATAATGTGCAGTGTTGCCAATTTCAACACTGGTTCTTGGATGGAATTGTCAGATGCCTTTTAATTAACACACACTTCTTTTACTTCCAGGTTCTTTGATTGCAACTAGATCTATATTTCCTGATAAGTCATGCTTTTAAAATCAATAGAATTTATTCTACACACACAAACTCACAGCTTAAAGATTTCTTGTGTTGGTTTTTTTGAAGTACAGCATTTATCCTTTTGCTATGCTGCCATCCAAGACAGATTTTTTATGACAAAGGCATGGTTTCTATGGACAAAGTGAATGCACATTCCAAATAACAAGTTCACTTACTAAATTAAGTACTTTGTTTTAGCTTTAAAAATATCTTTCAAGTTCATCTTTCTCAGCTACACATTCAAAGTTGAGGAACATGGAGAAAGAGAATCAATGTCTACTTTCTCCTATTCATCCAAGCCTCACTACAAAGACCTGACCAGACAGAATTTGAAGGTGATATAGTGGTGTTAACTTAGACTGGGCCTACATCATAAAGATGATTTCCAAGAACAGCTTGTCAGCATGCAAATTCAGATATTTTAAGTGGCAGTTGAAATGGACCAAGGAAATGCTGTTAAACTCTGGATTAGATTTAAGACTGATGTTCAGATTTTAAGCTAAATCAGTGCTAGACCTTATGCTTTGGTTCAATATTAACTAAATTTCAAAAGCTGTTTTAACAAGATTTTTGCTCAAAATGGTGGAAATTTCATTTGAACAAGTTCTAGGTGATTTCAGATGGATACCCAGAAAATAGGCTCCCCTTCCTGGTTTTGATCCAACCCCAAAGTAAGACCATGGAGCAGTGGGTCTCAACCTTTAAGACCTAGCATACTATGTCTAAAAGTCAAAGGAATTGGTGTTCCACCTTTGTAATTTTAATCAGTGTAGCTATAATGGATTCTTATTTCTGATATAACAATCCAAATACCAGCTGATTGTAGGCCACGTAACACTCATGTAGAGTCTCATTCAGATTAAAAAATCTGGTTTCAGTGTTCTGCTATTATTATTCAATTTCTTTTTAAAGCTAATCGTTATGTTTCTTCTCATAAACTAGCAAAATGGTTGTAAAATTGCTCTCCATATATCTTTGCTTCTGGGTAGAAATGTTTCAGTCTATAACACCAATTTTAAATCAATGGTCCCCTGTGCATTTTATGTATTTATTGAGTGTCCATTACTGTAATAGATAATAAAACACAGTGCAGTAAGTTAAGTATAAAATTCAAACAAAAACAAATTCTACTTTAACCTTCCAGAACTTTCTGAAGTCCACTCATTTGTATTTGTTTGGTTAAATCTGTGACCAAAAGCAGTGGAATGTCAGTTTATACCAGGAATGTTAATTGGGAAGTACAGGTCATGTGATTTTTTTGATATATTTTATATGGTTAGAAAATTTAGTTGCTTGATGGAAGGCCAGGACTGGGTGTTGAAGATATCAGCTTCCAGACACAAAAATCAAGAGGTGTTTTGCCAGGCTTCCAACATATTTGATTTGAACAGTTTTGCACATTCATTACACACACTCACCAATTCCTAAGATACTTGGTTTTATGGAGTGCTAAAAACATAATTTATGTCATCCTATATAGACTTTCTATCCTTGGTGATTGGTAAGAATATAAAGTGTGCTTTTGCCTCCAAGTAAACATTATGTGAAAAACTGTATAAATCCTGGTGTAGGGAAGGAAAAGGAGGGTGTTTAGTGCTTCATACTGATTATCAGGATCTGAGCTTGTTTCCCAACCCTGCACTGAACAGTAGTTGCCATTAAAAAGTCAAGATTTACCTTCATTAGCACCTGAGACAGTATAGTTACTTCCTGTTCTAATTATGTGGAAATCGCTGGTACTTCAGGAACTACAGTGTGACAACTAGGGATAAATGTTGGGTTTTACCCATAACCACCATACTTGCAAATAAGACTAGATTACATGACATTAAAGAAGAGTCGTACAACTTCGACACTGTAATGTTTGACAATAAAAGAGAAGATCTGAAAAAACTTTTTAAATCGGTTTTACTCTAAGACATAGGGCCTGATGCCCTATGTGTCCCATCACTTCTTCTGGTGTAGATCTGATTTCAAAGTAGTTACAGCAATATGTGAGTGATGGAGTGGATTGGGAAATCAGGAAGTGGCCTTATTAGTAATAAATGAAATTAATAGAAGGGGAGATTACAAAAAAAAAATATATCCAGGTTGGTGACAAAAAGATATTGGCTCGTCTATTACACAACACAGGTTTTCAGAACAGAAATGATTTTACATTGCAAGGGACTTTTCTCCAGTTCTCAAGGAATGTGGCAAGTTTCTAAACCCTCAGTCGAATACTCTACAATACCCAGGACAAAAATATATGTCTATTTTTTCCCTAATGTTTACCGTCAGGATGGTGATGACAAAGTCATTTGGTGGGAGTTTGTTAGTTGACCAAGTATTTCACAACCTAAACAGCTAGTCTGATCCTTCACTGATTTGCACTTGTGCAGAGTGTAAAACACTACCCAATCAGAATGGAAGAATTTTCCACTCACTTTGCACATCTGCAAAGGACAACACGTGGTACAAAACAGTGGAAAAATCACATACACATATCCCAGTTTCTTTTTGTAACGGTGGGAGGAAGAATTCATTTCTGCCTATTTCCTAGCTGAGTCCCTATTTTGGTACCCTTTTTTAAACTCTACAGAAGTGGCAATCCTAGTATACTGCAAAAGATTTTTTTAAAATTACTTGTACTATAGCTGGGGGCCCAAAATCAAGAAAAATGTTCAATGACTATCACAAAAAGCCTTAGTGAAATAAGATGAATTACTACTATAGAATGTTGATGGCCTGTAGCACATTGCAAAATGGAGAAACTGGAGATCTTTTACATGGCATAAACCCTAATCATAAGTAATAAGATTTATATTTCAAAACAAATTATTTACATTTGAATTTCTATATTTAAAGATGCAGCGTGAATATTAGGTATGTGTGTTTTGATTACTAACATTGGTAAAAAAACAGAAACTTCATTTAACGTATAACAATCTGACCCTTAAAGAGTGGAAAAACTAAGTACTGTTTATGGAACTCTCCTCCGATATATTAATAAAAATAGTGGTTTGAGGCAGTTCATTTTCTGTACAGTATGTGGACTCAAGAAAATGGATCATGAGATGTGTATTGAAAGCTCAGAATGCAATAAAAACTGAGATTCAAAAATCTTTGGCATCATACAAGCACCTCCAAACAAGCTCTACATTTTCAAGAGCTGAAAGAACTAGAAACTTCAAAGTGGTGGCAGGCTTCGTGCTAAATTTTTGAACTTGAGAGATGCAATTGCATAGAGCAGTCGAAAAGCGTTTAACCCAAACCTGCAAAGTTTCAGATAGCATAAGGATCAGAAGAGTAAAAGGACATACTGTGATGCAATTTTCTTCAGATAATTATCCACACAATGTGTGTTGCAATTTGTGACATTGGTTATTATGATAAGTGAAAATTATTTCAACACATTTTTTTCCTTCTGTTTTTTTTAGACAATTGGAAGTCATCAGTTCTATTCTGCAACCAGTTTAAATAAATAAATATTCAGCTATGCCTCTTGATATTGAGCACACTTCTGTTTTCTAGATGGAAATCTAATTCAGCCGAGGTGACCACAAAACCACTTGAAAATCAAGGTTTAAATGAAGTTAATGCAAGAATAGCAGATGCTGTAAAAATACATAGTGACAGTTCTGTCATCTTCATTTACATTAATCTTAACCTTAATTCACCTTATTTACCTTCTAATTTCAAAGGTCGGTTTATTTCCATGTTAAGCTGCATTCATTAGATAAAATAAACCAGACTAGAATAAATCAGTATTTTTAACTACAGAGGTTCTCTTTTTTAATTTTATGTCATTGTCTGTAATGTTTTGTGCCTAATTTTTTTTCACAAAATAATTATAATGAATGTATCAGTCCTGCATCTGTAACAAGGCTCTGCTGGGGAATACAGTCAGTTATGAATTTATACACTAGCAGCAACAGATACTAAACAAAATCTCAATGAAAAAATAGGTTGCACTGTTCATCAACTTTGTATCAACAGTGGACAACTTTAATTAATATCTAGTGGTAAGTATCATATAAATCATTGCTGTAAAGAACAGAGACACTCTTACTTGCATAATTTCAAATGCTTTTTATGACTGAAAATACATATCTTTGGAAAGTTAAGATGGCATATGTGGCTAGCATTGTAGATTGGAAACATTGGGTGTGCTTAGGTTGTAATCTTACGCAAAAATGAGTTTGAAGGTCTCAGCTTGATTCAACAGCAGATGATTCATAACCGCCATACAATGGTTTAGTCTTGGGACATGAGGACCATTAGGAAAGATGCACATCTCCTGGTATGCACTGTC
This sequence comes from Chelonia mydas, assembly GCF_015237465.2. Taxonomy (NCBI): domain Eukaryota; kingdom Metazoa; phylum Chordata; order Testudines; family Cheloniidae; genus Chelonia; species Chelonia mydas. The sequence continues at coordinate 107,443,190 of NC_057849.1, read as the reverse complement.
ACTGCCCCATTTTAGAAATATTGTTTTATCAATTGCAATGTTTCTAATAGGTGTCCTGATTGTGTGCGTTTATCTGTAAGCATAGATATGTTAGAACCTGGAGGGACTACATAAAATGTTGTTCCTATATGTACCCTAACACAAAATATGTAAACACATTTCCAAGACAAAGATAAGAACATAAGAAATATTAGTCAACATACTTTACTTCCAATTGCACATGCTAAATCTTAATTACATGGAGCAGGAAAAGAAAAACACTTCTTTTTAAAGCTGTTGGCTACAAGAATTATTTTGAAAACTTTAAATTATTGCTTCAAATATTGGTGTTAGGATTAAAACATTTGTTCCTGAAATCTTCTATAATATTTTGTACCCGTAGTTTTAGAAAGCAACCATACAAGCTATGCAACTCAAAGATCACCACAACATCAGGTATGACTAGTTAATATCCCAGAATGGTGGCCATACTGGATAGATTCTCTGTTTCCAAGATAGCAATGTGCTCTGTACCACCTGAAATGTTTCAATATATGCTAAAATAGACTTCTCTCAAACACATACTTGAATATTTTAATCTTATTTTGCTGTAGTACACAAGTAATATCCTGTCAATGATCATCCTGTTCAGATGAGCAATTCAACTAATTTCAATTCAACTTTGGCATCTGAATGAAGCAACCATGAAAAGCAGTCCTACCAGTTGGGGGAGACCACTGAGAAGTTATGTTATACTATGTTTTACACACACTATAATAAAACTATATACATATTTTTAGTTTTAGAAATGTATCCTGAACCAGTAAGCAGTAATAAAGATATTAATAATTTTAGTGCATAAAATATTAACTTTAACTGTAACAGAATAAAATAAATACATATAAAATACAAATGTTAAAACACTTCAGGAATAAGTTTTAAATTTCTGATGGCCTAATACAGAGGTATGTGAAGTGAATCACAAAAACACACTTGTGTATGCTAATTCGATAATGACACATTGCTTTGACTTTCAGTTACCACTGTGCCTTTAAAAGTTCCTTTTGTTAAGCATGTAATTTCACTATTAAAAATGAAAAAACTGCTACATAAGTAAACTGCCTGATAGTCAGTCTTGAATATGGTGCATATTCAACTTAATGTTTCTTTGCAAATAAAGACTATTATATTATTATATTCTTTCCATTTTAAGTTCCCATTTAATTTCTATCTGTCTGAATCCATTTTTTTGTTTAACTTTCCTGGAACTAATGTTAAAGTTTCTAGGAAAACAACACACATATGCATCCATTCTTCATTTCAGATCACAAGAATAGAGTTTGCAGAATCTCTCGTCTGGACTAGAAAATCCCTCACTGTAGCACTACCCAGTGTAAAGCTACTTCTGATACACTAGCAAGACAGCTGCTGTCCTCTTGTCTTCTAGTGCTACAGAAATCCACAAGTAATAACACTGTTTTGTCTTGTTATCTTTTCTCATCCTATACACTTCCAAGCACTCTGGTGAGATCTTTAATATTATTTCATGTCACTAAAGTATGAAGGGTGCAATCAAAACTAAACTAAAACCTAAAACAAAATTTTATTTTGGTGAGTACAGTTACTGACGTTGATGAGCTCTGTGTTTTGTATAGATAAGCCGACCTCAAATGAGCATAACATTTCTGCATACCTTTATGTTAAATCTAAGACAAACATCTAGCTGAACAAAAATTGCTCATCATCAGTCAGAACTCAAGAACATCAAACCCACTAACAATATCAAAACTGTAGACCAAAATTAAAACCTAAATAAATAAATGAATAAAAATGTGCAGTAACTCAAGTAGAACTTCCCCCCCCCATCCCCACCAAGTTGAGGAACAGAACAAGAGTCACCGCAGACCAGGTATCGATATACAGTTTTATATTAGCATCTCACTTTTCAAATGCATCTATGTCCAAATGCATGTTTCTACTGTACCATGAACTTCAGTGTTAAGTTATAGAATACAGATTTCATCCTAAGCCATATCTAAAAATATTAATATGCACCAATGCCAGATCAAAAAACTTAAAAGGTCTCCCAGTTGTCTAGAAGAACCATAATGCAACATTTCTAAAAGAGCCTCACAGTACACTTTGAATACATTATACTGTACCATGCATGTCCTAATGAAAACCTTCAGTTCAGGTTTAAAGTAACCAAGCACACATTATCCTCTTACACGCTGACTGATTGCTTCCCCAACAGCACTTTGAAAATTCATAGCCAAGTTCACCCGCGGACTTTCCACAGCTCCACTGCATGCCCTTTACCTTACACGTAAAGAGAGGGGATTCTGCCTACCTCCATGTGTTTTGCAGTCCAGTTGCATGTACTGTACACAGTGATGGAGAGCAGAACTCTTCAGTGATAATCAGTGCTGAGAGGCTGCTCCTGTGAATAATGTACATCCTGTAGCAGCAGGCTCTGTTTCCAGCAGCTGGCAGCAGCCTTCGCAGTAACAGTGATGAGCACAGCTTGAGATCATCCACAATTAACCAAATATTGTATGGCAGCAACAAATCAACAACTAAAACCCAGCTCACAAATAAAAGCAAAGTACAATTTCAGACAGAAGCTTGAAAGCTTAAGTCACCGAATGCTACATTTCTTCTTCAAGATTATTCCAGCAAGCTCCTTCTGCTATTTTTACTGTACCATAATGCACTAGGTCTGGCTTTTACCCTATTGAAAGAACATGAATATATTATTATCCACACAAAAGAGCAGGTTATTGTTTATGAATTACCAGCCTTCCCAGCAACAAAGGCTATTTTCATAAGAAAACTCAATTTCATTTTAGCTCCAATTTGATTACCAGCTGAAGAAAAGAAGCCCTGCGCCTAAACCTCAAAGGATTTTTATTCATACCATTGAATGGGCTTTATTGCTTCCTTTTCAAAACTGACGTAGAAAGCTTTTAGAGTAAAACATTGACAAAAAATTATTGCGCTGCTATTTTGTGCAATAACAGAGCTGAAGAGGGGCAATGATTTCTCAGTCATCCTTCACTGTACTTCAGAATGGTAAAGGCTGGAATTAATGACAGACCATAGAGAGGAGCCAAGCTAAGGTCTCACAATGCATGTCAAATCTAAATGATCACTATACATTGAAAAGACCCAAAAAAGCCTGCAGCTGATTGATTCATGGCTTTCACAAGAAAGACAGGCTTGAAGAGTTTATTGCACCACAATTTACTCTGAATTATCATAAAAATGAATGTAGAGGCTGAATGTCACCCCGACACACTCCAAAAACACACATCCAGGGACAAAGTTCACCCAGGAATTATACCAATGCCATTTGTACCACTATAGTTAGGGGTCTGTCACTTTTTTCCTATTATAGGGGGTTTTAGCTCAGCTGTAAAGCTGTGCTCTAGAATGAAACCTGGCACACAAGGTCTCATTTTATGGCAATTTTTTTTAACAAATTTAAAAGAAAAAAATCCTAGCTGTTTTCAAGTTAAACATTTACAAAACCAGAAAAGCAGCCTACGAATTTCTGCGACTTTTTAACAATTGTTAAACTCAAGCCTGGTTTTAGGATTTGGGATGTTTTGTTTTTTTTTTTTAAGAATAAAAATTAGCAAGTTGTCAGACCACAACGTGAGCTAATCAGTTTTGTTCTCTAGACAAAAATGTTTAAATTATCAAATTATTTTGTTTCTAAATGGCTTGTCAAACATGTACAGTAGTGTTTCTTAAATTAAAAGGGTGTTAGAATTGTTAGCATATGGACTTCACCACATACACCTGTACTGTATTATGAAAACAGCACCTATTCCACTTTGACTTGGGGTTGGTACACTCACTGACCCACAAAACTAAGAAGTCTTCAGGTAGGCTCACATATGATAGACCAAAATGATTCAGAAGCAACCTTTATAGTCACTGATTATTAAGCAATTTCTGTAACTGCATATTTACACCATACAATGAAGTACATAACCAATTTGTTTTTACCTCTTTATGTAGGGACACTACCATTTGAACTACAAATAAATTACAGAAAACTACCACTAAGAGACAAGCCCTGCAGTCTCTACCTACGGGAGTTTTGCTAGCATAGGCACTGCAGGATCAGGACTTTAAGTTATCTTTATGTTTTTAGATTTAAATTCATAGAAGCCAAGAATTCAGAGTTCATTGTATATCCTTAACTTATAATATTCATCTTTTTTTAATCGACTGGATTCTGCTAGTATAGTACATTTGAACAGTTTCCCAGCTTGTTTAATGAAATATCAGAAACTTTTCCCCTGCCAGTTTATTTTCACAAGCAAAAGTGTTTGGTTTTGTTCATTAAAAACTAGAAATGGGCCCAGCTTAGGAATTTCATTTCTGAAACTGGATGCTAATTCACACTTCTTAGAAGTTTGGGGGTGCTCAGATTCCAGGTCAGCCCGTTATGGAGAAAGGAATTTGTCCTGAAGTTCATACTCAGATCCAAACTACTCCAGAGTTTAGAGGGGCTCAGTTCTGGTGTTGCAGTTCAGACCCCTCTGCATCAAGAGAAATATCGGTTGATTTTCAGAGATGCCAAAGTAAATTGGAGCTGCCAGTGCTCTGAACTTCTGAAAGTCAAGACACTAAGTTCATTGTGCTAACATGTTTTGATACACCAAAATCTCAAATTACATTTTGAGAACAGCCTACCTGTGTTTCTATTACAGAAGTATTGTGAGCAAAATATGGAGTTAGAATTTTGTTTCCAATAGTTATATCTCAACTAGGGGAAGAAAACTAAAAAATGTAATGGTCATACAACTGTACAAACTCTAAGAACCCTAGCACAAAAAAATATAATTTTACAGTTATGCCCTACCATTAGAAACTGCCATTTTACTAAACCTGATACTACACGTTTTCATGTTTTTCTTTTTTGTAAAAATGTTCTATTGTGTTTTAGTATAACCCTCTCTGAAAAGATGGTGGCAATGATTCAACATTCCCCAGTAACATCTGAAAGTGCAACCAAACCGTGTAGTAAATTGATGGTTCCTGAGACTACACAGCAAACTAGTCTTGTTTCTCTGTCCAAGTTGAATAAAAAGTAAATAGCAGATATGGTGAAGAGTAAGTTACTGTAAGTTCTTTCAAATTCTTCAAGTTTAAATACCTGAAGTGTTTTTTGTAACAATGAAGAATTCTTGTAAAAAAAATTTGATAGGGTCATTTAAGTATTCCCAAATCACAAGAAAGCTAAACTTTATATACTGTTGAGGAACTGTATATTGGGGAGGCAAATTATAATGAACTCTGTCAATTTAGATGTGATAATTCAACACCATGATTTTTATGGGTGAATATTTATCAGGGCATGGCTGGACTGACAGGCCATAGGAGCACCTACAGTGGAGAACAGTGATAAATGCCATTTTCAGTGCACACTGTAGTACAACTCTGGTCACAGCTAACCACCAGTTCCTATATTCTTCACAAGTTCTGTCTATGGTCACTGCAGAAGATCACAGGAGGAAACCTCATGGAATCATATATTTTAAAAGTAATACTATAATCTGGCCAGTTCCATAGCACTGTTCAACTCTCTGCCAACACTATTCCACTCTCTCTGTGTTGCACTTCAAGATTTCCATCCATTTTTAAACACAGGGTATCACTGCCAGACCAGTAGAATCTTTCAAAACCAGACAACACTTTTAAAATGTGACCACACTCTATAAATATGGTACCAAATGTATGTTGTAAGGCTAAATCCTGCTCACTTTATACATGCAAATAATCCCATTGGGCCACATCAGGACTGCCCTCCTCTGTGGGTGCAGAGCTCAGTCACAGCTCTGTCACCTGGCCAAGCTCTGCTCCTGAGGTGCAGGAAGGGAATCAAAGGACATAAGGTCCTCGCTGGGCACTGACTGAGCAGCTGCTCTGTAATCACATAGCCACAGCCCCTTCTCTCTCCTATTTCTAAATTATTTCCATTGCAGTGGCAGCTAAGGACTTTAAAACAGGGATAAAAGGCTCCACTGCACTGTACAGTCAAAAAGCACAAAGACAGTCCCTGCTTCAGAGAGGTCATACTCTGGAATTTAGACAATATGTAAGGTGGGACTAAATCTGCAAAGGGTCTGTTTATATAAATAAGTAGTCATCAAGGTGACTGGAGGTAGAACCCACGACTGTGACTTACCGCAGCGGAGCGAAGGGGGATGAAATAGGAAGGAGGTTTCCTTAAATGCAGCTGTCAGTCACGTCTATCAGGCCCCCAGGGGGTAGCAAAGCTCCCCCTGACGCCACTAACCCCTCCTACCAGGAGGTGCTGACTGAACCGCCTAGGTGGAAGCCTCCCATTGCCCCCTCGGTTGGCTCCATGGAGGTTACTGCCAAGTGGCCCTCCTTGTGGAGCTCTGCAGGATTCAACCTTGGAGAGACCGTTTGTCAATCAGGCCAGCAGCAGAGCTCTGCTCTGTAGGAGTAACAGCCCTGCTTGGGCCTCAGGATTTTGCCCACTGATTACACTAAGGATTACCTGTGTAAAGCTAGCAGGATTTGCTCCCATGGTATCTCTCTAAATATTACATTTATGGTAAGTATACAAACTATGTATGTCTTCCCATATTGTTTAACTTATAATGGTCTAGAAATCACTGTGAGGGCTAGCTCATATGGTTAGCTCATACCAAACTATGAAAGCTCTACTGGGAGGGCCTCATTAAATAGAATAGCAAGGACAGGGTCAGTAGCTAGCACTTCTGTTTTATGAAATCATCCTGGTTTTTGGTAGGTGGAATCTAATACTGGATAAGCGGAAGTAGAGCAGTCCTGAATTTTGGAGTTGGAAAGAGAACATGAGTACATGCCTTGGAAGAATTAAGAACCTGAATAAATGTAAATCCCCATTTTATTACAGTACAATCAAAGATAACCCAGTATGCCAGCAAAAAGACTTGCAAGAGAAATCTACCCATCCTCCTTTCTCTGAGTTCAAATGTGTCACCTCTATAACATGACTGGTCTTCACTGGCCCATGGCAATTATAACACTAGTTTACTTCTCCCTGTCATGGAGACACAAGCGTTGCCTCAGTTTTCCCCCTGGGTGGTTGGTCTTTTCATGAGTTGGGGTATGACTCTCTGGCCAAACCTTATAAGAGTCCTCCCACATTTGGGGTTAAACAAAGAGTCCAAACACAAAACCACCATCAGCCCTTCCCCAGTTCTTCAGCCCTCCCAAGGTTTAATCAATAGTATTTCCCCATCAGGGTCTGTCTTGGTCTCACCCTCCACCCCCCATTGACACAAGGGTAAAAGGGGAGCTTCCTTCCTATCCTGTCTGGAAGCTATAGCCTGGGCACCCTAAACAAGGACCAGTACCAATGCTGATTCTCCAGCCCACACAAATTCTATATTGCCCCAGGATGTTTCCTTCACTTGCTTCACCCCTTCCCAGGTTCCTTTTAGGCTGCCTCCTCACAGACCTTTTCCACAGCCCATGCTGGGCTATGTATGTGCTTCCCCAGGTCTCCTGGTGGCGAGCCCCACGTGAGGTCTAGATTCCCACAACAAGCAGCAGATATCCCGCAGATATCCCTCCACTCAGGAAAATGCTGCCTTTTCTATCTCCCAACAGGGCAGGGCTCTCAGACCCTTGCTTTCTGAGTCATGTGATGGGGGGGAGGGGCAGGGAACCAGGCCCGGGTCAGAGATAGAACTTGATCCCCTTAAAGGCCCGTCTCACCATGTGAGAGACATACTGAGTGTCAATCTCGAAGGCCCGTCTGACCCATCAGTATCACTGCGTCAGTAGAGCCAGGCTAGCACAATAACTTCAGTAGCAGCAGAGCAGCCAATCTTCCTCCCAGTCTGAATCTGTCATCAGCCCTCCTCTCTTTCAAGAGTGGGAAGCAAGATATCTTTAACAAAAACAAATATAAAGTATAGTAACAAAAATGAAAACTTACTTTTAAGGATTGATCAAAGGGCACAAGACACTCTCAGAGACAAACAGCCCATTGTAAAATTGTGGTGGAGCTATTTTGGGGCTGCTTGCCGCATTCGGTTTTAGGACTGGTACTGGACAATCCCGCCTCACGAGAGCTAAACTTGCTATTTTGCCAGCATTCCGCAGTTGTGAGGCAAAGCTTTGTGAAGTGCCAACCTACTCTGATAAGGTTCAGGGGATAGGGGTGACCTGCTCTCCCTACCACCAATTTCAAAAGACAATGAAGATGGAAAGTATGAGGGAAGACAGGGGAGACTTAAGTGTGGGAGATTACAGAGGAGGCAGCGAGGGAAAGGAAGGAATGCGGGAAAAGAGAGAGAGGAAGAGTGATGAAAAGTGGGGATATTGTTTCTCCTTCCTTCCTCTCAGTCAGGCAGGAGAAGCTCCCCCATATTCCAAACAACGATTTTGGCCCCCACCTCTGTCAGGATTGTATAACACCATGTAGAAACTCAAATAAATTAAGTGGAAGTTACTAACGTTAAATTGTGTCCATCTGTTTTGCTCTCCCTACCCTAAAAGGCCCCCAGATCTCTGGCCCTCTCCCCTCCAAAATAACACCTCCTTAATTTTTGTTCCCTGCACCGTAGAAGTAGCCAGTAGATTGCTGCTGCAGCTGGCCGACTCCTACACTCTGCAAGAGTTTCAGAGTAGCAGCCGTTTTAGTCTGTATTCGCAAAAAGAAAAGGAGTACTTGTGGCACCTTAGAGACTAACAAATTTATTTGAGCATAAGCTTTTGTGAGCTACAGCATCCGATGAAGTGAGCTGTAGTTTATGCTCAAATAAATTTGTTAGTCTCTAAGCTGCCACAAGTACTCCTACTCTGCAAGAGGTGCATGCAGACCAAGGAGAGCACATTATTCAAATGGCCCCACCATCTAAGAAAGGAAATCTGCCTGCTGCCAGTCCACCCACCAGAAAAGAGCAACACCTATTCAGGGCACACACAGCAGAGGCTGTTCAATCCAGTCCATGCAGAAGAGAGAAGAAAGAGCTTTAGGTCAGTGCCAGTTGGCTAAAAGCATGAGGATGATGACAATTATCCAAGAAAAACCATGGTGAGGAGAAATGCATAACTAGAACAAATGTGAGAAACAGAAATGAGGTCTAGGGGAAGAAAAAGAGAAAGATTTTTGTGAATCCAAAATGTTGAGGAGAGGTCAAAGTATGTAAATATTTATGCAGTGGATCTAGCTAAAAAGCTTTCATTTGCCTTTTTTACTGGTATCATCAGCCTTATCAAGTATTTCTGTACCTGATAGGGACTACAGCTAGAATCAGTAACATCTCTTTAAAAGGAAAACTTCTTAATTGTGCCCATTGTAGTTTGATTAAACAATGACTGTAGTCTGTCACCATGTGCCCCATTAAATAGGAAAGGTGTAAGCCCCAAAGAAGGACAATGAATTATCCTGCATAATAAAAGGTAATGTAAGTAGAAGTGATGAAATTAAATTAATAAAGAGAAAATACATACTGAATATCAGGAAATACTTCCTGACAGTGAGAACTAGTGAGCTGTGGCATAATCTCTCAAGGGAATTGTACAAGCCTGTTTCTTAGCACATTTAAAACTACACTGTGCAAAACACTAGTAAATGTACTGAAGCATGGGTGTTATTTCTGGAAGCAGAGACGTTTAACAGAGTCCTTGACTTGATAACTAAGAGGTTTTTCTTGTCTATAGAGTCCATGATTTACAGATCAGAATTGGGTCACAAACTGACACTGGGAAAGAGACAGCTTTTATTCATGGTGAAACATTAGATTGAATAATCCATAATGCTTCTTGGTCAATGGCACTCAGGATGGATGTTCAGATGTCCCTTGCCTATCCATAAGATGCATAAGAACATAAAAACAGCCATACTGGGTCAGACCAAAGGTCCATCTAGCTCAGTATCCTTCTTCTGACAGTGGCCAATGCCAGGTGCCCCAGCGAGAATGAACAGAACAGGGAATCATCAAGTGATCCATCCAGAGGTGAGCTGGAGCCGGTTCCCACCGGTTCGCTAGAACTGGTTGTTAAATTTAGAAGCCCTTTTAGAACCGGTTGTTCCGTGAGGGACAACTGGTTCTAAAAGGGCTTCTAAATTTAACCAGCCAAAAGTGGTGCCTTAGGCGCCGACTCCATGGGTGCTCCAGCCCTGGAGCACCCAAGGGGAAAATTTGGTGGGTGCAGAGCACCCACCAGCAGCTCCCCTCCCCGCCCCACCCCCGGCCTGGCCCCGGCTCACCTCCGCCTCCTCCCCTGAACGCACCGCCCCACTCTGCTTCTCTGCCCCCCATCCCAGGCTTCCTGCAAATCAGCTGTTCACGCAGGAAGCTGGGGCAGGCTGAGAAGCAAGCCGCTGCTTCCCGCTCAGGCCCAGGGAGGCGGAGGTGAGCTGGGGCGGGGGGGCGTGAGGAGGGCCGCCTGCGCCGCAGCAGGTAACCCGGGGGGCGCGCAGGGGAACCGCTCCCTGCCCCAACTCACCTCCACCACCCTCGGCCTGAGCGGGAAGCCGCCGCCTGCTTCTCAGCCCTCCCTGGCTTCCCACTGAACAGCTGATTCATGGGAAGCTGGGGGGCGGAGAAGCAGAGTGGGGCGGTGCATTATAGGGAGGAGGAGGAGCGGAGGTGAGGTGAGCTGGGGCCGGGCGTAGGGTGGGGAGCTGCCGGTGGGTGCTCTGCACCCACCAAATTTTCCCTGTGGGTGCTCCAGCCCTGGAGCACCCAGGGAGTCAGCGCCTAAGGCGCCACTTTTGATGTGATCAGTGGGGGAGCAGCCGCTCCCCCCGTTCCCCTCAGCTACGCTCCCCCGCCCCAGGAGCCAGAGGGACCTGCCGGATGCTTCCTGGGAGCTGCCCCAGGTAAGCACCTCTGGGACTCCCCACCTCGCCCCCCGGCAGGTGCCTCTGGCTCTTAGGGGTGGGGTGGGCACCCACTACGGTGGCCCACAAGACTTTCCAGCCCTGTTCTGGGGGCAGTCAGGGGACAGGGGAGGGGGTGGATGGGGCTGGGGGGGCATCAAGGAACACGGGGGGGTTGGATGGGGCAGGAGTCCTGGGGGGCTGGGGGTGGGCAACAACCCCCTCGTGGGGTGAGGAGGGAACCCGTTGTTAAGATTTTGGCAGCTCATCACTGGATCCATCCCCTGTCGCCCATTCCCAGCTTCTGGCAAACAGAGGCTAGGGATACCATCTTTTGGTTGCCCATCAGTGAGCTCAAATACCATTTTCAGAAGTATGTACACAGAAAATGTGTCAATTAATGCGATAAGAAAGATGGCCCTTGACCCCAAATATACTGCAAGTAGTTAGATGGTGCAGAAATACCCAAATATTAGCAGAGATAGAGGTAAATCTGGAGTGTACACACATGCTCCACTCTTAAGGCAGAAATCCTGGATTCACTCCCTCTATATCTATCATGACACTTTAGAGTTTAACCCAGACCAGTAAGGGGTTGTGTCACCGTCTGCCTGGCAACTCTGGATGCCTTGAACACTGTGCTACTGTGAGTCTCAGCCCAGACACCAATAGCCATCAGACAGGTAAGCAGGTCACACTCTGGCTTCTACCACCCAGTTACTTTTTTCAGAGTGACCTCAACACTCTCCCCATCCTGAATTTCCCCCAAACCATCTGCCCTGTAGTGTCCAGCCCTCTTCCTTAGTATTTACCAAAGTTATGAAATTCATTGCTCCTTTAAACAGACAATACACTGCCAACTGTTATCTTAACTGAACAGGTTTATAGTAAAAGTAAAGTAAGTTTGTTTAAGAAAAGAACATAAGATTCAGTAATACCAAGTGTAAGGAATAAAGACAGAAAGGGTTACCCGCAAATATAAAAATACCCTTCTAAGACTAAAACCTGATTTAATAAATTAGACTCGCTTGTTCAAAGTGTTTCTCATTGAGTCTGCTTTCCAGCATGGGTGGAACTTGCCATGATCTTCACAGAGCTCAAAGTGCTCAGTTTCTTTGTTTGTTCAGGTGAAGGATAACTTAGGAGTTCACTCCCCCTCTCTATATTGGCCAGTAAACCACTGAAATGTATTTTCAGGTAAAGTTCCTTTTGTCCTGCTGGGAAGAGACACTTTGCTGGGAAGAGACACTATGTGGTCTGGTGAAGACTTCATGTTGGCTCCTCCCCTGTGGGTGATAGATGAGTGGTTACTTCCTCCCCTGGTTAGCTTGATGGCTTTGTTTACCTTTGAAGTACAAGCATTTCCAGTGTCCCTTGGTTTACCTTGGAGACACATTTAAGCAGGTGGAACCACATTCCTTTGTCTAGGGTGGGGTACCCTATGTCTTGCCTGGCACACATTTTTAATAATTTCAACACGTGTATATCTCTTTGTACACACCTCATACAAACAACACACAAGAATATTAATGATCAGTGAGTTATTAGTTTTCCAGTGCTATGCTACATGCCACCTTTTGGGTATATGTCATGACAACAGTGTGTTAGGTGTAGTGAGGATGTCAGGCCTGACAAGCGTTGCTGACAGTGTAGTGAGCCATCAATGGGCCTCTGTATCACAGCTACACAGCAAGGTAAGTAAATAAATAAAACTGAAGGCCTTTAGGAACATTAAACCTTTAGTGATAGTTAAATGGCAGAAGCCCATAAAAAGTCACTGTACAATGTAAAGAAAGACTAGCTGTCAGGGGGAGGAATATTCTAAGACAGCAATAAAAAAAAAAGAAAGAAATCTTGGTTCAAAAGAAGACTGTGTTAAGTGACTGCTTGAAGTAGATTTAAATTGAAGAGGGTATCTAAGAGACATAGTAAAAGACTATTTCTAAGTGAGGGAAGCATATCTGTTGTACAGCTGCACTGAAGCTACAAATTAAGGATAGTTCCAACTACAGTGTTTTTGTATACAACATTTTGGACCAATCCATCCTTGGGTTGTGACTCTGATGTGAAAGAAACTCAGAAGACAAAGTTACTTTCAGTATTTGGACATATTGGTGATATCAGTAAAATGAGGGCAGGTATGACTCAGTTATTTGGTTCTTCCTATCATTGCATATTAGGTATGCTCATTGTTAACTTGCTGAGATCAAGAATGTTTGGGTAAATTTATTCAGTGTGGCACTAACACACTCTTTATCTTTCTTTGTATTGTCTGAAAGAATGAGCAGAATTCAGAATTTCTTTTCTACTTATATTTCAAAATAAGGGCTGAAAAGATACTTCCCAAACATCAGGAGCATTCTGTGTGACAGGATATATTTATATCTACTATAGTGGCAATGGAAGGGTTTTTTTTTTTAAATGAACAAGGAGAATTAAACAGAAATGGAAAAGAAAGCTGATAGCAAAGGTTGAGAGAAACACAAAAGATCTATTGGACAGAGTTTCTATTCTTCTCTGTATGGTGCATTAAGTGCATTATAGTAAAAATGAAGGGATTTCTTTTTTTCTCTTTAAAGTCCAACGTTATTGAACTTGAAACCTTTAACTGTGAGCAAAGCTGTGTTTTTCTTTAATACAATTCTGCTATTGATTTCCTCATGCATTTAATCTGAATGATTCTGACAGTTTTTTAAAAAAGACACGACCTTGGTGAAAAATACAATTTTTCTCATAGAAGGAAGGAAACCTGGATAGTCTTGTATGATATGCCATGCAACAGAATATTAAACTATATCCACGTAGTAACAAAAAAACATGGGGAAAAATCAGAGCTGAATGGTCTTCCCTTCGATTATCTAGGATATTAAGCAAACATGTCCCAAACTGCACCATGTCTTCTTGCAACCTTGCTCCCACCTCTTGCTCCCCCAGAAACAAGGCTCTTCCCATCTCCCTAGCTCTCCCAGCCTTTTGACAAAGCACTTTGACCATGCCCTCCCATCCAAACCAATTTGTTCCCTCTCCCCAAGCTGCTCACCCAGCTCTTCCCCACTCCAGCCAGCTTCCAGCTAGTTTTCTCCCTGTCCCTTGTATAGCCTTCTCTACACTAGGAAAAGAGGTGTATTCGTAACATGTGTTAATATCCTAGTTTAGACAAAGCTAATTATAATGTTAACATGTTAGTTGGTTGCAGTAAATTCCGAGCATGTGTCTAACATAACCCCAGGGTACAACCTGAAACTGTGGGAAAACTAGGTCTCCTTAACTCTCCAGCCTGACCTGTCACTTACAGTGCTGTGTTAGTGACACGGAGCAAACCCCTCCAGGTGCTGTGATCACTGGACTTCAGAAAAGCAGACCTTGACTTCCTCAGGGAACTGATGGGCAGGATCCCCTGGGAGAACAACATGAGGGGGAAAGGAGTCCAGGAGAGCTGGCTGTATTTTAAAGAATCCTTATTGAGATTACAGGAACAAACCATCCCGATGTGTAGAAAGAATAGTAAATATGGCAGGCAACCAGCTTGGCTTAACAGTGAAATCCTTGCTGATCTTAAATACAAAAAAGAAGCTTACAAGAAGTGAAAGATTGAACAAATGACCAGGGAGGACTATAAAGATATTGCTCAAGCATGCAGGAGTGAAATCAGGAAGGCCAAATCACACTTGGAGTTGCAGCTAGCAAGAGATGTTAAGAGTAACAAGAAGGGTTTCTTCAGGTATTTTAGCAACAAGAAGAAAGTCAAGGAAAGTGTGGACCCCTTACTGAATAAGGGAGGCAACCTAGTGACAGAGGATGTGGAAAAAGCTAATGTACTCAATGCTTTTTTTGCCTCTGTCTTCACAAACAAGGTCAGCTCCCAGACTACTGCTGTCATAAATATAAAGGGAAGGGTAACCACCTTTCTGTTTACAGTGCTATAAAATCCCTCCTGGCCAGAGGCAACATCCTGTTACCTGTAAAGGGTTAAAAAGCTCAGCTAACCTGGCTGGCACCTGACCCAAAGGACCAATAAGGGAACAAGATTCTTTCAAATCTGGGGGGGGGGCTTTTGTTTGTGCTCTTTGTTTACGTGTTTGTTGTCTCTTGGGACTGACAGAGGCCAGACAGAAATCCATCTTCTCCAACCCATCCTAATCCAAGTCTCCAATATTGCAACCAGAAAAGGTAAGCCAGGCAAGGCGGATTAGTTTATCTTTTGTTTTGTGTGAATTTTCCCTGTGTTAAGAGGGAAGTTTATTCCTGTTTTCTGTAACTTTATGGTTTTGCCCAGAGGGGGATCCTCTGTGTTTTGAATCTGAATACCCTGTAAAGTATTTTCCATCCTGATTTTACAGAGGTGATTCTTTCACCTTTTCTTTAATTAAAAATCTTCTTTTAAGAACCTGATTGATTTTTCATTGTTCTTAAGATCCAAGGGTTTGGGTCTGTGTTCACCTGTACAAATTGGTGAGGATTATTATCAAGCCTTCCCCAGGAAAGGGGATGTAGGGCTTGGGGGCATATTTTGGGGGAAGACATCTCCAAGTTTCCCTGTTCTTTGTTTAAAATGCTTGGTGGTGGCAGCATACTGTTCAAGGCCAAGGCAAAGTTTGTACCTTGGGGAAGTTTTTAACCGAAGCTGGTAAGAATAAGCTTAGGGGGTCTTTCATGCGGGTCCCCACATCTGTACCCTAGAGTTCAGAGTGGGGAAGGAACCCTGACACCATCTATGGTAGTTAGGGATATTTGCTACTAGCAGTCACAGATGGGCTCCGTGCCATTGTAGGCAGTCTCATCATACCACCCCCTCCATAAACTTATCAAGCTCAGTCTTGAAACCAGTTAGGTTTCTTGCCCGCACTGCTCCCCTTGGAAGACTGTTCCAGAACTTCAGTCCTCTGATCACTATAAAACTTTGTCTAATTTCAAGCCTAAACTTGTTGACGGCCAGTTTATATCCATTTGTTTTTTGTGTCAACATTGGCACTTAACTTAAATAACTCCTCTCCCTCCCTGGTGTTTATCCCTCTGATGTATTTATAGAGAGCAATCATATCTCCCCTCAACCTTCATTTTCTTAGGCTAAACAAGCTTGAGTCTCCTCTTGTAAGGTAGGTTTTCCATTCCTCTGATCATCCACGTAGCCCTGCTCTGCACCTGGTCCAGTATGAAATGATCTTTCTTAAATGAGGGCTACCAGAATTGCAAACAGTATTCCAGATGAGGTCTCACCAGTGCCTTGTATAATGGTACTAACACTTCCCTGTCTCTACGTGAAATACCTGATGCATCCTGTAATTGCATTAGCCTTTTTCATGGCTACATCACATTGGCGACTCGTAGTCATCTTGTGATCAGCCTCTGTTACTTCCAACTGATACATTCCCAGTTTACAGAAAAAATTCTTGTTGTTAGTCTCTAAGAGCATGACCTTGCACTTTGCACTATTCAATTTCATCCCATTTCTATTACTCCAGTTTTCAAGGTTCTCCAGATCTTGTATGATATTCCAGTCCTCCTCAAATTGGAACTACTTTCCAACTTTGTGTCTTCTGCAAATTTTATTAGCACACTTTGTGCGCCAAGGGCATGAATGAAAATTTTAAATAACATTGGTCACAAGACTGAACCCTGAGGAACTCCACTAACAAGCTCCCGCCAGCCTGACAGTTCACCTTGCTGTATGACCCAGTTGTAATCTCCCCTTTAACCAGTTTCTTATTCACCTTTCAATTCTGATATTAATCCCCATCTTCTCCAATTTAACTAATAATTTCCCATGTGGAACTGTATCAAATGCCTTATTGAAATCCAGGTAGATTAGATCTACTGCATTGCCTCTGTCTAAAAACATCAATGATCTATACAAAGAAAGAGATCAGGTTGCTCTGGCATGATCTACCTTTTGTAAAACCCATTTGCTGTTTAACCTCTACATCCTTAATTACTTTCTCTTTCAAAATTTGTTCCAAGACTTTACATACAACTGAGGTCAAACCAATGGACCTGTAGTTTCCTGGATCACTTTTTTTCACTTTCTTAAAAATAGGTACTACATTAGCAATTCTCCAGTCATAGGGTACAATCCCCACGTTTACAGATTCATTTAAAATCCTTGCTACTGAGCTTGCAATTTTGTGTGCCAGTTCCTTTAATATTTCTTGGATGGAGATCATCTGGACCCCCAATTCGGTACCAGTAAGCTGTTTGAGTTTGGCTTCAACCTCAGATATGGTAATTTCTACTTTCTTATCCTCCTTTCCATTAGCCTCCCTGCCACTACCCCTAAGCTCCTTTATTAAAAACTGAGGCAAAGTATTCATTTAGGTGGTGGGCCATGCCTAGATTACCTTTAATCTCTACCCCATCCTCTCAGTTTAGCGGTCCCTTCTTCTTTCCTTGTTTTCTTTTTATTTATATGGTATAGAACCTTTTACTGTTGGTTTTAATTTCCTTTGCAAGGTTCAATTCTGCTTGGCTTTTCAGAGTTCTCACTTTTTTCCTGCACTTTCTGATCTCCAAGAGGTAGCTTTCCTTGCTGATCCCTCCCATCTTCCATTCCTTGTAAGCTTTCCACTTTCTCTTAATAGCCTGTTTGAGATGTTAGCTCATCCAGCTTGGTCTGCAACCCTTGCCTATGATTTTTTTCCCCTTGCTTGGGATGCAAGCTTGAGATAGGTTCTGCAACTTAGAGTTAAAGTAATTTCAAGCCTCCTCCACATTCAGATTCTTGAGTTCTTCAGTCCAGTCCATTTTGCTAACTAATTTCCTTAATCATTTTTCCTGGTTCTGGTGGGGAGTGTGATCTGGTGGTCACAGTCAACATAGCCAAATATGTAGATCTAGTGCCTTCATTCTGAACAGCAGTATGACTAAATGGATGAGACTTGTGTTGGCCATTAAAGACAGTGTTTCATGCTCAGCTCTACCAGAAATGGGTAAGGAGGAATTGGAGAGATATTTGCATGATTTGTACTGCAGAAAAACTGCTGAATTATTTGCTTGTCTTGTACTGATGACTATATTAGTATCCAGAACCATAGCCACGGTAAGATCTTTTCTTGTCTGATTTCCCCAACTGGACTAGGTGAGAGGTCCACTTCTTTTCTTTCATGTGGACCTGTGGCAAAAGAAAGCTGCACCATTTCATTTTCCTTTTGTGGACCAGAATTCTCTCTCTCCTTCTTGGAACCTGGCTTTAAGAGAGCAGAATCCTCCAACCTACTTGAGAGCACTTTTGTTTCCAATACAAAAAGCTTAAATAGCATCACACCAGAAATATTTTACTGCACCTTGGACCCTCAAAGGTGCTTGCCTTTGCAGTGAGACCAAAAGTCAGGCTGACTCCCTCAGCCATCACAAGCTGGATACAAGAGGACAGGAGCTAAATCAGCAAATTTTCTATTGATTTTCCTTAAGGTGGTTCTTTCCATAAATGAACCTGTTTGCAATCCACTCCAACAGGAATACAAGGAAATTCTGCTCCCAGCCTGGACACCCACAGGCCTGGTGAGTTGACACACTGTCATTTACCTGATCAAGTGTGACCCAAGGACTTATTGATGTCAACTGGCAGAGGGCACATGGGTACCCAGGGTACAGGGATCACCTGGGTTCACCAACAGGGATCATGTGAGGTCCCCATTGAAAGCCTATGTCACACGGGTCATCAGAATCATTACAAGGTGTGTGTATGGAAAATATGTGAGGAAAATATGTACATATGCTGAAAATTATGTTCTCTAGGCCTTGTAATTAAAGGCAGGTCTCTCCAAGGCAACGTATCTTGAGACAAACTTCTTCAGAAAGAGATGGGGGACACTTATCTCCCTGAAAGACCCTTGTGTTCTGGGTGTCTTACAACAGGAATCTATTAGCATACTGAGTCAAATGCTAATGAAGAGCTTATTGTTGCCTGATCTATTGATTATATATTGATTTTTATTACTGACTTAGTTCCCGCAATTAACATTCTGAAATTGGGTAGGTTCTTGTCCCAAGATCAGTCCCAGCATTATCAAAATTACTGTTCAACTGGGAGCCCCAATGTGCACAGTTGCAACATTCTCACTTAGGAAATCACACTACATTTATAATAGTTTCATTAACACAGTTAGCAAGTTCCCAAGCACTCTAACCCAGGAGGGTGGATAGAGATAATACAGAATGAGCTGAGCATCCATATACTTACACCATCCCTTGCAAAACAACCTGTCGCTTTAGTTATCGTCTTCCTCATGTTCCCACTCACTATCATCACCATTACCAGTGGTTAGCATCCTGGAATCTCCCAAGGATACCTCTCTTCCTCTCAAAGTACACAGGCTGGGATACAACTTTTATAATGCATTACATTGATGCCATTATGTCTAATGCATATTCAGGAGGCGGTTCAGCCCCTTTTCCCTTATTTGTAGTTCCTCACCCTACTAATGTTTGGGAGCCTTTCTCCCATGGGTTATTAATCCTTTTACCTCAAGCTTATTACCATATACATCAATTAGTTACCACGGCATTCTTGTGGCCAGACATCAGCTGATGTCCCTATCTAAAAATATTCCAAGCTGATATAAACTAAATATCCCAGCATTCTATCTTGTGATATCTTATGATCTAGGGTGACTCTAGGTTAGACATTTATGCTTAAGGCTTTTGGGGCCTTATGCCTTTATTAGTTTGGCTAAGTTAGTGTCTTACAGGCATTGAGGCTTGTGGGCTCATTGCATTATTGCCTTGCCTTATACCTATGCCTCACTTAATAAATACCTATACTTATAAGTTACATATGCAGACTTCAGAAGGAAATTAACAGGAAGAGGTAAACAGCAGGGAATGCAGGGAGGATATTTTCAGAGGAACATCAAAGGTCTGGTTTGGTCCATCTGGGGGTGCAGAGACACACCCAGGTATCCCTCAGTCTGTGAGGACAAGTGCGCTTGATTTTAGGACAGCAGGATCTCAGCCAACCTGGCTGAAAATGCCAGGGAAAAGACTTGGAGTACATTGTCCTGTAGAAAGAAAAGGAGTACTTGTGGCACCTTAGAGACTAACCAGTTTATTTGAGCATGAGCTTTCGTGAGCTACAGCTCACTTCATCGGATGCATAGCATATCGTGGAAACTGCAGAAGACATTATATACACACAGAGACCATGAAACAAAACTTCCTCCCACCCCACTCCCCCGCTGGCAACAGCTTATCTAAAGTGATCATCAAGTAGAGCCATTTCCAGCACAAATCCAGGTTTTCTCACCCTTCCCCCCCCCCCCCCCCCAAACACACATACAAACTCACTCTCCTGCTGGCAACAGCCCATCCCCCTTTGAAACCCCTCTTTATAATGCGCATGATAATCAAGGTGGGTCACCTCCAGCACTAATCCAGGTTTTCTCACCCCCCACACACACACACACCCCTCCAAAAACCACACACACAAACTCATTCTCCTGCTGGCAACAGCTCATCTTACAATGTGCACAGCAATAATCCAAGTTTAACCAGAACGTCTTGGGGGGGGTTTTGCAGGAAAAAAACAAGGGGAGACAGGCTACCTTGCATAATGACTTAGCCACTCCCAGTCTCTATTCAAGCCCAAATTAATAGTATCCAATTAACACGGCTGTTACTCTGAAAATTGTCCTGTAGGAAACAGGGGGTGGTCTTATGAGTTAAGTTAAGGCTCTGGAAAGCATGTTATGATTTTGTTTTGTATGTAGCCATTTGTTTTCAGTATTCTTACTCACTTTCATTTGAATATCTGTTCTTTGATAATAACCTTATCTTTGTTTTCACTATGAATGTATCTAAGTGCTGTGTGTTAACCAGAGTGATGATCCTGAGGTGAATCCTGTAAGCTGGTGTGTACCGTTCTTTTGGGAATAGTGGATCTCAGAGGTCTGTGAGTGTTCAGTGGAACAAGGGCGAGGCACGCTCAGAGGACTCAGGGGTTGGTGTGTGTATGTTGCTACCTGTACAGGAAAAGTGAGGCCTGCAGGGGCCTGGAAGGCTGTGCTTGTGTTGCCAGAGGCTGGTGGTGTCAGGGAGCTGATCCACAGCAGACACAGACAATACTCCCTCACACTAAGGGCAGGTAGTGGTGAGGTGCCTCACAATGCTGGATTCCCCGGGAAGTGTTACGTTGGTTTATGCTTTTGTACCCGCTTTTCTAATATCTAGGGCAGAGGTCAGCAACCTGTGGCTGCATTGTGCACCAGGACCCAGGGAACCTGACTGCAGGGGCTTCAACGAACCCAGCCAGAGAGATGGCTCAGCAGGGGAGGCTGCCTAGGAGACAGAGCAGCCCTGCGCTCCCTGGGGGCAGGACCCAGGGCGGAGGGGCCAAGTGAAGAGGGTGCTAAGCCTCTGCCCAGGGGACTGCTGTGGACCCTGCAGATTTGGGGCATGAACAGGCTGGAACTCACTTTCCCACCCCCACCCCCCTTCCCCCACCACTCTAGAGCTTAGCTGAGGGGCAGAGAGGCTTAACCATGCCAACGCTGTGGGGAGCTTTTTGCAGGGCTCGGCTTCTCCTGGCCAGCGCCATGGGCTGGAAGGTCTTGGGCTTTCACAGGCACAAGCCCAGCCCGAGGCAGTGGGGGAAGGAAGGAGGCTTATAGTGCATTGATCGTGGCTCTGCCATGGCTACCAGGTGGTCGTGTGGAAGTGGAAGTTGAAATTGATCTGTAGACCCAGATTCTAGTCCTCCTTACATAGGACAGTAGATGAAAGTCTGTGTCCCCTAAAATAACCATGGGCCCAGACATCATGTTAGCATCCATATTATTGAGTGAGACAAAAATCCCAGTTTATACAAATTACAAAATACCAAATCTATGTAGTACCCTGGTGTCTTGCAATGTTAGTGTTCATGACCAAAGCCTGAATTATGAGTTAGTACTATCCTTTCAGTTTACATATGCATGCGCATTAAAGCCAGCAGATCAGCCTAAACGCAGTCCATGTCTTGCCACCAGTTGGGACAGAGGAGGCCAACAGAAGTCTACTGCATGCCAAGCCAGAAATGTTTTACTTTACTGAATTGCTGGGCTAAAAACACTTCCACACAGAGGCCCAGAAAGGGCCAATAAATTCTCCCACAATACACTAAGAACTAATTCAGAGGGTGGGGCAGCTTAGTACAGCACTAAGACCTGCAGAATGTGCCCCCACAAGTCCTAGCACCTTACAAGGGTGAGTGCAGCTCCAGTGTGGGCACAGCAACTCAGGCATGGCTCTAGTGTGGCTTTCCAGTGTGGATGCTCACATCTGAGCTAGGCTAACCCAGGCATAGGCACGGAGTTTTATTTTTCCCTGGGGGTGCTCCACCCCCGCTCTGCCCTGAGGTCCCACCCCTTGTCTGCGCCCTCCCCCAAGGCCCTGCCTACACTCTGCCTCTTCCTGCCCCCACCCTAACCCTTCCCTGAGGCCTTGCCCACCAGTGCTCACCACTCTCCGCCCTCCCACAAGCACCTCCCCCAGCAACCAAACAGCTGATTAGCACCAGCCGCCAAACAGCTGTGGCTGGTGAATACTGAGCACTCACTATTTTTTTCCATGGGTGCTCCAGCCTGGAGTACCCACAGAGTCAGCACCTAGGAGCCCATGTGCCCAGACCCAGGTTTGCTCTGCAGTGAAGACATACCCTAAATGGGAGTGGAGCTCTTCTGAAATTCTGGACCCAAATGTGGCTGCTGAGCACTTAAAATTCTGGCCCTGAGCTCTTTTGAAAAATCTAGCCCTGAGTGCTATGTCAAGTGGGAGGATGTTCCAAGCATATAGCTGACATGAAAGAACATGAAAAGTGGAAAATAGAAGGGAGACAATAGGAGCAGATGTTTCATTCTTAATCATACAGAAATAAACAGAAAATAAAAACTAAAAACAAATGTCACAGGGAACAAACTTGTCATCAAAGTAAAATAATTAACAAGCAATTTTCTGGTTGCTGGCTCATTAGGGCCCTGATCCAACATCCACAAGAGGCAATGGGAATGTTTCCATTGTTTTCAGTGCACATTGGATCAGGCAACAGGTGAGCTTTTCTTTAGTTTCCTGCCAAGTTTCCAGCTGCTTGGGAACATGGTGTGTCTCTGCAAGAAAAGCAAGTAAAAGAGGAGTTTTGCGCTCAGATTTCTTAATGCACCAATCAGCCCCAGCTATATCATTTCCCTTAAGTGAAAATAGCCCACTCTAGGCATTCCCCGTTCCAAAATCAGTTTTTCAGGTCAGGTGGGTTTACCTCAAGAAGAAAATATGAACAATTTCAAACCCTGTTTAAAAGAGGCTTTTATGTTTCCAACTTCATTCTTATATCTATCTCCTGACCTTCCCTTGATTTGTCACTATCTTTATCATCATATCTGAAAAGAAAACTAACTCCTCCTCATAGGAGGAGCTCCCTGCAAACTTCCACAAAACCACCTCATAAACCCACCTCATAATCCCTCCTTCAAATTCCTCTTTGCTGTGATACCTACAAAAAACCCAACAGCAGTTAGGCGTCTCCCTAACACGCTGACCGGTATTATCTCACTGTTACCTTGTGTCTGTGTCTATACATTGCCTCTTGTCTTGGAAGGAACCAACTTTTCTCTGTTTATGCAGGGTTAAGTGAGGATTACCACACACTCAGGGCTGAGGCACACAGATATATTCATTCAAACTTTTATTTGAACCAAAAGCATGGCCTTGCATTTTACAATTATTATAAAAGCAATGAATGACTGGTATACAGAAAAAATATCAATTATCTTCTCCTGGGGCATAGGTGGCTTACGATGGATAATCCTATGAAGCTCCAAGTAGCCCCTTGCATGCTTATACCTTTCCACATTATCTGACCATCCAAACATTAAGCACTGAGTTTTACTTAACCCATACAGTATGCATGTGTAGCCTTCTGTTGACATAATTTTTGCTGTCCATGCTATTTTCATGTCATCATGTTCTCTTTTCCAATTAGTTTATTTCCATTGCACACTGATTATGCCGTCTCACTCAATATAGGGACTTTCCTGTTTTTCCCAGGACAGTGTTTTTTTGTCAGTACCTTTGTGTATTTATTGCATATATTTATTATCAGTGTTTATTGTCCTGATTAACTTCCTCTTATCTACATCCTTCAACACAGTACATTCTCTGACCAAAACATCACCTGTGTCCTACCCAGCAGGTCCACCTAAGGACAAATTTAGCAAGTGACACTCATGGCAAGCAAAGATTAGGCTGAAGTCAGTTAGCTTAGCCAGAGATGCCAAAGAAAGAGAGAGTGCTGCTGCTTACTGAGACCAAGGGGAGTTACGAGCACAGGAGCCCAGTATGATGGGACCAAAACACAGCAGTTTGGTGAGTGTCCAGCTGGGAGAGCTCTACCAGGGTTGTGACAATCCCACCGTGAAGGCACATGTCACTGGGGAAAATGGGATTGAAACAAACAATCACATGCTCTATTATAATCACTCCTAGCCAACGTTCACATGCAATATGGGTATATTCAATCTAGGGTTTGCGGCTGTGTTTTTCTCACATTAATTGATTGTCAAAGGACTTGAGCTAATTCATCTGATTGTAAAGGATAGTTTGTCCATGACATAAGTGTTTGTGTTTTACTCTAGAAGGTAGTTCACTTGGGTTAATTGGCAATCAATTAACTCAAATTAAAACAGGACTGCAATCTCTAGTCTCTAGACATACCCTAATTAGTCTATGTTTTATCACTGGAGTCAAGATAACATCAACGTTTGTCTGAGGGCTTGTGTTCACTATGCGGGTAAGCTGACCTAAGTTATGCTGCTCCAGCTATGTGAATAATGTAGCTGGAGTCAACATAGCTTAGGTCGACTTACCCCGTGTCTTCTTGGAGAGCTGGAGTACCAGAGTTGACTAGACAGCGCTCTGCCATTGATTTAGCAGGACTTCATGAGACCCGCTGAATTGATCCCTGTTGCATCAATTGCAGCAGTTCTAGTGGAGACCAGCCCTGAGAATAAAACCCTCTTAATCAAATGTAACCCTCAAGCCTATGTTATGGAGAACTGGAAGGCAGCTTGCACTGCATTCTAAGTTTAAGTTCTTGATGGGAATTCAAATGGAAGATTAAAGAGATTTAGTCACATGTGTCAGAAATGTAGAAATACAGAACTAAAATAGAAATTACCAAGCAGTAAAGTGTTTGCCAAAATGAGAGGAATATGTAAGGTTGGTGCCATATTTGCTCAGAATAATATTTCTTCCTGAACGCGGGCGAAATCTAAGCAGACAGATTTGCCTATAGAACAGGGGCACTGATATTTGCCATAGCAGGTAGAATGTAATTATGGCATGGTGCATGCCTTTTAGTGACTCTGTTTTTTTTCCCCCCCTAAATATATTTCTATAATAGATCTTGGGTAATTTTTTCAAAATCACCTACGTCTCATTTGCATGAGATTTAGGCTTCTAAGTGCATAAATCACTTTTTAAAGCAGAACTTAAATTCAAAATCACTTAGGTTCATTGTAAAAAAAATATCACCCCTTGTTTAGCTGCATTTGCTTTTAGGAAATGAAGGGCTCTTCTGTTTCACAGAAGATTTATTCTTTTTTGTAATGGGCAATGTTTACTCAAATGAAATAATTCTGATTTTCAATTTAGACAATGCTACCTTTTTTAATCTGTAGTCCTTTACTGACTGTGTTAAAAGTTCACAATGAGCACAAAAACAAAAGTGGAAGCACTGTCTTTCCAGCTTTTTATTTGAGTTCATATAAACCAGCATTTCTTGTCATTCATTGATAGGAATTGCCAATTTAAACAGTCATAGGATTACTAGACTAGCAACAACTTCTTTCTGTGAGAAATTTGCTAGTTATTCTGTGGATTAAATCACTTTGTGGGTGCAGGCAAGGCTAAAATAAGCATAGGCATTATATGCCCATACCTAAATCCCCAGCTCCCAGAATCGTGATTAAATCAGAACATCAGCTTTCATTTTTAAAAAGTAAATCTCGAGTCTTCCTGATTGCAAAATCCCTGAAAAGCATGACCCGAATGTGACTGATGCAGGATGTCTGCCTGACACTGTATATAGCCTGAAATAATAGCTCTGAGACATCCATGCATCTGAGTGGGGTGTTAACTGCACAATGTACAGTGCTCCACAGCAAGTGTTTAAGAAGTGCTCGTTGCTTATTAACATTATTCAACCCAACTACAGCAATATAAAAAATGATGGCAAGTTTAAATATTAAAACTGTAATGCTGAGTGTCTCCCATAGGAATATAAGAACTGCCATACTGGATCCAACCAATGATCTAGCCAGTCAACATCCCATCTCTGGCCATGATCAGTGCCAGATGCTTCAGAGGAAGTTGTAAAACCCCCAATAATAAATAATTATGCAAAAAGACAATAACCAGATATATTTTTCAAATATGATGTGGCCTCTTCTCCTCTGGATGCCTAATGTTAATGGTTGCTACATATACACATTCATGGAAAAACAGACCTCTGCATCATTAAGCATGTTACTTATGATGAATTAAACATTCAGTATGAATATGGCCTAAAATTTGCTGAAGACTTACTCTGAATTTTTTTAAATACAAGTTTAGATATAAATATTATTCCTATTTTTTCTGCCACAAACATACTCTCCAAACCTTCTGCACTGACTGATTTCCATATCTACATTTCAGCTTTTTCAAATTTTACAAGTAAACACACCTTTTTATAGTAATGGGATAAAGAGGAACACACAGTAAGGAGGAAGAAAGAAAATCAGGACACTGAAATTAAACAAAAAGAAAAGGAGGACTTGTGGCACCTTACAGACTAACAAATTTATCTGAGCATCAGCTTTCGTGAGCTACAGCTCACTTCATCGGATGCAGTTGATAGAAAAACCCTTTCTGTTGTTGTAGGAAGTGTCCACTCTATGACGCTACAGCTGCACAGTGTAGACCAGTGGTTCTCAATGTGAAATCCAATCATAGGGTTGCCAGGTGTCTGGTTTTTGACCAGAACACCCGGTCAAAAAGGAACCCTGGCAGCTCTGCTCGGCACTGCTGACCAGACATTTAAAAGTCCAGCCAGCGGTGCAGTGGAGCTAAGGCAGGCTCCCTGCCTGCCCTGGCTCCGTGCAGCTCCCAGAAGCGACCGGCATGTCCCTGCGGCCCCTAGGTGTAGGTGCGATCAGGGCAGCTCTGTGCGCTGCCCCCGCCCCAAGTGCTGCCTGCGGAGCTCCCTTTGGCCAGGAATGCACTGCACAGAGCTGCCTGGCTATGCCTCTGCCTGAGGGCTGGACATGGTGGCCACTTCTGGGAGCATCTCAGAGCCAGGGCAGGCACAGAGCCTGCCTTAGCCCCACCAACTGAGAGCCACCTGAGGTAAGTGCTGCCTGGCCAGAGCCCGCATCCTGAACCTCCTGCTCCAGGTTGGAGCTCCCTCCCAGAGCCCATACCCTACACCATCACCTGTACCCCATCCCCCTTCTCCAGGTCAGAACCCCCTCCCACATCCAAACACCTTCCCAGAGCCCACACCATCTACCAAACTCCAACCCCCAGCCCTGAGCCCCCTCCCAAACCCAAACTCCTTCCCAGAGCCTGCACCTCAAACCCCTCAGCACCCCAACCCTGAGCCCCCTCCCAGAGCCCACACCCCCTCCCATACCCCAACCTGACCCAGAACCCCCTCCTCCACCCTCAACCCCTCATTTCTGGCTCCACCCCAGAGCTTACAGCCCCTGCTGGAGCCCTCACCCCCTCCCACATCCCAACCCCCTACCCCAGCCCAGTGAAAGTGAGTGAGGATGTGGGAGAGCAAGCGATGGAGGGAGCAGGGCTGGAGGGAGTGGGGGTGGGGCAAGGGTGTTCAGTTTTGTGCAGTTAGAAAGTTGGCAACCCTATCCAATCCACTGTGACAAAGTTCCTCCTCTACCTTGGTGGGTCCTGCGCTTTTTGGTGGATTTTGCTCGCCTCAGAGATTCACAGTAGCCCTCAGTTTGGCCAAATCTGCCGTTCACTCAGATAATCTCATCACTGGTCAGCACGGGGAAAAGGAAGGAGAACAATCCCCACAGTCTCTGCTGGTCCACCTAGTGGGTCGGGGGACAGGCCAGGGACCTTCCCCTCTGGTGGGACCCACAGTCCAAGTCAACTCCTCCTGTATCCAACAGGGAGTTGGGGGGATGGGGGGAACCCAGGCCCACCCTCTACTCCGGGTTCCAGCCCAGGGCCCTGTGGATCACAGCTGTCTATAGTGTTTTGTGTAACACCTGTGTGACAGCTACAACTCCCTGGGCTACTTCCCCATGGCCTCCTCCCAACACCTTCTGTATCCTCACTACAGGACCTTCCCCCTGATGCCAGATAGCATTTGTACTCCTCAATCCTCCAGCAGCATGCCCTCTCACTCTCAGCTCCTTGCGCGCACGTCACTAACTGGAGGAAGAGCCTTTTTTTTAAAAAAACAGGTGTCCTGATTAGCCTTAATTAATTCTAGCATCTTCCCAATTGGCTACAGGTGTCCTAATTAGCCTGCCTGGCTTAATTAGTTCTAGAAAGTTCCTGAATGTTCTGGAATAGTCCCCGTTATTTTACCCAGGGAAAAGGAACCTACTTAACCTGGAACTAATGTATCTACCTTCGACCACTCTTTTGTAGCCATCTGGCTAGACCCTGTCACACTGCACAGACCTGTGGCCTATGTGACGTCCTCAGGACCATAGAGGTAATATTAGATGCAGCCCACATAACACATCATGGGCCACATATGCGGCCTACAATGGTAAATAGGTTGAGAACCACTGGTGTAGACAAAGCATTAGACTTGGGGTATGTTTGCTTTTGTGTGGATGCATGTTTAGCTCTGTCACTGCACTGACAAATGTTGTAAAGATACAGATTACTTAAAATTTATTTGGGTCTCATTCTCTCTCTTTTTTTAGGACTCTTAATTCCTATAAGAAGATCTTATTAGATATTTTTAATGGTTTCACAGACTGAAAGAATTATCTGAGTTTCTCATCTATAAAGAGGACCACACTCATACTGGTGTAAGGCTTAGGGTAAGCTGTCAATACCCCTGCCCCCTCCCATTACTCTCTTTAAAGACATAATTTGTTTAAACATATTAATGTTTAATTTAAAATTAAATGTTTACATTTTAACATTTGAAGTTTAAATTATGCCAACAGATCAGAGTGCTTGAGTAGCCTGTGAAATGTACTTCGTATGAACTTAGGAGTTTATATTGTTTTCAGAGTGCTTTCAGAGGGTGGATTTTTTTTTTTTTTATCTTCTGCTTGTTACTTCAGTGTTTTATCACAGAGTACTCAGTCATGTAGAGTGGATTTGGAGTGCTGGTTACCTGAACAGAAGAGGTTTCATAAATTCTCCCTTCCGTACGTGGTTTTGGTTTGGTTTTGTTTTTTTTTGAGGGGGGGGGAGAAGAAGGATGTTGTCTTCGTTCAGCTGTTGCTCAGGAGATTTATTTTAATGTCACAACAAAGTTGGATGCTAGAATTACAGAAATAAAAAAGAAATCAGCATTTCTTTTTCTGCTCTTTTCAGTTTTTATATTTTAAAAATATACTCTCATGATAGCTGCTCTTAGAGGGAAAAAAAAATAAGGGAAATTCTTCTTTTGTCATGATATGGAATTGTGTTGCAAACTGATGTCGCTCCATTACTTTAGCATTTGGCCCTTAATGTTTATGAGAGCACAATTCTCTTTATGCTAAAGTGGACTGCTTTTTTTTTTTTTTTTAAAAACATAACCTTGTACCAACAAACACATTTTAGGACTCTGCTGTTGTATTGCTATATGTACATCTTTGGTGTACTCAGTTTTGCTCTGCATTTTCTTTGTTACAGTAGCTGGAAATAATAAAGGACCACCTTTAATATTTTTTCTGTCAGTTCTTGAAATAGAAACAGCTTTTGCAAAGCTGAATTTATTACCAAAAAGATCAAGACTAAGCTAGTCTGAAAATGATTTCGCTCCCCTCTCCCCCGAACAGAAAACACTGACTTTTTGAGGTGGGGGGGGGGGGAAATCATGGGAGTCATAGTTTGGGATACCTCTGCTCTCATTCTCATCTATAGACTATGCTCCTTGGTCTGACTACTAGTCTCCCATCTTGAGGGGAGCAGGCAGCACACCAGGAGAGTCACATGGCAGTAGATCATCATGGAAGATTAAGTTCAGCTGGGGAGCAGGCCCTGTAGGGTGGAGTGGGGACATGAGGCACCCAAACTTCAACTCCCATGAGGCACTGTGGTGATATTTCTAACTCTAAATATTTCCATTTTCAGCTGACATTTTATTATTCAACAAAAGAATTTCTCTTCTGTGGAAAGAAAGAAATTTTGTGTGTGTGTGAATAATGCTGTTTAGTTGAAAACCAAAACAGTTTTGATGGAAATTTTTTGACTGCCCCTCATCAAGATTCTATATTCCTCCTAGTTTGGCATCTTGATCTGATGGCTAATAGGCAGTTTGTAGTGATGGAGTCCATCTGCTGCAGAGCTGTCTAGTTTGTGCTGCCATTTTCCTGAATGTTACCATCAATAATGACAATTATTAGCTTAATTCTCCACAGGCTCCTGTAGCATTTGCATCTGTGCAAAGCAAACGTAAAATGCCACGTTAGTAGGCTTATGCTTATGGAATTTTCATGGAGAAGTTAGGGGGGAAAAAACAAATACTTGTGCAGGAAGGTTGCTGCATAACACTATTTTATTTCTTAGAATCCAGAAGCTTAAACACACAACCAAAAACAGAGGAGGCTGCTAACAGAAGTATCATTCTACCAAGCATGTTCCAAGTGGTCTCTTTTTGCACACTGCCTAAAGAGGACCTAAATAACATGGTTTCCCTCAGAGATGCCTTGCCTGCCACTGTGACCAGGCAACCCCATGCATTTTCAAATGATAAGCTTGTAATTTTCACACAGTTTTCAATATACCACAATACCCTTTAACACTCACTTTGCACTGTTGTAAATGGTGACATGAGTTGCAAGGCAGTGGAGAATCAAGCTCATTATGTCATTTTATGTACATAATTACTCACAGACAGCTATATGCGTGCAACACGTATGCATGCACGCACACACCCACACTTCTCACAAGGTGTCTGCTGTTTTCCACTTAACAAGTCATAGAAATGTAGGGCTGCAAGGGACGCTGAGAAGTCATTTACTCCAGGCCCCTGCACTCAGGTGGGACTTAGTGTTCTTAGACCATCTCTGACAAGTGTTTCTCCAACTTGTTTTTAAAAACCTCCAATAACAGGGATTCCACAGCCTCCCTTGGTAACCTATTCCAGTGCTTAACTACCCTTATACAGTAACTCCCCACTTAACGTCCTCTCGCTTAATGTTGTTTCAATCTTACGTCCCTGCTCAATTACAGAACATGCTCTATTTAAAGTTGTGCAATGCTTCGCTATAATGTCGTTTGGCTGCCTGCTTTGTCCACAGCTGGCAGGCCCCCTATCAGCTCCCCTACCCCGCCCCGCCGTGCCTCCCACCCACTAGCAGACCCTGCAGATCAGCACCTTCCCCTCCTCCTCCCCTCCCCTCCTGCCCGTGGCAATCAGCTGGCTTGCAGCATTCAGGAGGGAGGGGGAGGAGCAAGGACTCAGTGCACAGGCTCCCCCTCCCTCCCGAATGCCGCAAACCAGCTGACTGCCGAGGGCAGGAGGGGGGAGGCTGCGCACCGAGTCCTCGCTTCTCCCCCCACCCTCCTGCCCTCTGAACATCGCAAGCCAGCTGATTGCCACGGGCAGCAGGCAGGGGATGGAGGAGGAAGGGGGGAGGTGCGCCGCGTCCTTGCTCCTCCCCCCTCCCTCCTGCCCATGGCAGTCAGCTGGTTTGCGGCGTTCAGGAGGCAGGGGAGGGAGGGGGAAGCCTGCGTACCATGTCCTCGCTCCTCCCCCCTCCCTCCTGAATGCCCCAAGCCAGCTGATTGCTGCGGGCAGGAGGCAGGGGGAGAAGCAAGGACGCAGCGTGCGAAGTAAAGTGGGGGGGAAGAAGAGGCGGGTTAAGGGTGGGGGCGGGCTGAGGATTGAGCCCCCCATCCCTGGTGCTTGCAGAGCAGGGGAAGCTGCTGTTGCGCAACGTGCTTCTCCTAGCCTACAGCACCTTCAGCCTCCTTGCCTGCCTCATTGTCTCCAGTGCCAGTGGACTGTGCCTGTGTGGGGTAAGGCGGGGGCACCTCCCAACTACAGTACTGTACTGCAAAAAAAAAAAAAAAGTTTCCTGGAACCAACCTCCCCCTATTTACATTCATTCTTATGGGGGAATTGGATTCGCTTAACGTCGTTTCGCTTAAAGTCGCATGTTTCGGGAACAGAACTACAACGTTAAAGTGAGGAGTTACTGTAGTTAGAATGCTTCTCCTAATATCTAATTTAAATCTTCCATGCCGCAGATTAAGCCTATTACTTCTTGTCCTTCAGTGGACGTGGAGAACAATTGATCATCATCCTCTTTATAACAGCCCTTCACGTGTCTGAAGATTGTTATCTGGATCCCCCTCAATCTTCTTTATCAAGACTTAAACATGTCCAGTTTTTTTAGCCTTTTCTCATGGGGCAGGTTTTCTAAACCTTTTATCATATTTGTTGAACTCCTCTGGACTCTCTCCGATTGGTCCACATCTTTCCTAAAGTGCGTTGCCCAGAACCGGACACAGAACTCCAGCTGAGGCCCTACCAGCGCTGAGTAGAGCAGGATGTTTACCTCCCATGTCTTACATACAGCACTCCTGTTACTAGACCCCAGAATATCAGCCTTTTTTGCAGATGCCTCACATTGCTGACTCGTATTAAGTTTGGGATCCACTATAATCCCCAGATCCTTTCCAGCAGTACTACTGCCCACCCAGTTATTCCCCATTTTGTAGTTGTACATTTGATTTTTTTCTTCCTAAGTGAAGTATTTTGTACTTTATTGAATTTCATCTTGTTGATTTCAGACCTGTTCTCTAATTTGTCAAGATCGTTTTGAATTCTAATCTTGTCCTCCAAAGCGCTTGCAACCCCTCCTAGGTTGGTGTCCGTCACATGTCAGAGTGCAATCCAGACCAGTGAGGTTGTGTCACCACCTGCCCCCTAACCCTGGGTGCCTTGCAATGCTTTGCTGTTGTAGATCCCACCCTGAGCCACTTACAAACAGCATGCAGGTCACACCCTCAGTGTCTGTGTATAGCCGCAGCCCTGGCCCAGGAACTCTAACCCCAGCACATGTCAGCAACACTCCAGTCACAGTCTGATATCCACCAGTCCTTGTTAACCCGGCAAGTAGTTTCATACTCCCAGTCTTGAATTTTCCCAAAAATGTGTGTTCTGTATTGTCGAGCCCTTTCCTGGACAGTTTAGATATTAAAGGTCAGTTGCTCCTTGTAAATTGTCAATATTCAACTGTTTGCTATTTTAACTGGAGTTACCAAACAGTTCAGTTTAAACACCTCACTGGATTGGTTTAGATTAAAAAAAATAAAGCAAGTACCAACAAAAGAAGATAGGATTTTAAGTGTATCTGGTGTTAAAGTCAGAAAGGGTTACAAGAGAAATAAAGACAGAATGCTTTCTAGAAGCTAACACTTAACAAGGTAGGCTTGGTTCAAAGTAAAATCCTTAACTCAGGTTTCCAGCGACGTGGCTGACCAATTTCTCTGATCAGGATCTCCCCCCAAAGTCAAAGGGCTGGTTCCTTGGTCTTCTCAGGTGAAAGAGAGAGAGGGAGGTTAGGGTTGTCTGTCCCTTTCTTTTATAGTCCAGTTAGCCTTTGAAGGGGATTCTTCTGAGGGTTTCCTTTGGCATCTCCTCTCCCTGCTCTCTTGAAGACCCTTTGTGAATTACTTATACATAAGTGGAGGTAAACACACATTTCTTTGTTCAGAATACTTCTGCCTGGACAGGGCTGCGTAGTTTTGAACACATGTTAAGAACATCATACAGAGGGATTTCATAACTTTACATATAATGTTGCTACACACATTTCACCAGGATATAATTGACTAGTGAGTAATTAATTTTCAAATGATATCTCACAAGGCATATTTTGTACAAAGATTATTACAGGAGTACGTAGGGTGTGAATACAGGGATGCTTTCAGTCACAGTGTCATCTGCAAATATTATAGGTATGCTCTCTACTCTATTATCCACTCATTAATGAAAATATTGAATTGTCCTAGACCCAGGACTGACCCCTCTGGAACCCCACTAGACACATCCTACCAGTTTGACAGCAAACTGTTGGTAACTACTTTTTGAATATGGTCTTTCAGCCAGTTGTGCATCCACCATATAATAATTGCATCCAGACTACATTTCTCTAGTTTGCTTATGAGAATGTCATGTGGGCATGCATCAAAAGCCTCACTAAAATCAAGCTATATCACATCTGCTGCCCCCCCCCCGCCCCATCATCTACTAGGCCAGTAACTCTGTCAATGAAGAAAATTGGGTTGGTTTAGCAATTCATCCATGTTTCCATTTTTAATAGTATTCCTTTGTTGATTTTCAGGCCATTAGAGCTCCTAATGGAGCCATTAGCTCCATACTTTTCTTCCTCTTTCCCCCCCCCCCCTCACATTAGGATAATACTAAAGACACAACTGCGAATTGTCTCCTTGAGAAACTCCCCGCTCTCCTGAATTCCCTTAGATTTTCTTCCCATGGGACCTTACCTACCAGTTCTTTGAGTTTAACATCTACTTTTTTGAAGTCCATTATCCTTATTCTGCTGCTCTAACTCCTTCTTTTCTTTAGAATCATGAAATCTATCATTTTATGATCACTTTAACCTCAAATGCCTTCCACCTTCAGATTTGCAACTGGTTCCTCCCTGTTGGTCAGAATCAAGTCTAAAATGGCTGTCCCCCTGGTTACTTCCTCCACTTTTTGAAACAAAAAGTTGTCCAATACATTCCAAGCACTTACTGGAAATTGTGTTTTGTCTTATGACCTTTTCCATCAGATGTCTGGGTAATTAAAATCCCTCACTATTATCAGGTCTTGTGTTTTGGATATTCTGCTATTCTAGAAACCCCGCCTCTTCCTGATCTTGTGGTCTTTAGAAGATGGTACATCTCATTCCCATACTACCAGATGGTACATCTCATTCCCATATTTTGTTATGCTAGTGGGTAGGGGAAAACCTCATTGAAGCTGGTGGGAATCACCACCCACTTTCATTCAGAATAAATGTAAGAAAATCAAGCTCTTTTACGGAACCAGAGCACTGAAACAATAGAAGCCATCATCCAAAACATAGGCAAATGACAAGGCGTGAGTAGAAGCTGAACCATGTGGCCCTAGGGGTGTCCCTAGGGACTGGTCTAGCATACTCAGGGACTGGGACATTGATTGGTGGAAATGTGTGTCCATATATGTGACAGAAGCAGCAGAAACACATAGAAGAACATAAAAGGAGTGAAGGACACAGCCAAAGCAGCCCTGGTAGCATGACCCTGGAAGAAAAGCAAAGAGAGCTTTTAGATAAAGCACAAGCTGAAAGAGACGAGTTTGTTTGCTCACAGTTCCCTCTCCTGTTTGATTCCTACTGTTTTCAGGGAAACAGGACTTCATACATTCTTTGTAATCAAACAAGATTGCATCAAAGAAACACCTGACTCCATCATCAATTTCTCCTCCTAACAGAAATAACCCACTAGGCTCAGAAAATTAGCTAACTGCTCAAATCAAAAAGTAGTAAAATTGTATGTTGTATGTTCACACACAGCTTTATTGCTTCCTTCAGTCCATCGCACATTGTACTTGCACTCCAGGCTCCTTTTGTAAGTAAAGTTATAGTAAACATGCTGCCTGCCTGGCTGCCTAAATAAATCACAAACCAATTTATTTCCATAGACCCAGAAGTACAGTGAGCCATTTCTTTGTAAATTAGACTCCACAAAGGGAGCTGAGAGAGAGAGAGAGAGAGAGGACTTAGTCTAGAGACAACATTCCACTCAATATTCTTGCATGAAGACAAATGGTCTTCATAAAGGAAGTATTTAAACTATATACCACTTAAGATCATATACATTCTCTCAAGGTAACATGCAATGCTCATCAAATTATTTGTTTTGCTGTAGTGCATAAAAGCCACAGCCCCACTGTGGTCAGCATTGTACATGCAAATTACAAAGAGATGGCCCTTCCCCTTAAAAGCATACAAACTAAGTAAAAGTAAACTCATGTCAAAAATGTCTGATTTCTCAGATAAGGTAATACGAAATTAAAATGTATCCTGTGACAATGATTACCTGCAAAATGGGGCTAATGATACTTACCTCCTTCGCAAAGCACTTTGAGATATACAGATGAAGAGCACTATGTATTATCACTGTCATCATCATGTGGAAAGGTTATGAAATGAGGCTGCTGCTAAGATGCAAGGAAAGAATGCTATATTTTGGTCTACTGGAGGTTCTGGGTTCTCTTGCACTGTTGGAGCAACTGGAGAAGTAAGAAATGAAATGCACTTTTCGTTCCTGGCAAGGTAGTATCACTTCCTGTCATTGGAGAAACAGGAAATATATTGGGTCACACACTACATCCCTAGAGGTGCAGTTAGATAACTGCTAGCTACATGCATTTCCACCACCAGCAGCCATCTAGCAACATAGCAGCGTGTCACGGCTAAGGCTATGTTTTAGTCACCAGTATTTTTAGTAAAAGTCACGGACAGGTCACGGGCAGTAAACAAAAATTTGACGTGTACTATATACCCCTGACTAAATCTTGGGAGGTGGCCCAGGGGTGCCGCAGGTGCTCAGGGTGGTGGCCTTAGGGTGCCGTGGATGCTCTGGTGGTAGCAGCCCAGGACCCCCGCTGGTGTGGGGAGGGTGTTGGCAGGGCTGGCAGGCTCCTTATCCTAACCCGGGTCCGCATGGCTCCTTGGAAGTGGGGATGTGTGTCCCTCCCTCAGCTCCTAGGCAGCCTGGGCACGACCTCCACCCCAAGTGCCAGTTCCACAGCTCCCATTGGCCAGGAACCACAGCCAATGGGAGCTGCGGGGGCGGTGCCTGCGGGCAGAGGCAGCGCACGCCCTCCACCTAGTAACTATGAGAGGAGGATGTCGTCGCTTCCAGGGAGCCTCCTAAGGTAAGCGCCATCCAGAGCCCTCAACCCCTCCCACGCCCACGCCCCGAGCCCCCTCCCACATCCAAACTCCTGCTGCTGGAGGGGGCGATGGTCCGAGACTGCCCCATCAGTGGCTGGTGTGACTGGCCCAGGGACTGCCTGAGCTGCTCAGGCAGCCCCCAGGCCAGACGCACTGGCCACTGCAGAAGTCACGGAAAGTCATGGAATCTGTGACAAACTCACAGCTTTAGTCATGGCTAGTGTTACACACTGGTTCTGTTCAGAGCTGCAGCAATGTGTGCTCCACTATGTGTATCTCCAGGACAACCTTTCAGGTTGACTATTCTTGTAACGTAACCATTTGAAAGTCACCAGACCTAGGCTACAACAGGGATTGCTGTATCATGTGACAGTTTACTTCTATCATGACATTTTCATGGCAATTTGAAATGTCACTGAATTTATCTCTCTACTGAGCAGAATTCCATTGGAGCAAATAAAGTGGTAGATAATTGCCTGAAATCAACATCTGCTGTCTCCCTACAAGATGCGTGTGATGTGGGCAGTCATAGTGAAATCTCCCTACAATTATCTAGCCATCAACCTCCATCTTGACCTGCAGAGAGACCACTCCACCTACAGGAGAGCAGAACAGCAATTCAGTCAGTACCAGGACTGAAACTGGCACTTATTTAGAAAGAAAGAAAAAAGAAAAAGTGACAGTGGCTTCCAGAGAGACATTTCTCTGTTCAGAATCAAGCACTTGCTCCGTCTAGCCATTTGGCCCCTAGAAGTATAAGCCTGATTCGGAGCTTTCTTGAACTGATGTAAAGCAGGAATAATTACAATGAACTCACTAGCATGAGGTCAGATTCAGACCCCATATTAATTGAAACTGGTGTTTAAATGGCCTCCTGTCATTGAGATAATCTTTAGTTCTTGAGTATTGAATTGTTCAGAAAACAATGTTTATGGATACAAGGTGCTAGCACATTGTTAAAGTTGGCAGTGTTAGCAGCCTGCACAAGCCTGCTATACTACACAATACTGGTCTGGGTGAAGTTTTAGTATGATATCTATAATACCACCAACTATTATTAAGGTTGCCCAACACTTCCCATTATAAAATCCTGTTTTCAGTTGCTTGTAGCTTTGCCAGACTTTAATTGTTTGGGCTGAAGTTTTCCATGCTGGATGTCTGCCTCAGGCTGACTATTTTTGGAAAATTTTGGTCAAAATGATTCATTTGTTTCCTAGATAGAGGAAAGGAGAAAACATTCTTTTGTGCACGCTGGAAAATTTCTGGTGACATTTTCTTTGAGAAACAACAGTCCAGTTGCAGCAAGGACTTGCTCAGCAGGTCCTAGGTTAAGGGATTGGGACGAAAAACCTAGGGAGTGGAGACTGGTTAAGTGCGGAGACTAGGACTGGGATAAGGAGCTGTGGTGGGGAAGAGAAAAGACTGGGACAGGTTGGAGGGGATAAGGAAAAAGGAATCATGCTTGGAGAAATGGGCACAAGAGTCTGTGCCCGCTAGAGCACACTCCCTTCCAGAGCCTGGAAAAGAACTCAAGATTCCGGAGTCTCACAATTCTGCTGCTGTCAGCAAATATCTGTGAAACCCACTGGCAAAGCATCTACTCTCTCTCTCTAGTGCTGGTCTACATGGTGCTTGACAAGTATTAGCTACTCCACTAACTCAAGTGGAAGAGGTCTGCCCTGTGGATCTTCAGGTTCCAACCCTGCTGATGAGCCATGTGGATCCCAATATGATGCCACATGGTGGAATTTCTGTTTTTTCAGTTTGCTCTTTTAAAAACCTAGGAAATCACACACAAAAAATATGTTAAAAGAATATTAAGGTTGTAAAGTTAAGCACTCAAAAGTTAAGACAGTGGCTACTTCTGCAACCTTAATTTGGCCTCCTTATGTGTATGCATTAGGATACAGTCTTAAAAATGATTGTTTGATAAAGCAAAATAAGTTACTTTTAAAACAAAATAAAATGATCTACACAGGGGTTAACTTAATTTCCACCAGCTTAATTAACCCAATTTGTGTGTAGACAAGGCCAGAGCCTGTGGTCAAGGTATGGGAGAATGAAGAGTACAGATTATATTTTGTATGCCTTCTTTGCATCCTCACACCAATGTAGATGAAAAGCAAAAGGCCTGGAGAGTTGTGTCACCCCATCCACAAAACGTATAATAAGAATGTTGGCAGTGCAAAAGGCTAGCTAATCTGAAGGTGGTGATCCTGTCCTTCATGATACATCTATAGGTCTTAATGTCGTGTGCATATGTGGGAGGTTGCCCCTTTTCAGCCCAAGCTGGTAGTCAAAGGTGATGACCCTGGAATGTTCCAGGTGAAGTAGAAATTAACAAAGGAATCTGGTATTTTCTTTGATGCAATTTTGTATATTTACAAGTAGTGGTGCTGGAACTAGGGATGCTGCCACACCCCCTGGCTTGAAGCGGGAACAACACACACCAAATACATGGTTTCCATCATCAGCACCCCCACTAGAAAAATTGTTCCAGCACCCCTGTTTGCAAGGCATGTACAAAGTCTTGTTATTCCAAATGCAGGAGGAACCAAAGCCAGGAGATGGCTTCTTGGCTTACTGCCCAAGCTTCTTTCAGCTAGCAACCCTCACCCAGAACTTTCTTCCAGGGCTGCTGTTTGGCTTTCTCTCTCTGGTTCAATATTCTGTCTTCCCTTTCCCTTCTCAGCTCACACACACACACACACACCCCAAAACTCCTGGGCACATTCACATACCCCTTTGTCTTAGGCTGCAGCTTGTGACCAGTTATGTTAACTGAAGGGTATGTTTGTTCCAATCAATCTCAACGAGGTTGTAACTTAACCCATAGCAAGGTTTCACCCAACTCATAACCTAGGAGTTTAACACTAGTTAAGGGAAAAATGCAAACATACTGGATGTTATCCATTTTAATGGATTTTTCTATTGCTACCTGATAACCACTTACTATAAAAGAGCAATGGTGTTGTGTGCATATTACTAGGATGGTAGAATATCTACATCAGTTCATTTTAATGCCTTTCCCAGATCTTCCACTGAAGTCTTTGAAAAACTTCTAAATTATGGTTTGTAGAGTCATTCTCTATCACAGATCCATCAGCTCTGCTCATCTCTGGATAAGGATCTGATCCTGACTGGAACTGAGCATCCTTAAGTCCCAGTGAAGTTAAATGGAGTTAATTACATTCAGTACCTTGCAAGATATATAGACAACTCCTGATAATGCTAATGGGGTTACACATATAAATCTTCCATAGATCAAAATCAGAAGACATATCCACAAATCAAAATGAGACTAGATACCAGACCATTTGAGATATTCATATTTTAATATGAAATTCCCTGCATAACTCATTACTTTCTCTCCTTTCCAGCTAAATTTGGCATGTTGTACACTGCAGGTCTCTCTGCCATATATTCTACAGCATTGTCCAGTCACGCCTGAAGGAGGACAGGAGACATCAGACATGGTTTCATTAGGCCACAACTTTCTAAATGTCAGGGAGTACACGACAGATAAAAGGGCACAGTGCAGGTAATTCCATAAACATTTACATATACCAAGGGTGGGGCTGCTGTCAGCCACCCAAGCCCCCTTTGCCTATCCTGGTCCCCAGTCAACCCGCTGCCGGGATCTTGCAACCCCTCACCTTGAATGAAGGTTAAAGGGAGCTAAAAAGGAGCGGGGGGGGGGGGGTTGGCTACCAGCCATACTAGTCAGAGGAGCCCCAAGCCCACTCTGTGTCTGCTCCTTTAAAGAATACCTCCGTTAAATCCTTTCCCATTCCATTTGATCTGATCACTGTATCCCTTCCGTACAGGGTCCCTGTCCTGGACATCTGCCCCATGCTTGCATAATGAGCGGCAACATCATAGCCTACCCTGTTTTTTTGTGTGTCTACTCCCCAACCAAGCCCCGAACGTACTGTGGGGAAGGCAAAAAAAAAAAAAAATCCCACCTCACCTTGGCCAATCTGGTGCGGAGGGAAAAAAATTCCTTCTAAGCGCCCATGAGAAAGGAGCGACTAGGACAATGCCCCCAGCGGATCATGGCCAAACCTGGTATTATAAACTAATTACATGGGTGGAAGGGTTGGTGCTGCTCTACCTGGTCCAGGTAAAAAGGGCTTTTCCTGCACCAGCATCAACCTAAATAGTCCCCTCTCTCTCCCACAGTCATCTGGGGGTGGAGGAATGGCTCAGTGTCCCCATGCTGACCTGGTCTGAAGCTGCCACAGCAGGTCACGTTCCAGCTATCTAGCCCTAAAAGGGGCCACACACCTTTTCCTACCAGCAAGACAACAGCCCCCCAACACTTAATATGTGGTGAGGTCATTCTACACTTGAGCTGCTCCTTAATTGGTAATGTAATTATCAGCATCGTCATATTATTTTACACTAAGCATTTTCAACCATTTATCACAATGTTGATCTTTATTTTAAATATAAATCAGGCAATCATTTATGTCTTTTATGGTCTTTGTATTTATTCAAGAATATTTAACTGTAGACAAAAGGTGACTTATTCATTATTCATCCTGAACAAGGCAAGTATGGCAATTTGAAAAGCCTGACATTTGAGCTTTTTGCCAACAGTAGCAAAATTATATCCTTCCCATTGTAAATCAATGAAGTAGAATCATTGTGCACAAAAGAATTAAATTGCCTTGTCACTTTAATAAGGCCACCTTATATACAACCTTCAACCAATGCCATTGTGCAGAGAAGGGGTGCATCCTTTGCCTCAGCTGCCTTAGATCTCAGTAGGCTTTCCAATTAAACGAACATCCTTTTAGTCTCTCACTCCACTCCACTCTTCCTCTTTATTGAGAGGCAATGTCAGAATGTCATAGGCATAACTTGCTATCAGTGGTTTGCACACATCAATGCGAATTAACTTCCCCCAACTCATGCCTTCTTTTGGCAGCCTTTTAACTTGTTTATCAATTCCAAATTATGCCAGAACTCCAAGGAAAGGGATTTTTATTTTAAATCGTTTACTGTTCTTGGATAAAAACCTATAAGGAAATAGACATTTGCAGAACAAGAAAACTATACAGATATGAGCATCCTTTGCCTCCAGTGTAGATAATGCAAAATGACAAAGAAACAACATGCCCAATCAAGCAAAAAACAAGTGGCATGATCCAGAAAGGGAACAACTTCGTGTATTGTCACTTCACAGGACAGGATTCTATTATTACAATCAGACCTAATTTTTTCTATCCCACACCCTTTGGTTGCATTTCACACCGAGTGGAAACCTTTAGCCAGCCATTTCCAGTCTGTAATATGACTCTCCAGAACAGCTATTTCATAATTCGACAGCAGGCTGCTGTCTGCCATAATCCTGTTCCTGCCCCCACATCTAATGTACACCACTTTGTCTATTGACTGAAAGAGCCATTTCAAACTCTATTTTTCCCCAATAGAATAAAAAGGAAACTAGCAAAAGAAAGCTTTGTGTTAATAGTCAAACCACACTAACTTGAATAAATCTTCATATTTCAAAAACAAGTACAAAATGTTGTAACATTACAGTTGTTTAACATCTCAGTAAACTATCGAAACAGGACAAAATATTGAAATATGCATAGTAAAGAAAAACACAAAGGGGTATAGCAAGTGGTGACAACAATATTCTTGATGCAGCTAACATTTTGAGTTTTAGTTGGAAAATGTTAATACCAAATGACCCCTTTTTCTGAAGGGTATTTTAAGAAGACCAAGCAATTTTCTGTAATACGGTTACCATAGTGATTGGCCCTTTAAAAAGACTGGAAAAAATTGATGTACATCTGTAATCAACCAGCGACTGCAACAACAAATGGTTTAATACAGCAATACTTTTTATTTAATTTTTTGCAGGATACTATGTTTAGAAAGTCAAGCATAAAAAACTATTCGTGGGTGGAAAAAAATAGGACCTCTTTTATAGAACATTTATGAGGAGTTGGAAGGTATGTTCCTTGAAAAAATATATTTGTCCAGTTTTTTCTCTTTTAGAAACAACTTCATCACATATACTGTAGTGAGGGAGCCATTCAGAGAACAAAGCTTGAGATACTTGTGAGGTTAAAGAAACTTCTGCCTTTCATGCTGCTCCTCATCCTTTGCCTTTCACAAAGTATGCTTTAAACATAAGATTTTTTAAAACTACCAGTTTAAACATGTGCTTCCACCAGTCCTGCAAAATTAGCAGGAAAATTCACAAGCCTACTTACTTAGCGAGGTTCTTGGGTGTCATAACCACATGGCATCTAAGTGCCTACATGAGCACCAAAATATGAGTAGGTTCCTATTACCATTAGGATGTCATTACCCAACCTTGCTATAAAGAGGAGAATTTTTAAACAGCTAATGGTATTTTACTTGCCATCAAAAACATTTTATTCATGAACAATAAGAATTCCACAAATGACTGAAGTATCACTGAAGAGACTAGACTCCCTGGGCTTGATCCTTCTCCTACGAAGTGCTTGATTCAAAAACGTTAAAGTCAACCAGAGTCCTTTTGTGGACTTTCATGGGCTTTTGGTCAGGTTCTGATAATTACTTCATATCAGTGCAACTCCCACTGACTATAATGCAGTTACTCCTGATTTGCTCTGATAAAGTCAGAATCAGGCCCTTGCTGATTTGCTTGTACTTCAAACTGAGAGTCACTATGTGTTTAATTCAGTTTTCCATACATGTAACAATGGTTACAATGTGAATCTGAGTTTAAAGTAGAGCTGGTTGAAATTTTTTCAAAACGGTTTTCCTTTTAAAAAAATGCAGTTTGATCAAAATGGAAACATTTGGTAGGAATGTGTAGATTGCAACAAAATTTTCCACAGGAAAGAGTCAAAAATAAATCATTTATCCCATAGTTAAGGCTGCATTGCTGTCCTTAATCCCGATCATCTTGCGCCCCAGTTACGGATTTGAGCTATGCATACACTAGAAGAGCTATGAAAGAAAGGGAAACCGTAAAGATGAGCTGTTCCTCCCCAATTCTAGCTCCCCTTCAAACCTGCAGGCATCCTATTCTACATCTCTTCTGTGGATTTTCCAGCAAAGCACAATTCTGAGGTAGAGGTCAAGGATATGATATCTACAGTTCATTCCTTATGACTGTAGTGGACTCACGGTTGTGCCTCCTCCTCTAGGTCGTAGGGAGGGCCACACTGCCTCACTACGTTGCTGGGCTCATGGCCGAGTATCCAGGGGAATCAGCAAATTAGTGGTTAGTGTCCCAAACCTTTTAGCCATCAGAGCAAATAAGCAGTCTATGGGTTCTGGCTCTTAGGCAGGGCAGAACAAATAAGCAGTCTCTAAGCTCTCACCCTTAGGCAAGGTG
This sequence comes from Chelonia mydas, assembly GCF_015237465.2. NCBI lineage: Eukaryota > Metazoa > Chordata > Testudines > Cheloniidae > Chelonia > Chelonia mydas. Next base: position 107,398,888 of record NC_057849.1, on the reverse strand, counting down.
GAGCTGGCACGTGGTCTAACATCATGGCTCTGGTGGGCGACAGACAAATGCAGGCTTCGTGGCCTATGGTGGGGAGGCTGCCACTCCAGGGTGGGGTAATGGGGGAGGGGGAGACAAGCTCACCCAATTCCACTGCATCCCAGCCCAGGGCCCTAACAGTGGCGGGGGGTCCCACCACTGGGTCAAGGGGGATCCTCCTGCAACACGCTGACCAGCTGTTAAGCCACCACACCACCAAACTGAAGCCTGGTTTCCCCGGGCTACTTCCTACCAGAATTCCGGATCAGGCTCCATGGTCTCAGGATCCTCTGCTTCATCAGGGTACTAAGCCAACGGCGATCCCACCAGCTCCTCCCTGGCTTCGGTCCTCCTTGGGTCCAGGGCACCTCCTAGCTTGGCAGCAGGTTCAGCAGGCTACAGCGAGCAAGACACATCTGTCTCCTTGCCTGGCTCCACTCCAACTGAGGTAGGGGCTCCGCCTTTTGTACTTCCGGCCCCACCTCCCAACTTCTGGTGGGAGGGCTGAGCCTAGCCTGACTCCACCCACCCAGGCAGAGAGAGTGATTCTTCCCCCTCTGGCTCGGAAGGAGACTACACCAACTCATTACAATAACCACTGATCTATCTGGGACCTTACCCGTACCCCTTGAAATTATGTCCACTCTTGTTTGATAAAACCATGTAGAAGGAGTACCTGAGGACACAGGCAGCTAAAATATGGGCTCAAATTACCCGCTTTTGATTTGTGCCTGTTTCAGACCAAAAGAGAAGGATTCAAAGATAGAGGAGGAGTGTGGTCACAACTGTGGGGGAAATGATGGTATTAGCCTCAGAATTTTAAATAGACGTTAAGAAGAGTTACAGGAATGAACAGAACAAGATGTTACCATAGTCAAAGTGAGACAGATGTTAAACAACCCTTAAGTAGGAAACAGAGAAGTATACAGAATAAGGGAAGAAGTGAGAAGTAGTGAGACAGAATTAGGGAAGGGTAGAGCAGATAACTATGACTGGCAATCTATGGCCTTCTCTATCCTTGCCTTTTCCATTAAATGACTGCCAATTAACACATTCTAACTAATAGACACACCTCACAAATATTAGCTCCAGTTGTTGTCAATCAAATAAGAGGTGTTGCTGCACAACTGAAAATTCAAGGCTAGATTAGGTCCTATAGGTCTAAGTGATTCCTAATCAGAGTTCAATCAAATCGGTTGCTAGGAAATCCCACTGTTGGATAATCTCTCTTCATCAGGTGACAAACGCACCTTTTTCTTTTTCATTAACGCTGAAATCATCACCCCCCATTACCATTGTGATGTCATCTAGGAATCACATGCAATGGACAAGGAACCACATGTGACAGATGCTAGCCATGTCACATAAAGTACTACTGGAAAATTCCCATATGTTACAGTGACAAGGACAGTATAGGAACCTGAATAAAATAGGCCCCTTTGATCTCAGCAAGATAAATAAAAAAAAAAAACCAAAACATTCATGACTTTGCAGATAATGGTGCATCCATTATATGCCAAAAAGTGATTTAGTTTTTTCTAAAGAGTTTGCTTTCACCAATAGCGAGGATTAGCATGTTGCCAGCTCATCCAGATCAGTCCGTTTCATAAGACCCACAACACCATTTTTCCCCAAATACCTGCCTATTGCTTGAATGTTTGGCCAAACAAATTGTTATTTTTTTAAATCTCAAAGCATCAGTTTATCTTCAAGGCATTAAAGACCAATTTATAGTGAGAGTGTTTTATGCTGCCAATGTTGTTGCATTACTTTGACTTTGATCTGATACTACTCTAACTTTGATCTGATACTCTGGTAATTTTTTGTCAGGAACATGATAGGATGGTGAAGGAATGTTCTGAGAATAATTACTATGAAATGAGTATTGATTTTGTGGATTTGTTATCTACCACTAAACAAATTCATTAAATCATTTTTACCTCATGAGCTCCAGGTGAGTATTAAAAAGAAATCTAAATTAAATCATTAGGACATTAAACTCTTTTACTACCATGTAAAATGCATTCCATTTTCCTAACGGGTTCTTTACACTCAATAGTAAACACTCTACACAGATATTCAAGGAGAAACTAAAGGGAAAAGGAAGATTATGGGTGAGATTTTGAGAAGAGAAGTGGCTCTGTTATAAACAGAAGAAATGACAGAATTCCAGATTAATGGGGCAGTCCAAGTGAATTGCTGCTTCAGGCCTTCTTTGGAGCTACAACAAATCATTGGTAGGAATGCCTTGAGTTTGTAGCAACCCTACAGTGCCTTATACACAATTCTAACATTTTAAAAGCATTTGGTTGTATCAATAGGTCATAATATTTGAGATGAAGAATTTAGTTTGAGGTCCATTTTAGCCAGTGGCAGCTATCTATAATTCTTCTCCCCAGCATAAGTGAGTTGGTACAAGAGCTGCAGATGCACCAGTTTAGCCAGTCTCCCTGGCTCAGTCCAGTAGCACAAAGTTTCATATTTGTCAATGATTCAAAGCCATGTGCTCCCACCAATCGTGCTCGGCACCGCGGTACACATGCTTCAGAATGCACCAGAGCAGCCATAGATGTAAAGTGTATTGCCCCTATGCAGCAAAATGTGCGTGCGTGCGCACGCGCGCACACATGCGCACACTAAACTGTTCTAGGGAGAAGGAAGACTGACAACTAATCTTTCAGGCAACATTTTCTCACTTATAGACCAATTCAGCCTAGTTACGCTATTGATTTCAAAGTAACAGCCGTGTTAGTCTGTATTCACAAAAAGAAAAGGAGCACTTGTGGCACCTTAGAGACTAACCAATTTATTTGAGCATAAGCTTTCGTGAGCTACAGCTCACTTCATCGGATGCATACTGTGGAAAGTGTAGAAGATCTTTTTATATACACACAAAGCATGAAAAAATACCTCCTCCCACCCCACTCTCCTGCTGGTAATAGCTTATCTAAAGTGATCGCTCTCCTTACAATGTGTATGATAATCAAGTTGGGCCATTTCCAGCACAAATCCAGGTTTTCACACACACACACACACACACACACACACACACAAACCCACTCTCCTGCTGCTAATAGCTTATCTAAAGTGACCACTCTCCTTACAATGTGTATGATAATCAAGGTGGGCCATTTCCAGCACAAATCCAGGGTTTGACACGAACGTCTGGGGGGGGGGGTAGGAAAAAACAAGGGGAAATAGGTTACCTTGCATAATGACTTAGCCACTCCCAGTCTCTATTCAAGCCTAAGTTAATTGTATCCAATTTGCAAATGAATTCCAATTCAACAGTTTCTCGCTGGAGTCTGGATTTGAAGTTTTTTTGTTTTAATATTGCGACCTTTAGGTCTGAGATCGAGTGACCAGAGAGATTGAAGTGTTCTCCGACTGGTTTATGAATGTTATAATTCTTGACATCTGATTTGTGTCCATTTATTCTTTTACGTAGAGACTGTCCAGTTTGACCAATGTACATGGCAGAGGGGCATTGCTGGCACATGATGGCATATATCACATTGGTGGATGTGCAGGTGAACGAGCCTCTGATAGTGTGGCTGATGTTATGAGGCCCTGTGATGGTGTCCCCTGAATAGATATGTGGGCACAGTTGGCAACGGGCTTTGTTGCAAGGATAGGTTCCTGGGTTAGTGGTTCTGTTGTGTGGTATGTGGTTGCTGGTGAGTATTTGCTTCAGGTTGGGGGGCTGTCTGTAGGCAAGGACTGGCCTGTCTCCCAAGATTTGTGAGAGTGTTGGGTCATCCTTCAGGATAGGTTGTAGATCCCTAATAATGCGTTGGAGGGGTTTTAGTTGGGGGCTGAAGGTGATGGCTAGTGGCGTTCTGTTATTTTCTTTGTTAGGCCTGTCCTGTAGTAGGTGACTTCTGGGAACTCTTCTGGCTCTATCAATCTGTTTCTTCACTTCCGCAGGTGGGTATTGTAGTTGTAAGAATGCTTGATAGAGATCTTGTAGGTGTTTGTCTCTGTCTGAGGGGTTGGAGCAAATGCAGTTGTATCGCAGAGCTTGGCTGTAGACGATGGATCGTGTGGTGTGGTCAGGGTGAAAGTTGGAGGCATGTAGGTAGGAATAGCAGTCAGTAGGTTTCCGGTATAGGGTGGTGTTTATGTGACCATCGTTTATTAGCACTGTAGTGTCCAGGAAGTGGATCTCTTGTGTGGACTGGACCAGGCTGAGGTTGATGGTGGGATGGAAATTGTTGAAATCATGGTGGAATTCCTCAAGGGCTTCTTTTCCATGGGTCCAGATGATGAAGATGTCATCAATATAGCGCAAGTAGAGTAGTTATCCTTGCAACAAAGCCCGTTGCCAACTGTGCCCACATATCTATTCAGGGGACACCATCACAGGGCCTCATAACATCAGCGACACTATCAGAGGCTCGTTCACCTGCACATCCACCAATGTGATATATGCCATCATGTGCCAGCAATGCCCCTCTGCCATGTACATTGGTCAAACTGGACAGTCTCTATGTAAAAGAATAAATGGACACAAATCAGACGTCAAGAATTATAACATTCATAAACCAGTCGGAGAACACTTCAATCTCTCTGGTCACTCGATCTCAGACCTAAAGGTCGCAATATTAAAACAAAAAAACTTCAAATCCAGACTCCAGCGAGAAACTGTTGAATTGGAATTCATTTGCAAATTGGATACAATTAACTTAGGCTTGAATAGAGACTGGGAGTGGCTAAGTCATTATGCAAGGTAACTTATTTCCCCTTGTTTTTTCCTACCCCCCCCCCCAGACGTTCGTGTCAAACCCTGGATTTGTGCTGGAAATGGCCCACCTTGATTATCATACACATTGTAAGGAGAGTGGTCACTTTAGATAAGCTATTAGCAGCAGGAGAGTGGGTTTGTGTGTGTGTGTGTGTGTGTGAAAACCTGGATTTGTGCTGGAAATGGCCCAACTTGATTATCATACACATTGTAAGGAGAGCGATCACTTTAGATAAGCTATTACCAGCAGGAGAGTGGGGTGGGAGGAGGTATTTTTTCATGCTTTGTGTGTATATAAAAAGATCTTCTACACTTTCCACAGTATGCATCCGATGAAGTGAGCTGTAGCTCACGAAAGCTTATGCTCAAATAAATTGGTTAGTCTCTAAGGTGCCACAAGTACTCCTTTTCTTTTTATTGATTTCAAGTGATTAACTGCATTTAGCTAGTATGGATGGTGAGCCCAGGAGATGGGACACACAGGGTGCCAAGTCTACAAGCACAAGCAAGGGGGAAGATACAAAATGAGGCATTACTAGCCTAGTGAAAACCCTTGGATAGTTTGGAAAGCCAGGTAGGCAATGTATGGACTACATTCCGTGCTGGATAGGCAGCTGGTTAAGGTGAAGGAGGATGAGTGTGATGTACTCCCACATCTTAGAGTAAGAAAATAGTCAGTACGCAGCATTTTGTATTTCCTGACATGTGATAGAGCCAAGATTTTCAGAAACATGAGCCTAAAGCTAAGCTCTAAAATCATTATTTCTCCTCCCAAGATGCCTAGCAGATAACATTGATTTGTATGGGAGGTAGTGGGTGCTCCGCACTTATGAAAATCAGGTTACCTATTTAGGAGAGCTAACTATGGGTCTAGGAGCCTAAGTTTAGGCTTTTACTTTTTCAGTCTTAGCCTAAGGATTTCAAAACACAGAAGAGAAAAAGCATTACCCTAGTGCAGAGGTGGACAAACTATGGCCCGCGGGACCATCCTGCCAGGCCCCTGAGCTCCCGACTGGGGAGGCTAGTCCCCGGCCCATCCCCTGCCGTCCCCTCACCCCCGCAGCCACGCGGACAGCATGGCTTGCGCCTGCCCACCTCCCAGGGTTTCAAATAAGCCTGTCCTGCCACTCTGAGCAGCAAGGTAAGGGGGCGAGGGGGGGGGTTGGATAAGGGCAGGAGGTCCCAGGGGGTGGTTGGATGGGGTGGAGGTTTGAGGGGGGACAGGGAGCGGGGGGGTTGGATAGGGGGTGGGGTCCTGGGAGGGCAGTTAGGGACAGGGGTCCCAGGAGGGGGCAGTCAGGGAACAAGGAATGGGGGGGTTGGATGAGTCGGGGGTCTGTCAGGGGGCAGGGGTGTGGATAGGGGTCAGGGCAGTCAGGGGACAAGGAGCAGGGGGGGGGTTGGATGAGTCAGGAGATCTGAGGGGGGGCAGTCAGGGGGCAGGAATGGGAGGGGGCAAGGGCCAGGCTCTTTGGAGAGGCACAGCCTTCCCTACCCAGCCCTCCATACCATTTCGCAACCCCGATGTGGCCCTCGGGCCAAAAAGTTTGCCCACCCATGCCCTAGTGTGACCAAGTGCACCTGTAACAGAGTGTAACTGACCCTCCTGGCTCCCGCCTCTGCTAGGCTCCAATAAAGTCACTCAGAGACCCTCGGGTTCTGAAACCACTGGTGCTTTTATTTACAAGTTTATGCTCCCACCACCTTCTCACCATGCAGCGTGCACAGCTCTGGGTTCTTTGTGTCTGAATCCGGGAGGGAGGGAGGATTGCTGGCTGGCTGGCTGGCTGGCTGGCTGGGCTGGGCTGGCCTGGCCTGGCCTCCCTTGCTCTCCTCCATCCCACCCCCTTGCTGCCTTCTTCCCAGCCTCTTATATAGCCCTGGAATAATTGGGATGGCAGCTGGCTCTCATTCCCCAATTAGGGCAGGTTATTTCCAGCCAGCTCCACTTAATCACTTAACTGGCGCTGGTGTGGCAGGGGGCTGATTCTGCAGTTCTCCTGCTCAGCACCCTGTCACAGCACCCCTACACACTATTGTAATGATCTTTATGCCTTGTGAGGTATAATTTGTAAACTAGTAACTCACCTATCAATAATATCATGGTGAAATGCATGTAGCTATGTTATATGTAAAGTTATGAACATAAACACATTTTCAGTCATAATTTCAATGTATCAGACAAGTCTGGGGAGTGGGTAAACCAGTTTCTCCAAGACAAAAGACAAGCTGATGCCTCTAGTCAGGTGTCATCAAAGTTAACTGGCAATCACCTGTCAAGTGGCCATTCTTTGGCAACAGAGCAGGGCAGGAACAGATCAATCTTCATTCTAACAAACAACAACATGGAACTTCTTTTACCATAACACTGCATATCCCCGTCCTCACAGCAGGAAGGAACTTTATCTAAAGGAAACCCTCAGGCAAATGCATTTCAAATGGTGACTGGACTATGAAAGCGAGGGGCAAAAACAACCAAGGATTCCCCCCCCCCCCGCCCCTTCACCTCAGAAAACAAAGGAACAACCCTTTTGGCTTTGAGAGAGATCCTGACATGAAAATTTGTTTTGCAGTGTTGCTGGGCACACTTGGTAAGGATTTTACCTTGAACCAAATCTAGTTTGTTAAGTTTTAGTTACTGGAAAGCCTTTTATCATTATTTCTCTTGTAACCATATCTCACTTTTATACCTTATACTTGTACTAGCTTAAAATCTCTCTTTTTGTAGTTAAACTTGTTTTATTTTTTAATCAAAATTAATCCAGTGTTGTCTTGAAAATGAACTTTTGGTAACTCCAACTGAAGTAACATACTGTTGTACATTGATCCCCTACAGGCGCAATGGATTTCTAATATCTGAACTGCCCAGGAGAGGGCTGGACATTGCAGAACACACATTTGGGGGGGAAATTTGAGACTAGGAGTGTGTTAGGGTCACCCTGAAGGTAGTCACCAAGACTGCCGGAAGCCAAAATGTGGCTGGAGTGTTGCTGACAGGATCCTGGGGTCAGAGTTGCTGGACCAGTGCTGCAGCTACCCACAAACACTCAAGGTGTGACCTGCATGCTGTTTGGCGGTCTGTGAGCAGCCCAGGTGGGGAGCTACAATGACAAAGCATTGTGAGGCACCCAAGATTGCAGGGCAGATGGTGACACAACCCCTCACTGATCTGGATTGCACTCCAGAACATGACAGCTAGTCCAGCTACAAAGTGATTAAAGCATGAATAAGGATGTTAGCAGAGGCAGAATCAAGGTAAGGACAATTCTGGCTTTGTTACTGAAGCGACAATTAGAAGATTTACAGACAAGGGAGGTTTGAGGGAAAAAGTTTGGGGTCAAGGATGACCTTGGCAGAGATGATGTGTGAATTAAGGATAATAACAGAGTCAGAGACCCAAGACAAATGACTTTTTTTAGAAGGATTTCAGTCATTTAAGTAGGCATTTAAACCTAATCTCTTTTCAACAGCCTTGTCAAGGATGAAGGGGTATCTCACACAAAAGTGATACATTCAGAAAAGTGAAAATGGTTCATGAAGGAAGGAAAATATGCAGAAGTAATGCACCTTGAACTGTTGAGAAATGCTTGGCATGTTACTGAAGATTTCATTATCTATGATAAGTAAGAAGTAAGGGTTAGAAAATGTAAGAGTTGTGAGCATGAACAAAAAAAGCGGTATGAATATTGCACTATATATATGGGCAACTTATTGGGATTTCATGTAGTCCGTATTTATCACAATATAGATACATTTAAAATAAATGGAGGAAGAAAAGCTGCATCTACTTGCTTCAAGCTTCAAAGAAAATGAAAAGATGGATCAATTGGAACCTTCTTTTCTTTTGTTACAAATATGAGTGTCGGTTAGTTATTATTAAGTCACTTAAGAATATTGGCAAGAAGGAGAAAGAACGGATTCCTTAAGGAAGTAGGTTGAAAGAGGAGAATGAGGTGGCGAGGCTTGGGGGATAAAAGACAGACCGTTCCAGGCACAGAGGTCAACAGGGGAGCCGGTTTTTTAAAAAGCAAACTGAACAAAACAGAAACTCCCTCACAAGAGTTCATATTGACACCCACATGGGTCATCAGCAGGGTTGGAACAGTTAGATCCACAGCACAGACCTCAGCCTCTTGAGCTAAAAGAGTAACTGAAAGCAGCAGTAAATTGTAATTCTCTGTGGACCAGCACTAGAGAGCTATAAGACACTTTGCTGCTGGGTTCAGTACTGGGTTTACTATGGCACCACTGGCACAATGGCGTCGGGCCCATGCTCCAAAGGGGCCCCAGCCTGGCCCACTCTTCTCCGCCCCCTGCTGTCTCCTGTGGGGGCAGCGGGCACAAGCTTGGTCCTGCCAGCTCCTGCTGCAGGGCAGGCTCCACTGGCCTCCAAGCTCCCCCCTCCGCCGCCCCTTCCCTGGAGCGTGCCATGTTCCTGCCCCTCCCCCTCCAAGCACTTCCCACGCAGCCGAACTGCTGTTTGCCAGTGCAAGGGATGGGGAGGAGCAGGGCCACAGGGTGCTCGCTGCTCGGGGGAGGAGGTGGAGAAGAGGCGGGGATGGGGCCTTGGGGAAGGAGATGGAATCGGGCCATACCCACCCCCTGCCATGAGCCGCTCAGGGCAGGGGGCTGGGAGCACCCCCACAATGCCAGCCCACACCCCCAGCCCTCTGCCCTGACTCCTGGACCCCCCCACACACACACCCAGCCCCACTCTTGCACCCCCACACATACCCAGCCCCCCCACACCCTATGCCCTGACTCCTACATCCCCCCACATCCCCAACCCCAGCCTGAGCACCAAACGTGAGCTCCTGCACCCCCCACACACACACACACACATTCCCACCTTGCACCAAATGGGAGCTGCCCCAGGTAAGCACTCCACACCCCAACCTCCTGCCCCAGCCCTGAGCCCTCCCTCACCCTAACTCCTGGCCAGACCCTGCACCCCCATCAGCCATTCTCTGTGCAGACTGCATCACACCTGCCTAGGGCTCTGCAACAAGCACGCAACCTTATCCCACCACCTAGATACTTAAGAAATGCATAGGGGAAACTGAGGCGCCCACACAGTATTCAGAGAAAACATTAAGAACATTCTCACTTTGTCACACTGGAGGAGGGGCAGCTCAGTGCAGAGAGAGACGAAGAGAATGGGCTACAACCAGGGAGAAGGTAGGTACCCGCTCTATATGGGTAAGACCGGGAGGAATCCTGTTTACCCTCTTCCCAGCCCAGCTGCACTTGCAGTTTACCCCCAGCCCCTGCCTTGCTCTAGGGACCAACCCTAGCTCCTGCCCCGCTGTGCTTTTGCCCCCCGGCCCCTGCCTTGCTCCAGTCAGCAGGGACTAATCCTCCCCCCATGGCCCACTGTGCTCATCTTGCCCCTGGCCCCTGTCTCGCTCCAGCTGGGTACCAATCCTTCCCGCCGCACCATGCCCAGCTGTCAGGGTGGATAAAAATCAATGATTTTTTTTAAACAAAAAAATTGACTTTTTTTATTTAAATCAGATTTTTTGGATAAAATGCTTTTTGAGGAAAAACCTCTCTCATCATGGAATAGAGATTATAAATTTGAATTCTATAGTATAAGACAATATATTCATGTAATGTTTAAGAAAAGTTTTGTAAAGGAGTTCTAATAGTTCATGGATTAGGGACCCAATTTTATGGTGTTCCACAGGCTTCTGTATAGATTATTTAGGTTAATCTTTCTATCTACTCAGTGATCAGTCTAGAAGATACCATCAGAGATGCTTATTTTGCAGTTCTCAAACTGTGGATTTGTGTCTCCAGAGGTAACATGCTTGTTAACAGCAAAATAAAATAAATAAATAGTATAGAGAGGTGAGAAATAACAGACCTCAACTCTATTGTCCCTCTGCAAATTTGTGTACACAGAGTCAATCCCTTACCTCTCTCTAAAAGTGAAAAGTTTCAAAAAGTTCAATGAATAGAAGATTGTTGGGGCAGAATAGATCTGGACAAGGAGAAGAAGTCTGGAGAAATGTGAGAAGCGAGGGACATATGCTTTTTTGTTAAAATATGTTTGCTGTTGAAGAAAAAAATCCAGAATACTTAACGTTGTTGTTTTAGTTAAATAAAATAATTTAAATGTCTGTCTGGTGATGTTCTCCTCCTAATACAGCATGGCAAGAAAATCCTCCAAATATTAATGATTAATCTGTTGAATTGGAGATAGTTCACCTCCCAATGACTTCATAAATATCTGCTTCAATTACCTTTGGTAAATGAAATAACCAAACAATCATTCATTTTCTGATATAGCTGTAAAACTCATCTGAAAAGTTTTCAAAATAAATTACTGTTTAAAAATGTATAGTGTGTACCTTCTAAAAATGAAACCTGCATCTATCTAGCTATCTTTGAGTTGTGAAGAATATGTTTTAAGGTTATAACAACCAACAAGAATGCACTTGTATGTAGAAATCCATGATTAAATTGAGTCTTCCTGACAAGTGATTTAAATCAAATCCAATCTGCCCGCTGTGCTCTTGCCTGTGGCCCCTTCATTCCCCAGGGCGGCCCACAAATATGTTTGGCACCAGGCCCACAAAAAGTTAATCCAGCCCTGGCTGGGTTTCATACATATTTGCTGACAATAGAGGAATGGTGAGACTCAGGAGTCTGGTGGGAGTGTGTGCTAGTGGCTAAAGACTCCTCAGACCCTTTCAGCCTCTTTCTATCCTAGTCCAGTGTCTCCCTCCAGTCTTCCCTGGCTCCTCATCCCAATCCCAATCTTCTTGCCTAACTAGTCCCAATCCACCTTGGCTCCTATCTGATTCCTAGTCTTCCCCTCAGCCCAGTTCCCAGTTCCAGTCTTCACCCCTGGAATCCTCATTCTAGTCTCCCCACTAGGCCCAGCCAGTCTCAGTTTCAGCCTCTGAGCTCCTCATCCAATCTCAATCTCCCTCTATTCCTGCTCCCAATCCGCTCCCAACCTAAGGTTCCTTGCCCCAGTCTCCTTTCCCATCCAGTCCCAGGTTTTGCCCCCAAGACCAACTTCCATTCCCAGTCACTCCTGCCTGCACAGGCTTCTTGTCTTCATTTCCCAGTATTTCTCTTTGTCAGCATCAGATTTTTTTAAGTTACACTGTGGATGTCTGTAGCACTTTCTGAGAATCTTGCAGCACTTTAAAACATTCACAAATTTAAGACTCACTACTCGCCTGGAAAGTAGGTATTATTTCTATTTTACAAATACACAAATTGAGGGAAATAAAGATTATGTGATATTCCCTCCCCTTATTCAGGGATGTCTAAATGGTAGTGTTATGGGCTGAAAACTATTAATCATTCAACAGCTGGACCAGTACTCATCTAATAGGGTTTAGTAGATCCTGATCCTCCTCAGAATCCCCATGGAGGAAGAAGAAATAACCCAATTTCAGAATTTTCAAGAAACATTGGCTCATTGACCAAGATTCAAAGGCAAATGCTAGGACTGGGAACCAGTCTAGGTGATCCCTCGGGAAACTAAAACCATTGCAGGCTCTCTGAAGAAGGGAAATAAACTGTACTTCAAAAGGGTGCTGTAAGAATCACTCTTTCTGAGTACTTTTCATCCCCCGAAGAAAAGGTGCCAAACAAGTGCACAGTGCTCATATTCACCTAGCTCTTGGTCAGTTGTCAACATGTGTTATCCAAGGTTTTAAACCCCAAGTGCACCTAGTGAAAAATACAAAGGGGCGGAGGGGTGGGGTGAGGAAGTGGAGAGAAGACATACAGCAATAAATACTTGTGAACCACAGAAAACAGTTGGGTTTTACTGCCCCCAAAGAACCTTTCTTCTCTGTATCATAAAAAATCTGGAAGGAAAAGTAGCCTAGTAGTTAAGACACATAACAGGGATTCAGTAGCTCTGCCAAAGGCTTCCTGTATGACCTTGCACAAGGCACTTGTGGAATTTCTCTCAGAGAGAGAGTAATTCCGCATCTGTAATTCAGGGATAATAATATTTCCCTATATCATGAGGATAAATTCATTAATGTTTGCAAAATGCTTTCTGAAGCTTGAATAAAAATCACTTTATAACGTGCCAAGTATCATTACTATGGCACACTGTTCTGCCACTCACACATTAAAAATCATGTATTTTATTGAAAGACCAGATTAAAATGAATTTAAGGTAGCCAGAATGTAAGATATATAAAAGGCAGAAGAAGGTACTAAGTAAAGATAATGACAATGTGTCTATATAGTTTATATGTGTCTATATAGTTTACTCCTGAGGGAATTCTGCATCAAAAAATAAAATCTATGCCAAAAAATTAAAAATTCTGAGTACAATATTTTAAAATTCTGCAAATGTTATTAGTCAATAAATAAATATGGAGGCTCCCGCATAGCAGTGGGGAGCACAGGCCCCTGGTTGAATGGAGGTGGAAAATCACCAGATCCTGACACAGCACAAGGGACGGTCCTGCCCCAGAAATGCCCCGGGGGGCCCTGCCCCTCCATGCCAGGTGCACCAATTGTGGGCAGACAGGCTCAGCCCGGCAGGATCCAAGTGTTGAGGGGCTTAGTGGGGGGGGATACAGGTGTGGGGTGAGATGGTTCTTTGTGGGGCAATCTGGGTGCGGGCAGCTCAGTGTGAAGGGGGGGGCGGGATCTGGATGCCTGTATTCGCCTATCAGCTGGCATTAAATTAAGCATTGTAAGCCAACATACCTGTCATCTACATACGAAATCAACAGGGGGATGTGAAATCGGCAGGAAAAAAGCAGGGACTCATAAAAAACTACCCACTGTCCAAGAGGTGGACAATGAACATTGGGGATATAAGCAGAAGGCAAGGAGATACCCCTTTACTCTGCACCTAGGAAGTAATTGGGCAGTGTGATTATATTCATGAAAATGGGATCTCTACCAGGCTCATCTGAAACACTGCAGAGGACATTAGGGTGAGATAAACGTCTTAGTTTAGACAGAAGAATAGCCTATCAAGTTTAGGCTCTAGAAAATGTACTGTATGATGATTTTGTTTTATATGTAACTCTTTAGTTTCCATTATCCTTACTCACAACATCTTGAATCTTTGATAATACTTTATTTTTGTTGTTTTCCACTATAAATATATCTCAGTTCTATGGTATTGTACAAGGAGATGATCGTGAGTTGAATCATTTAAGCTCGTGTATACATTGTTCCTCAGAGGGCAACAGACCCAGTATTTATGAGACTGTTCAAAGGAGAGGAGGCAGGACACTACTGGGAATGCTTCAAAGTAAGGGTTGGCATAGCCCAGAAGAGAGTGCTTGTGTGGCTAACAAGCTGGTGGTGTCAGGGAGCTGACACCCAGTTAAGCACAAACAAGTGTCCCTCTCAGTGGAGGCAGGGGGTAACAAGGTGACTCTCAGTCCTGGGTACCCAAAGAACCGTCATAGAAGTACCAGCTTATTTTCAAGTAGCATCTTCAGGAGCTTTGGGAGATAACACACATCACCCTCACCCTGGGAATGTCTTTGGCTGTGGACTCTGGGGATATGGACAACCATTACACCATCTTTTTGGCTTCTAAGTCAACTCTGGAAAGTATCGAACCTCACAATATCATTGCCATGACCAGCACAACAGTCTAAGACAGTTTAAGTAGCCCTGTCCCAACATGAAATACTGATGCTATCCCCAATCAGGAAAAAGAGACGGGGTCCAGAGATCAAAGTGCATGTCTGCTGACCTGACTGTTGATTTTCCATTGACTCAACTGCAAGCATGAGAGATAGCATCAGAGCAGGATTTTTATATCTTTGGCTATTCTATCCTCTCTCTTTTGTGTGTGCGTGTGCGTCTCTCTCTCTCTCTCTCAAACCACTGTTGAGCCAAAACCAAACAACAAATTGACTGTTCTCCCCAAGGAAGAAATTTAGTATCAGCAAGAGACTTTTAAAACCCACCTTTTGCCCTCTGAAAGACTTTGCTGAACGGAAATGAAAACATTTCCAAAATGAAAAAACACTCATCTCTTGATTTCCATTCATTTTAATGGTGCTTTTTCTGTCTCTACACATGTGTGTTCAAGGAATACTTAAAAGGATGATTTTTGTAGTAAAATCAGGCCAGAGTCACGATGCCCCCAAACCACAGAGAAATTGGTTTAATATTGTAACAGTAAAGTGCAGGTTTTAGTGGCCATCTGAACACCACTGAGCCCAATAACTTCTAGTTAAGGGCCTGGTCCAAACCCCATTGAAGTCAACACACAACAACCACCAATTTTGGAAGTTTTGCTTTAAAAACTCTTTCATACAGGGAATTACTCCTAATTGACCAAGAAACACTTTCCAAAAGTCTCTCTCCCCTATGGCCAGTTATGACATGTTAAATAAAGTATATAATGAAATATTAAACAAAATGTATTGTTGTAAGGAATATTTTAGGAGGGCTCTAATGAGTGTTATACCATACGATGCACTGCGCAAAATGGTGGTATTGTACATTCCTCAACTCCATACGGCAATTGGATCTTTTTTTCTTTTTTCTTATTCCAGTTCTTCCAGTACCATCTTTCATTCATCTTTGCCAGCATTTTAACTTTCACCTTATGCAAAAAGATTGCATTATAAAAATAGCAATAGCCTTATTACTCACTTCAGCTTGCAATAGTTAAACATACAGTAGGTAATCTTTTAAACTCAGCTTGATGCTTATGTAATGCAAGAGTTTAGCCACAGAAGATATACAGCATGGGCAGTGGCAATATGAGCTTCACCACAAATCCCCTTTGAGCAACATACAGGGACCACCTCTGGGTGAAAGAGAGAAGCTCAGTCTCTGTGTCAGTTCAAATTAAATAATGCTTGACTGGCATGGGAAGCTATGCAAGCGTTGCCCTAGTGACATCATTGAAACTGTCCATGAAGCTTTGTCAGTTAGTGCCAAGTCTGACAATGTGTTTTGGTGACAGTCACTTGACTGAGAACAAACTCATTTCAAGCAACGAGCAATTGGAATTTCTCAGCTGTTTGGTGGTCCAGAAGTGAAAGTTTTAAAAAGAACAGGCCTCCCTCAGGGAAAGATCAAGACCCTATGGCACCACAGTAGTGGACTTCGGTGTCCGTTGCTGACAATATGGCACCTTTGAGAGCACTAAATTAAAATTAAAAAAAAAAAATTAACTGTCACTGCCACAGCTCAGCCACAGGAAAGTTGAAATGCAACCATAATATTTGTTATGATTTTACAGACTGGGCCTGTTTGGTGACCCAATGGTAATGCTGTGCACTAACCAGGAAACTTGGGTCAGTTCCCAGTTCTGGTCTTTTGCCCTCTAGGCTAGTCAGTACTAGAAGTGCTTCAGAGTCTGTGCTGCTAGAAGAGTGCTCCTAATTTAAGTGTTTGCAATGTAACTTGTTTCTCCAACTCTGTTCCCCTACCCTCCTTTCCATTTGCCCCATCTCATGCTTTTACGTCTACCTAGCATTCTTCTATACATAGATTTCTTTTACTTTTCAAGCAGCACTACTGCACAACATGCAAAGAGAGTGCCTAGGAACATTCATTATACTTAGTGTAATAAAAATATGGCCTTACTTTTTGAATCATCAGAGCTAATTTTTCCTTCCTTGTCTTCTTCATTAAAATAAGTAGCAGTGGGATACAGTTCTGGCACATTTTTCTGTCGACTCATGTTCTTTCTTCTCCTCTTCTCTACCAGAAAGCTAAATGAAATGATTTCCTGATTTAATTGTTGTAGCCCTGTTAGTTTAACAGCACACTTCAGACTATGCGCAGGGAGAGAAAGGAGCATTATCTCTTACTTAGGGCATGGGATTTTGAACCAGGAATGCTGACATTCTAATTCTTCCTCAGAAACAACTCCCTCTGGGGTCCTGAGCAAGTCATTGTTTCCGGGTCTGTGGAGGAGGGAGTGTGATTATACTAACTGCTCTACTTCACAGGGATGGAAGGAGGATTAGCAATTCATATTTATAGAGTGCTTTGAAGATGAACAGTGCAAAGTATTACCACCACCCTGTGTCAGTGTGGTACTGTACAAGGTGGTACAAGGTGAGACTCCTCTTTTTCTGCAACACAATGCCCAGGCCTTGAGACAATGCCCCAATTCACCTCCCTGCCTTGAGTCTGGCTTAACTGGTAATACAAAACCAGCAACATAACATACATCTCCCTGAGCATGGCTGTCCCTAAGGTTTCAATCTCCCCAGTCCTAGCCCCCTAGATTCCTCCCTCCAGAAAAGACTCCACCTACCTTTATTCCAGGTGGAGTTAATGAACTTCATCTGCCACAAGTATTTATCAGCACGACTTCAGCATCTTTAGGCAGGTTTCTAACCCCAACTAAGAGGCTGGGCAAAATAATAGCCCTGCCACAAGGATGTTCTGACTACATGGAGAGCACACTCATATATGGGTATCACGGGAGGTACGTAAAGATGTATGTTTAGTTTTTGTACAAGTGTTTGTAATGGATAAAGATTCCCTCTAGTAATTACGGTTCTGGATGAAGGCAAAGAGGCGTTGGTTAGAGCAGTGGTTTTCAAACTTTTTTTCTAACCCAGTTGAAGAAAACTGTTGATGCCTGTGACCCAACAGAGCTGGGGATGAGGGGTTTGGAGTGCGGGAGGGGCTCAGGGCTGGGGCAGAGGGTTGGAGTGCAGGGGTGAGAGCTGTGGGGTAGGGCTGGGGATGAGGAGTTTGGGGTGCAGGAGGGGGCTCTGGGTTGGGGTGGGAGGGGCTGAGGGCTGGAGCAGGAGGTTGGGGCACAGACTTACCGCAGGCGGCTCCCAGTCAGCGGCGCAGTGGGGGTGCTAAGGCAGGCTTCCTGCCTGTCCTGGTGCCTTGGAAGCAGCCAGCAGCAGGTCCAGCTCCTAGGCGGACATGCACAAGTGCTCTGTGTGGCTCTCACCCGCAGGTACCCCGTCCCCTAGCTCCCATTGGCTGAGAACCAGCCAATGGGAGTGTGGAGCCAGTGCTCGGGGTGGGGGCAGCACGTGGAGCCCCATGGCACCCCCCCACACACACACACACCCCTAGGATCTGGACCTGATGCTGGCCACTTCCAGGGCGCAGTGCAGTGTCAGAACAGGTAGGGACTAGCCTGCCTTAGCCGGGCAGCACCGCCGACGGGACTGAGCCGCTGCGACCCAGTGCCTTACATTCCGCAACCCAGTACTGGGTCACGGCCCACAGTTTGAAAACCACTGGGTTAGAAATTCTGTATTACTTTAATTCCCTGCTTTTCCTCCTGAAGAGCCTTTCTGGTTGGGAAAGTTTTCGCAGATGAAAAAGAAAAAGGAACCTTAGGGCACGTCTACACTGGCAGAGTGACAGCGCCGGCAGTTACAGTGCTGCTCAGAGACCGCAGAAGGGAAACCGCTGTTGTGGTTCACACTGACAGCTGCCCGCGCAATAGCGTGTTCACACTTGCGGCACTTGCAGCGGTATTCGGAGTGGCGCACTCTGGGCAGCTATCCCACAGAGCACCTCTTTCTCTTCTGCCACTAAGACTTGTGGGAAAGCGGAGGAGGTCGTGGGGCATCCTGGGTCCAGTCCCAATGCCCTGTGATGCATTGCTTCGCATCCCATCAATCCCTGTGCTTCTGTCCGCATTTGGCGCCATCTTTCAACTGTTTGTGTACTGCGCACCCTGCAGGAATGGATCCTGCACCGCTGACCCGTATGCTGCTCACTCTGACCAACACGTCACAAGTGGCAGTGGAGTTATTCCTTAAACTACAAAGGCAAGAGGAGTGTGACATTGATCTCGCCACGCATAGTAGCTATGGCACAAGATTGCTTGTGGCATTCACTGAGGTGCTGACCACAGTGGAGTGCTGCTTTTGGGCTCGGGAAACAAGCACTGAATGATGGGATCACAGCATGATGCACATCTAGGATGACGAGCAGTGGCTGAAGAACTTTTGCATGAGGAAAGTCACGTTCATGGGACTGTGTGATGAGCTCTCCCCAGCCCTGCAGCGCAAGGACACGAGAATGAGAGCTGCCCTGTCATTGGAGAAGCGCGTGGCGATTGCACTGTGGAAGCTGGCTACTCCAGACTGCTACTGATCTGGTCTGGCCCTCCAGGGGCTTTCCCTGAACAAGCTGTGGGCCGGTTTTGAGAACCACTGGTATACACAAACTGCCAGGTTATTCAGCTAATAAGCTCCTGGAGAACCACTGAGAAATACCCCATGTGATTAATGTACTCGGTGGCTAGGTGGTCCGGTGCCAGAATTGGACTGTGAGTGCCATCTATCGCTCCTCTGCGGTTAGGGAAGCCCATTTGTGCAAAGCTATCCACAATGTCACGCACGTTGCCCAGAGTCACGGTCTTTCGGAGCAGGATGTGATTAATGGCTCTGCACACTTCCATCAACACGACTCCAATGATCGACTTTCCCACTCTGAACTGGTTAGCCGCGTCCACAGGTTCGGCCGATCACGGCTCCCACTGGCCACGGTTTGCCGGTCCAGGCCAACGGGGGCTGCGGGAAGGGCAGCCAGCACGTTCCTTGGCCCGCACTGCTTCCCGCGGCCCCCATTGGCCTGGAGTGGCAAACCGCGAGCAGTCGAACCTGCGGACGCGGCAGGTAAACAAACCGGTCCGGCCCACCAGGGGCTTTCCCTGAACAAGCTGCGGACCAGCTTTGAGAACCACTGGTGTATACTATAGTTCAGCCTTTCTGATTAAGGATCCCTACACGTGACCATAGTAAGGTCTAAAGCATGAGGAACAACACAGAAACCTTCAGGCAGGATCTTGGTCCAGTGTCCTTCTAGTATAAGATCCCTCGGGGACATTACGTCAGTGGGGAATCAACCACAGTGGAGCCTTGCTCCACCATACCCCCTCTCTTCCCACTCCCTGTCCCCAAGATACCCTTCTCAACCTCCCATGCCAGGTGGTGCTGCTCTGGTGTAGGAAGCAAGGAAGTCATCTCCACCACCTTTACACTAGTAGAGACTTCCCCTACCCAGCAGGAATTCTGGATCATGCTCCACCTGTTTAAAAAAATCAAGTGAATGTGACAGACCAGCAAATCCAGCCGTCTGTGTTACTATTCCCAGGGCAGAACTTGTATGGAAGAGGGGAATATTGACAAAAAAGAAAGCTCTTTGCCATCCACCCACTGAACATGGCAGAGAGTATTTTCCTCAGTAGATTCACAGAAAAATCCTCTACTAGATCTTATCAGAGAAGCTACCTGAGAGGTTGGCATTTTTTGAATGAATGGGGGAGAATACCATATAAGGCTCTCAAATGGTTGATGTTCATTCTTCTTAAAAATGGGATCAGTCCCTTTAGGTTAGAATTCATGACAATGCTCCGCTTCTCTTAACAGTGAGAAGGCTGTAGATGCCACTGCAAAAGACAACAATGAGGCAAGAGGAGGGCCCCTTCCTGCAAAAGCATTCCCCAGAATAAATGGAATTACCAGAAGTGTTTCATTATTTTATATCATTCCATTGTATTTATGTTTCTTCTCTTTTGATACTTGAATCCTTAATTGTCTAATTTTCTACCCTTCCAACTTGAGGCACCGAGTGATAATGATATGTTTTGCCTTAATGGATCAAATGAACCTTAGGTACCAAATCATATCATTTCCTACACACTAGCTGCATCAAAAATAAATCTAAAAACATCAGGGAGTTGTTTGATTCTTTTTTCTTTACCCTTCTCTGTTCCTAGATTATAATTAATGAAGCTGCAGGCAATCTGTCAAAACCAAGGTTAAGTGAGTTGTGCCGATAGAGCAACTAACAGTTCAAGGCTGATTTGCTTGCGTGAGCCAAATAATGCAAGTGACACATCTTGATAAGTGATCGGGTTTAACAAAATATTCTAGATGCTTACAAAGCTTTTGATGAGGTGACAGCTTTGTTGAAAAGTCTCTTAATGCCCTTTCTAAACAGAAGAAATTGGTTATTTATTACGGACCCTATGTGTACTATATTTCTAGGTTTTATATCGAGTAAACAAGTTTAAAAGTATTGAAGTTTGATGTTACACTTACCTAACAGGTACAGGGCTCTCTAAATTTAAATTCACATTTCTTGGAGCACAGCTTTCTCCTTCTCCTCAGCTTTCTATCTAGGTACTCATATGGCCCACATCACCATAACATCTTAGTCCCTCACAAACATTAGAGGGACATAAATGTCTCCTCACTCCTGTTAGGTAAGGTACAAATGGAGAACTTCACATGGAGACGTTAAGTTACTTGGCACACCACAAGACAATGGCAGCACTGTGCACAAAACCCTGATTCTCTAAGTCCTGGTCCAGTGTTTTTACCATCCTTTCCCACCCTAAAATGTCAGCCAGCAATAGGCCACTAAACATGTGGATACTCCAAAACAACTCCAACAACCTACACACTTCTTGTAATGAATCAGAAAGTCACCACAGAAAAGGTAATTCAAAGTAATATTATACAGACCCTAGCCTAAGCCTTCTCTCTCATCTGAGCTGGTCGTATGGGACTTTTTCTCCTTAGGACCTGTCTACTCAGACGGCTATTCTCATCTTTCTTATGTTCAGGGTGAAATCTAATGAACCATGCCTCCCATAGTGAGTCAGAAGTAATTCACCTGCAGCTCCCAGGAGAGTACCAATATCTTCTGTCAAGGTGAAATAAGACAGTCCTGCCATCCTTCTCTAAACTGTGTCAGATGCAATGATCTCAGGATACCATTTCCCACAGTTCTTGGCATATCTCCCAGAAGCAATAGATTCTGAGAGATCTGAAAAGGCCTCTGGTGCCCTGTAGGACAACTATGTGTACTGTTTCAGTACAAGCCATTTTTAGTACCTTCTGCATTTGCTTGGAATAAGTCTAATCCTATGCACTTAAGTATGCACGTAAGCCAGCTGGAACACTTCTGTACATGGACACAAGCTGGTTTTACAAGTTTTCCATGGAACTAAAATGGCTCATAGAATGGTTAATTTCTTTAGGCTTCCTATATTCCTAAAAGCTTAAGTCTTTAAAATAAATGCATACTATGATCACCATCTGGCTTTCTGCTTGTTTGCAGATCTTTGTTCATGTATTCAAGCTTTTATGTAAAGCACAAAGAGAGGGATTTAACCCAGACTTCCTTAATGCCACAAGTCTTCTAGATATGATTAAGTATCTATCATTTCTCTCAATCCTTCCTTAAGTGGTATAGAGTTGTAATCAACCTTTCTTCAGGACTGAGAGGAGTTAGTCTCAATGAATCACCATCAAGCTTACATCGCAGATTAAGGTGTTCAAAATAGTTTTGTCATGGCTCATACTATAGATAATTCTCTGAAACACAGTAGTGTTCACTGAACATTCCCTGGGCGACTAACAGACTTGCCTGTAAATCAAATGACTCAGCATCTGACAAAATTCCCATGTATTTTGAATCAAGTCATGGGGCATTTTCATTTTATATTATCCAAGTGAAACAATTAAATTGATTTTATAATATCAAAGTACTCACCTGTGGAATACAAATAAAATGAAGGATCCCATGATGAGTAGTATCAAGATGATGAACACTTGCATGTATGCTGAAAAATAATTGCATTTTAGTGTCATCTAAAGCTCTCACTGATTTTTTCTTCTTCTTTAAATACTACTTGGGACAGCCTGCAGATTAAATACAGGAACAGTATGGAGAGCGCTGTACTAGCTGCATGCACCAATCTTTGAAATAGCAGCAGCTTTTCGCAGCCAATATATGCTCTCCTTTGTAAGGTCTAAGACACTCAGCTGGTCTCAGAAGCTACTGTTTGGAGTCTGGATTTTTCTGCCGAATATTGATGCCATTAAACTAAGAATCCTGTTTAGTTTACCTTTTTAAAAGATTATTCTTCACCTCTCTCCTTTGATTTCCAAATAAGACATGAAAACAACTTCAAAATGCAACCAGTTTCTAAAGGAATTCCCCTTCATACCTTTTCTCAGACATGTAGACATACAGTAGCCATTGATGGCAATGTGTTTGAATTCCTAAGGTATCACAATAAATGTATATACACTCACCCATAACCAATTTTTAATGAAATAGTTTATTCTGAACAGAACTCTGTTGGAAGTTAAAATTATTGTACAATTAGATATTCAAGGGAAAAGTTTCAATTTTCATGAATCAGCATTTTCCAACAAAAAATTGTTTTGTTGAAAATGTTCCAGTCAGCTCCAATAAGAAGAGGATGTGGCAGTTCAGCACATTCTCAGGAGGCCTACGTTAGCAAGGCTTCTACTGAGTCCTGAAGTCTTGAACTCTGCCGCCCGCACCTCTAGGAAAAAATCCACAAGGTTATTATAGTGGACCAGCTGCTACAGAGGAGCATAGATCCCTAGGTCACTGAAAATAAACAGGGAGAAGTAGAAAAGCTATTTTGCACAAAGTGCAGACCAAATTATCAGGATGAAGCACTGGAGCAAAAACACATGGGCTTGTTTCACAAAGAGGAAGGGAAGGAGGAAGATAAAAGCATGTAAAAAACGAACAGTATGTGGGGGCAGAGAGCCTTCTAGTGCAAAGAATCTAGAAATGGAAAATTAGGTCAGCTAGTCCACCCCCCGCAGTTAATACAGGACCATCTCCAGCTGTATATTTACTACCCTTTTGTCCAGTCTAGATTAAAACCTACCTAGTAAAAGTGATTCCACCACTTCCGTTATTTCACAGGCTAAATGATGTCACTATCAGGAAGTTTTTCCTCAACATGGATCCCAAATGTCCCTTTTCTTAGTTACATTCCATTTCATTCCCCCTGTTTATCACACATACTCCCTCTCCATTTTATTATTGAAAAAAAAAATCCTCTCTCTTCTTGGTGTTAAACTTTTCTATTGTATTTTCAGATTCCTCTCACACTTAGTTGTCACTTAGCCAAGCTGTTCATATTTAGCTTGCTTAATCGTCCATGGTAAATCAATGCATCATCCCATTAAAAAGTTCATTATTGCCTCTCTGAATACCTTTGACCATTTTCCATCATTGTTTGCAGTGCTATTGTAGCCATGTTGGTCCCGGGATCTGAGGGAGACGAGGTGCATGAAGTAATATCTTTTATTGGAACAACTTTTGTTGGTGGAAGATACAAGCTTTCAAGCTTCACAGGGCTCTTCTTTGGGCCAGTGTCACAGCAATCAGTGTCACAGCTAAATACAATGTGGGACAGATTGTTAAGCATAAAGATGTTAACATAAGTAGCAGAAGTTCATGTAAAATGAAGTGGACAATTAACACCTTTGCAAGCATAGGACAAAGGAGGGTTAATAGGTTACAAATTCTTGTAATGAGCCATACAACCAGTTTCTCTGTTTAGTCCAGAATTTTTAGTAGCTAGCAGAGATATGAATTTAAGTTCCAAGACTCATCATTCAGAGGTGTTGTGCAGGTTTCCTTTGAGGACGAGGACTGAGAGATCATATATAGTGATCACTTTGTGAAAAGTATTCGCTGTTGGGTAATAGGGCATTTTTGTCTTATTTTTCTGTGTGACTGCATTAGAGAGTGTAGTGATTGTCTGGTTTCAAACACATAGTTGTTGTGGAAATTGATGTGCTGGATAAGGTACACCATCTGTTTTACAGGTATATGTAGGACCCATGGATCTGGAAAGGTGTATTCTGGGATTATTGATCATTGTAGCAGTGGAGATATGTCTACAGGTTTTGCATCTATTGTTCTTGTAGAGAACACTTAGAGTTGGTGTGTCCTGGTCTGTGGCAAGCTTGTGTCTGATGATGAGCTTTGAGAGGCCGGGAAGGTTGTCTGAAGGCCAGAAGAGGGGGTTCAGGAAAAATTTCTTTCAGGATGGCGTCCCCATCAAGTATGGGTTGAGGTTGTTTGATGATACCCTGTATGGGTTCCAATGTGGAGTGGTAGGTGACAACTAGGGGTGTGTGGTCAGAGGGAGATTTATTTCTGTATTGAAGCAAGTTCTCTCAGGGTATGTTGGTGATCTGGTCCATGATGCAGCACACCACATGTTGTGTAGGACCCATGGATCTTGAAAGGTGTGTTATGAGGGGTGTTGCTATTTAATCATAGAATATCAGGGTTGGAAGGGACCTCAGGAGGTCATCTAGTCCAACCCCCTGCTCAAAGCAGGACCAATCCCCAATCAAATCATCCCAGCCAGGGCTTTGTCAAGCCTGACCTTAAAAACTTCTAAGGAAGGAGATTCTACCATCTCCCTAGGTAACGCATTCCAGTGTTTCACCACCCTCTTAGTGAAAAAGTTTTTCCTAATATCCAACCTAAACCTCCCCCACTGCAACTTGAGACCATTACTCCTTGTCCTGTCCTCTTCTACCACTGAGAATAGTCTAGAACCATCCTCTCTGGAACCACCTCTCAGGTAGTTGAAAGCAGCTATCAAATCCCCCCTCATTCTTCTCTTCTGCAGACTAAACAGTCACAGTTTCCTCAGCCTCTCCTCATAAGTCATGTGTTCCAGACCCCTAATCATTTTTGTTGCCCTTCGCTGGACTCTCTCCAATTTCTCCACATCCTTCTTGTAGTGTGGGGCCCAAAACTGGACACAGTACTCCAGATGAGGCCTCACCAATGTCGAATAGAGGGGAACAATCACGTCCCTCGATCTGCTCGCTATGCCCCTACTTATACATCCCAAAATGCCATTGGCCTTCTTGGCAACAAGGGCACACTGCTGACTCATATCCAGCTTCTCGTCCACTGTAACCCCTAGGTCCTTTTCCGCAGAACTGCTGCCTAGCCATTCGGTCCCTAGTCTGTAGCTGTGCATTGGGTTCTTCCGTCCTAAGTGCAGGACCCTGCACTTATCCTTATTGAACCTCATCAGATTTCTTTTGGCCCAATCCTCCAATTTGTCTAGGTCCCTCTGTATCCTATCCCTGCCCTCCAGCGTATCTACCACTCCTCCCAGTTTAGTATCATCCGCAAATTTGCTGAGAGTGCAATCCACACCATCCTCCAGATCATTTATGAAGATATTGAACAAAACCGGCCCCAGGACCGACCCCTGGGGCACTCCACTTGACACCGGCTGCCAACTAGACATGGAGCCATTGATCACTACCCGTTGAGCCCAACAATCTAGCCAACTTTCTACCCACCTTATAGTGCATTCATCCAGCCCATACTTCTTTAACTTGCTGACAAGAATACTGTGGGAGACCGTGTCAAAAGCTTTGCTAAAGTCAAGAAACAATACATCCACTGCTTTCCCTTCATCCACAGAACCAGTAATCTCATCATAGAAGGTGATTAGATTAGTCAGGCATGACCTACCCTTGGTGAATCCATGCTGACTGTTCCTGATCACTTTCCTCTCGTGTAAGTGCTTCAGGATTGATTCCTTGAGGACCTGCTCCATGATTTTTCCGGGGACTGAGGTGAGGCTGACTGGCCTGTAGTTCCCAGGATCCTCCTTCTTCCCTTTTTTAAAGATGGGCACTACATTAGCCTTTTTCCAGTCATCTGGGACTTCCCCCGTTCGCCACAAGTTTTCAAAGATAATGGCCAATGGCTCTGCAATCACATCCGCCAATTCCTTTAGCACTCTCGGATGCAACTCGTCCGGCCCCATGGACTTGTGCACGTCCAGCTTTTCTAAATAGTCCCTAACGACCTCTTTCTCCACAGAGGGCTGGCCATCTACTCCCCATGTTGTGATGCCCAGCGCAGCAGTCTGGGAGCTGTCCTTGTTAGTGAAGACAGAGGCAAAAGAAGCATTGAGCACATTAGCTTTTTCCACATCCTCTGTCACTAGGTTGCCTCCCCCATTCAGTAAGGGGCCCACACTTTCCTTGGCTTTCTTCTTCTTGCCAACATACCTGAAGAAACCCTTCTTGTTACTCTTGACATCTCTTGCTCAGCTCCAGGTGCGATTTGACCCTCCTGATTTCATTCTTACATGCCCGAGCAAATATTTTTATTTGTAGCACTGGAGAAATGTTTGCAGGTTTTGCATCTGTTGTTCTGGCAGGGTCTGGTGCTGCTTTGAGTTTCTGTCCTGATCTATGGGGAGCTTGTTTCTGGTGATGAAATTGGCATGGATGGGGGGGGGGGGGGTTTGAAGACCAGAAGAGAGGGTTCAGTAAAGAGGTCTTTCCAGATGGGGCACTAATCAATGGGTTATAATTGTTTGATGATCCCCCGTATGCGTTCCAGTGTGAAGTGGTAGGTGACAATTAGGGTGTGCAGTTGGAGGTGGGTTTTTTTAAATATATTAAAGCAGGTTCTCTTGAGGTATGTTGGTGGCCCATTTCATGATGAGATCTCCTGCTGTGGTAAAGTGTGAGAAGATGAGATACTGCTGTGAGAAGATGAGATACTGGACTAGAAGGATCACTGGTCTGCCCCAGTATGGCTATTCTTATGTTTTTATGTTTTAAGTTGTGTATTCTGCACTTTCACCTGTAGCATATTCTGTGGTATCTGAGTGCCTGGCTGTGGATAACAGATTTCTTGGTGTGTCTGAGGTGGTTACTGGATCTGTGGAGGTAGGTGTGGTGATCCGTGGGTTTCTTGTATATAGTTGTCTGAAAGGTTCCATCGTGAAGTTGATCTTGGTGTCAGGAAGTTGATGCTCGTGAGGGAGTGTTCTAGAGAGAGTCTGATAGATGGGTGGTGGTGGTTGAAGTTGCGATGGAAATCTTTGAGGGAATTTAGGTCTTCTGTCCAGAGGATGAAAACACCATCTGCGTATCTTAGGTATATCATTGGTCCAGAAATTCTTCTTCAAGGTGGTCTATGAAGAGGTTGGCATATCAGGGAGCCATCCTAGTACCCACGGCTGTTCCCGGGGTTTGGACAAAGTGTGTGTTGTTAAATGTAAAGTTGTTATGGCTGAGGATGAAATGGTTGAATTTGATGATGTGTTTGGGGTGGATGTCTGAGTGGGGTACATTGTCTTGTAGATATTTTTGGTGAGGGACACTGAAGTACAGGAAGGTGACATCCATGGTGGCAAGGCTAGTGTTCTGAAGGAGGTTGTGCTAGACATTAAACATACTACACTCAGAGACACTGATTTTATGGCTCATTACAACAATTTATAACCTACTCCTCCTTTGTCCTATGACTGCAGAGCTGTTAATTGCCCACTTCATTTTATGTGATCTCAAGCAACATATGTTAACCCCTAATGCTTAACAATCTGTCCCACCTTGTATTTAGCTGTGATACTCTGATTAATATTTTCCAGATCTGAAGAAGAGCTTTGTGAAGCTGGTCTCTTCCACCAGCAGAAGCTGGTCCAATAAAAGATATTACCTCACACCCCTTATCTCTCTCATACCTTTGACCATGCCTTTCTGATAACAAGGTCCTCATAACACAACATTCCAGGTGTCAGAGTCACGTAGAAACAGACTGTATTACAGGAGTACAACAACCATAGAGGCAGAGGCTATTTTCAGCCCACTATCTCACACCTTTATGTCTTCTGGCATTAGTCATTTCAAGATTTTTCCCTCCCATTATGTGCTTCAAATTTTTTTCCTTACATTTTTGCAATCCTATTTTATGATTTTTCTGTCCATGTTATTTTCTACCTATCTAGTCCATAATACTTCTCTCATTCCTAACATGCCATTTTCTAGTGCTGTGGTTTTAAGTAGAGGAAGCTGAAACTAGAGCTGAATTCTCAGAAATGCAAATAAATCTAAAAAATTCAGTGTACTAATTGCAGAATATAAACCTAAACATAATGCTGAATGGGACTGAAACAGCTATGGCCACAATCCTTAGTTCTTCTCCAAATTAGCAGATTTCTCAAAGATTAATAACATGCATAATTTAGTATCTAGGATCTGACATGCGGGGATTTCTTATGTAATCTGGGATTGCAGTGTCTCCCTCAAAAATCATATATTGTGTCACACCTATAGTTAGAGAAAGCTGGCACACCACTACCTGTCAGCATAGATCTGTGGAGATCATTTTATTGATAAATGGTATAGTCAATTGCTTGACCACACTTTGGTTCATTATAAAATATACTCAGGAGACAAAATAACCAACGTCCATTAAATTTATTGCTATAAACCAGTAATAATGTAGTACAGGAAAAAGATTTATACCACACCAGTCTCCAGAAAGCCATCTTATACAGTGAAATTAATTCACCTTACACAGAAGATGTATTCCCAAAGTTACACATTTCAGCTGGTATTATTTATCTGATGATTTGACAAGTTATACATCTCTTTACACAGCTCTAAAATCCAGCCTGTTTGTCACAGTTCCCTAACTTCTTGTTCTGTTCCTTCCCTAGCTTGTACTAAGACATAGAACAAATGTATCTTGATTTTGACAAGTTTCCAATCTGCTTATGCCAAAGCTTACTTCAGCGAATGCAAGGCATTATAGGATACTTAGCACAAGAGACTAGGATTATAGTAAAGATATAGGACAATTTAGGCTATATAACTGCTCTGTTATTTGTGCTTAATGCATACTATTGTATATATGGTGCAGATAATGCATATTATTTTAGTACATATTGTGATAAAGTCCCGAGCCTGTATTGGTGGGTCCCGCACTTCTGGTCGGTTTCAGTGGCCTCAGAAACTTGATAAGGCCCCAATGTGACCTCCCTTTCTCAGTGTAGCGGCAAGAGTCACAGCCTATTGAGTTACTTTCATCACTGGCCAGTATGGGAGATGAGAAGGGGGAATACCCCCCAGTCTCTGTTGCTCCTTAGAGCTCAGTAGATGCAGTTCGGCTTCCTGCCTGGACCGAGTCCTGCTTCCCTTCTCCAGGGGATCTCTGTAGAGTATGGGGGGCAGGGGGGAACTCGGGCGTGGCCTCTGCTCCGGGTTCCAGCCCAGGGACCCTAATGGTAGCAGCTGTTGGTGGCTTTCCCTTCACCACTGACACTCCTTTGATTGCTTAGGCCACTTCCTCCGTGGTCCCCTTTTCCTAGCTTCACCCTTACCTCAGGATTCAGCAATGCTGCTTCTTCTCCTCCAGCTCCTTCACTTCAGCCTCTTGGAGGGCACTGGAAGGAGAGCTTTTAAACAGTGTAAGTGGGACCTTGATTGGTTCCACCTGTCTCCATTAGCCTAACGCCCTTAACTGGTTAATTGGCGTCAGGTATCTTAATAGGCCTGCAGTGGCCTTTGTTTGCTTATCCAGGGAACAAGGGCCTGCTCATTCTGAAGGCTGATATACCTGCCTTCCAGCACTCTCTTATATTCTTCTGGTCTGAGTCTGTCACAATATATTATAGTCAAGGGGACACCTTTGCCAAATTAATATATGAAGCAATGGTGAAGGCCTTTATATGTGATTTCAAGTGTTTTACCAAACTGCGTGAGCAACAATACATAATTAGCACAGCTAAAATTAATACACCTTGTAATACAAGCAAAGCTTTAAATGCAACTTCTATTCAATGTGGGAAACCAGTATTTGAAGATCCCCATCATAGATAAGGTCATTCAAGGCTTGTTTTGCCTTGTGCATGTCATTGCCAATTCGAGTAATGTGCATGTATTTGTGATCTAGTAATATTTTTAAATTTAAAATAGGTGGATTAATATGCACATTAAAACAGGTAGGTAAGTTTCAACTACATCCTGATATTAACCAAGTCAATGGAAAGACTCTTGTTCATATCAGTGGGCCTTGGGCCAGGCTCATAACTTGCTCCCAAATCCTGCCGCCTGAGGAATGAGAGATTTGAGGAAAGTACACAAAGTTAGAGTTAAGGTCACTTTAAAATTACAAACAAGGTCTTGGATCTGGAGTATATCATATTGCTATTCTAAATACTTACATGGCACCGCTTTCCTGTAGCAAATTTGTTTATGGAAGCAACATCCTAATCCTGAACACTGGACTCTTGACACATTTTCGGAACATATTTCATAAAGAGGAAGCTCACATACTACAAAAAAACAAAACACTAAAAATAAAGCAACAGACTTAAAAGTAGCATTTTTCATTACACCATTAAAAGTGAAAATTTAGCTAAGATATAGAATAAATTAAAATTTATGAGCAAACAAAATAAGACAATATTCTTCAGTGGAGGGCTTCTGCCAGTGCCAGCCTGAGTACTCTGTACTCTGAAGCAGAAGACAGGCACTGAATACAACAGAAATTTTGGAATTCAGTTTGTAATGTATAATTATTTCAAATTTAAATGTTCTCCAAGTTTAAATTATCCATATCATGGGATTTTCTTTTTTAAGATTTTAAGTGCATGTAATGAGAGAGAAATTTTTACTCCAATTTTGACAGAAAAGATAGATAATGAATATGTGATGTACTACAGGAGAAGATTAATAAGAAAGAAAGAAAGAAAGAAAGAAAGAAAGAAAGAAAGAAAGAAAGAAAGAAAGAAAGAAAGAAAGAAAGAAAGAAAGAAAGAAAGAACCGAGACATTTCCTGGTAAATGACATTTTCAATACATTCAACATTTGCAGTAAGAAGGTGTTGGTATTATAAAGTGGAAATGGGAAGTCAAAATCATTTTGACAAGGTAATAAAAATTCTGAAATAAAAAAAGACCCCTATATACAGACACATCAAATGGACTACATGGGAAATACTTCATAATAGTATGAAATGGAAAAGAACAAGCGGAATGCACCATAAGCACTTCCCAGCTGCAAAACAAGCACTAATAAAAACACATATAAATTAAAACAAAGCAACATGCATCTCAGTAGAAGTTTTATAATAAAACATAATTGGAAGCATCCATAGCCCAGAATCATGGATTTGCTCACATCTATCTGTTCATAATCATGGTGCATGATGGGAATTCGAAGTCCCGTTTTCAAATACCATTGTTGTTGCAGTCTTCCTCAAAAATATTTTTAAAATGATCCCAGGCTTATGAAAGATATTTGTATGGCTGGTCATTAAACCAGTGTTGCTTCACACACACTGCAAATCGCACAAGAATTTAACGTTAGCACATCGGCACTATAAGGGTCCTGGAGAATCATGACAAAGCAGAAATAAAGCACAATTTTCAAATAGTGGGGTGATTAACTATTGGAACAATTTACCAAGGGAAGTGGTGGATCCTCCATCACTTGAAACATTTAAATCAAGACTGGATCTCTTTCTAAGAGATATGCTGTAGCTCAGCCAGAAGATATGGGCTAATTTTATTGCCTTTGAAAGACTGAATCCTGCTTAATTAAGCCTTGCTTTTACCTCTGAAACAGTAGCTGTGCAACTCCCTATAGCATCCTCCAACATGCCTAGAACCCTGGCTTCGGTGGATGAGAGGGTAATTTAGTTCATCTACCCATCCATTCAGTCTTTTCCCTTCCAACAAGAACCCCAATTATTGCTTCCCCTCTAAAATGTCTAGGTATTTTAATGACCCTTATCACCACAGTATCTTGATGTATCCATTCGAGATGATAGTTTTCAACGGAATATTGAAGCAGTAGCTATGTATGGCTTTTCAGTGACAATTGCTGGCACTAGGCTACCTAGGTAGCAGAGAGCCTGTCGAATTTCAGCAGACTTGTTCCTGAGTATCTGAGCACTACGGAGCTCTTCCATAGGCCAAAATCAAAAATTTTGAGGCAATCTGGCTAAACACTTCAAAGTTAGCTGTACTAACAGCCCAGATTATCTATCAGAGGAAAAGACTCAATAAGGAATCATAATATATTTACCACAATATTTTGGGTTTTCTGTAATGTTCAGATCATTTTGTTGAACTCTATTTTCCAGCTGATTTACAAATATGCATAGATTCCAAGGCCAGAAGGGACATTTGTGATCATCTATTCTAACTTCTTGTACAAACCAGGGCATAGCATTTCCCCAAAACGATTCCTAGAACATTTCTTTTAAAAAAACATCCAATCTTGATTTTAAAATTGCCAGTGAGGGAGAACCCACACAACACTTGGTAAGTTGTCCCAGAGTTAATTATTCTCACTCTTACAAATTTACACCTTATTTCCATTCTAAATTTGTCCAGCTTCAACTTCCAGCCATTGGATCATGTTATAACTTTCTCTGCCAGATTGAAGAGCTCCTTATCAAATATTTGTTCCCCATATAGGTATTTATCAACTGATCAAGTCACCCCTTAAAGTTCCCTTTGTTAGACTCAAGGAGCTCAATCTACCCAAAAAGTCACATTTACCTGCCTTGTTACATTTTAATGTGCTTGATTTCACCCAAGGCAGACTTATACTTAATAACCACCAGGGGGAGCTCCTCAACTATTTATAACATCTATGCAGCTGGCTAAAAGAGCCTGATTTACAATGTGCATAGGCAGATTTTAGGCGTGCTACACATTCCAAAATCAGAATATGCTTTACAACTTTCCAAATAATACACAGATTTTTTTTTCTTTTTCTAAGTGATCATGATTTTTTTTAAAATGTAAAAGACTCAGCAATCAAAACAGACGAAGACCCCGATTTTTAAAAGTATGTAGGTCGGTGGTGGGCAACCTGCATGCGGCCCATCAAAGTAATCTGATTGCAGGCTGCGAGACATTTTGCTGACATTGACCGTCTGCAAATACGGCCCCCTGCAGCTCCCAGTGGCCGCGGTTCACCGTTTCCGGCCAATGGGAGCTGAGGGAAGCGGCGGGTTGCAGGGATGTGCTGGCCGCAGCTTCGCACAGCTCCCATTGGCCAGGAACAGCAAACCGCGGCCACTGGGAGCTGCGGAGGACCGTGCCTGCGGACGGTCAACGTCAACAAAATGTCTCGCAGTCCGCAAGCAGATTACCCTGATGGCCTGCATGCGGCCCGCAGGTTGCCCACCACTGATGTAGGTGTTGCTGTGCTAACATTACAATGTCTAACTGATTTAGGAGCCTAAATCTCATTTTAAGAAGAAATTTATGCACTCAGGAGCCTAAATCCCATTAGACTCTTACATGCCTAAATCCCTTTTGAAAATGAGATTTAAGCCCCTAAATCAGTTAGGCCTTGAGACACTGAGTGCAGAGGCCGAAATACCTTTAAAACTCTGGGTCTAAGCGATTTCTTTAGGAGAATGTTTTACATGAGGGGGGTTGGGCTTTTGCCAAATTCTAGAGGGAGATGGGGAAGTGTCTGGAGCTCACAGTTTTCGAATGGCTTCATAAGGGGTGACATTACATAGCCCGCCTATGGCTCAGTTCTGCCACTTATACATGAAGTTATATCTAACCTGTGAAAATATTTCCCACATCATACTCACAATATATATACAAAACCACGTTCACAGCAGATTTATCTGCAGGAGTCTACTGTATTGTGTTCCCCAGGGATCCACCTTAAAGTGCCAAATGAAGTTTCCTCACTCTACCACAATCACTCTAGGCAGTGGCCCCTAGGAAAAAGGTGAAGTTCCAGCTTGGTCTGAGGAAATTGAGCCTGGAACAATGGCAGGGATAGGACTCACAGGCCAGGAGGAGACATGGGGAATGGAACACCACTGGGGTGAGCATATGGGCTCAGTTGTGGGGAGATAATTACCCTCATCCCACCCCCAGAGGGTCAAGGTGCGCTTGCCCCAAGGGAGGGGCCAGGTTAAAAGAGTCTGGTCACTCTCAGATGGATGGGCTGGGGAGCGGGACCCTGGATTTGGGGCAAAAGGAACTGGGAACAAAGTGCTGCTACTGAGTCTGGGCTGGGGGACTCGGACACGATGTCCCAGGAAAGGGGACTGGAAAACTACTGTCTTTATGTGTTTACAGTGGGAGCTGGAGAATGGTTTTACTCCAAAGCTCTTGGGGAATATGTATATAATGGTTTTATATCAAGTACTGAGAAACTATCATCCTTTTAAGGCCGAACCAAAGGGAACCACAGGCTGGGTGCACTTTTTGTGCCATGGCCTGACGGTGGAAGGCGCCCGGGAGGGAATCACCCTAGGACAGCTCCCAAAACCCAAGAAAAAAAATGTTCATAAGCATCTCAGGCACTTAGTTCTGGTTGTGCTTCAACCTTTGCAATCATTTCTTTTGTCAATACACACCCCTCAGCTGCAGACATCTCCACTGCACCATCTCCCTAGGGTCAGTCTTTCTCCGCTCCCATGCATTTCTATACAGATGAAAGCTTGACTGCAGGCAGCAATGCCTGTAGTTAAAGTTGCTGGACATTTCCCATTATAAGATTCTGTTTTCAGTTGCTTGTACCTTTGTCAAACTTTAACCATGCAGGCTCCCATGCCGGGTGTCTGCAGAAAGCTGAATTTTTATTTATTTATGTTTTAAATCTGCAGCAAAAACAGTTCAGCTGTTTCTAAGAACAAGGTTAGGAAAAAATAGAATGATTTTAAGACAGGCTTAAAACAATCTTACAACTTGTATAATGAGCAGGTCTAGCATCCCCATGCTTTGGAGAAGTAACTCAAAATTTGCTGGTGAGTGGGCCTTTATCAGGGATCTGCCTTTTGCCATCTCCCTGAAAATCTCAGGATACTATGATATGGAGCCTGTATGTAATTAGACTATATCCTAATGCATATCCACAAGGGGGTTAAATTAAGGTTACACATGTAACCTTAATGCTGGCATTTCTTAATTTTTGAGTGCTTGACTTTGAGTGGTGGCTTCTGTTGTTTCCAGCTACCTCACTACACATAAAACTTAATCTTTTTTTAAGGTAATTTTTTTTGTATGTAATCCCTCAGCTGTTCAGCCCTCTTATTTATTCACTGCTTCATCCTCAAACTTCTTACTCCATGGTAACTTCCCTTCAACTCACCACACCAAAAAATTTACATTCTACTAGCATGTACAGACAGAAACCTCAACCACCACATCACCAACTCGACTTCATAAATAGCATTGTGGCAAAAGTGTGAATGAAATGCATACTAAGAGTGATTAATGCAAATGCTTGATATGAAACTCTCCATAGAAAGGCTAGTCATAGGCCCTGTTTACACACAGAAATTACACTGGTTTAATTTAAACCTTGTATTTAAGCTCATTTAGTTAAACCATTACAAATCTCTATGTGCACACTTTTATTTCATTTAGGACTAAATTATTGCAGGTTAGCTAAGTCAGCATTAGCCAGGGTGTTATCTATGTAAGCATGTCCACACAGCCTTTTGCACCAGTTTAACTAAATCCATTTTAAATCACATCTTTAGTTAAACCATGGCAACTTTGCATGTAGACAAGCCCATAGAGGAGCCAGCGACAACCACCACTTCCAGACAGTGACCTAAGGGGATTGTGTGGGTTAAGCACTCTCTTGTCTGAACTGATAGTAGCAGAAGAGCTGGCTTCATTGCGCATTTGGGTATAATCAAGCCTGTGTGAGGAGTTCTCTATAGGAATGTCTACACTACCACTGGGAGTGAGCCTCCCAGCCTGGATAGACAGATACATCAGCTAGTGTACTAAAAATAGCCTGTCTACCCACTCCTACCTGCAGTTTAGACACACCTGCGTTGCAGAGCAGCTGGACTGGAGAGAGGTGATTGCCTAGGGCCACCTAAACTAGTCCACATTTAGTGTAGAAAACATGAGTCCAAGGGCTAGTGCTATTGGCCTAAGGAGGTTTCTCTGGTAAAAAGTGCAGGGAAAAGTCAAGAGATGAGAACAGACTTTGTGGGCACTGAGCAAAGAAGACACAGGGCCAAGGTGGGTCACAGAGATAGGGTTTGACAGAGTCAGGTTTTAGTTGGGCTTTCTGCAAGCAAAGTTGCCAGAGTTCAGTTTTGATGTTGTTTTGGCCACCTCTGTTCAATATAAATAGGACATTTTGTAAATCAGTGAATTACTCTAGAAGATACTCTGGGTCTGTATCACCAGTTTCTCTCCTGGTGTGGCACTGATCCATCAAAATGTGTCACTGCTCAACAAAAGGGCAGCTAGCTTGTGCTCTCTCTGTGTGTGTACGTATGTATGGGGGGGGGGGGTGTATGTGTGTGTGTATATATATATATACACACACACACACACACACACACACACATATGCCCCTTCTGATAAGAACCTAGGTGTTCTGTTTGACCCTGAGCTTTCACACTTGCCAGGTTTGTAAATTTGCTCATCACCTCTGAAACACTGTATGTGTAAATAAGGCCCGTCTACACTGGGTTTTTTTGCAGCAGTGCAAATTCTAGTGTAGACACTGTACTGGAGGAAAAGGACGTGCACCAGTGTGGCTTACCTCAAGTATTAACAATAAGTAGACAGATCATGAAGTTAGTCCAAATACCTAAAAACACTCTCAAGGTACCCCAGTATCCTGACTAATCTTACATCTTGGCACATTATTGCCTAGAGAGTTATTACTTAGTGTATTGAAGTGCTCAAATAGTCTATGAAGTGGGCTTTCACTTCCTGTAAAAGACTGTTGTGCTTGAAGGTGTTAATCACGGCCAGCATGTGGCTCTTTGATCTATGGACAATCACAGACCTGTTTAAAGCTAAGCACCCCACTCATAGGAGGATCTCTGGAACCCCTTTCTGTGTAGTGAGGTAGCTGGAAAAAACAGAAGCCACTACCCAAAGCAATGGCCCACATGGCAAGGCCAAAGCAGGGCTAAACCATGAAACGTGAGGCATTTTCCTGGGACTGGTTGCAAATGCATGAGCTAGGTGATTGTTAGGCAAGCTGTGTGTGAGAGAGGAGAAAACCAGCAGAAAGTGAGAGAAAGAGTCTTGAGAGTGGCCCTGGGTGGGAAGCAGAGAGAGAAAGAGAGAGCGCGCTCTTTGGGCACAGAACTGACTGGAAATGCAGACCTGGGAATTTATAAGCAAGGAAACCACCTGTTGCTGTCTGTTTCTACTGTGTTCAGGGAAACAGGCCTTTGTTCACTCTTCTTAAACAAACAGGATTAAACAAAAGAAATACTTGGCTAGTATCAATTTCTCCTCCTAATGGAAACTGTTCAGCCCTAGACCCAGATAATGGGTTACTGCTCGGGTGAAAGTGGCAACAATACATTTATGAGCAAAAACATACAAATTCAGCCCATCATCTTACCTGCAAATCCATGCCGCAGAAAATTTGTAGATCTTTTCTTTAACAAATGAGTGAAAGGTGCAGATTTCATTTTACTGCCTGAGTTAGGGGAAATTTTAATAAATGCCCATGGAAGACAGCATAGCATGAGGAAATACAGGAAAAAAAAAAGGCAGCTGACAGAGAGTTTTAGCCCAGCCTTCTGTATGGCAAATGAAAGCATTCAGAAAGTCAAAGAGAAGGACGTATTTGTGGGCAATTCAGCAGGCCGATAGAAATCTAGGGCTCACAGTCAGGCAGATGTTTTTTCTTTCCCACCCACTTCCTGCCTGCCGAGATGCTGCCTCCTTCCTTCCCACCCACAGCTGTGAGGAACCAGAGAATGTGACATCACAGCAGGCTCCCTGTGTTGTCACACTCCTGGTTTGCCTGGGTAGCAGAAGGCTGGAGCATGATTCAGAAGAGGAATCGAGCAGGGAAAGGCAGACACAAGAGAACAGACTCCTCTGTCTTCAGAAGGAAACAACGAGGCCAGTGTTCTGGAGCCAAACCTTTAATAAGGCGCTCCCTCCAAAACATTCCACCTCTGGCAATGACACAATATGTAGGAGCAGGATTTTATAATTGTACTAGGAGAATGAATGCATAATTTGATTTCATCCTGCCAGCCACCCTTTTTGAATAGCAGAAAGGAATGACCCTCTGGAACACTTGTAGAAATGCATCTGACAGACTGTCGGTGTCTGTACTGATGTTAAGGCAGGGACAGACCAGAACAATCCTTATGACTGATTATGGTCACCCTTTTGTTTTAGGGTAAGTTATAAAGTCTACTATGGTTTCCTATATGTATTACAAATTAGGCACTCTAATTAAATATACATTTCTTTGTTTTAAGGTTTAGTAAGTAAGAGACAGGATCTTGTATTGTGTCTATGTTAAGGAGATTAGAGGAAGGCTTAATTTACAATGTCTTTTGCTCAGTATAAACTGACACTGTTTGTAGTCTCAAAGGTCTCTGTAAAAGACTGTTTGTGTGAATGAGGAATATATGCATTAGGAAAAGACAAGGTGTGAAGGCCATTGTTATAGCCAGATGGTCAAGGAAGAAGGAGTGAAGAGACTTAATGACATCAGAGAACCATCAACACGCATCCCTAATGAAGGAAGGGCAGATTGACGACTCTGAGGTGGAGACTGGCACCCCTAAAGATAAGACAATTGATTAAATCGAAACCAGGACAGGATGATCCTCTCAGAGGTGTTTTGGAATGTTAACATCAAAAGATAGACCAATTAAGAAGTAACTGGTCACAAACTGACATGGCAAAATCCATAGACTTCAACAGAGAAAAAAAGACTATAAGAACAGGGTGCTTGGCCATGGGACTTTGGGTTCGTCTTGCCACACTCCAGGAGCATCGGATCACGACCGACAGAGCCCTACTCCCCTCTAGTGGCCAGCCAGATTGGTCGCAGGTTGATCCAGACTCTGGGCTGGTAACTGTAAACATCAACTGGCAGGACTGTGCGCATGGTGTGTGTGTGTGTGTGTGATTGAAAAGCATATGCTAACTGTTGTATTCGCAATAAATGCGGCGTGCTGTCTTTTCCCCTATAAAGATCCCGTGTGCTTCTTATGTGATAATCCCTGGGTAAAATACTTTACCCCTTATCTTTCCTCCTCCTTCCCCACCGTTCCACCCCCCAAAGCAACAATCCCAAATCCATTAGCTGTCGGCTCTTCCCCTCACTAAAATCTATCAACCTGATGGAGAGAATCCAGAACGACCCTAGCCCTTCTGTCAGCTGGTATCTAGCTAGGTTTCCCTATCATGCTCATCACCATGGTACCTAAGCAGCTTCCAGCCAGGGAAGGGGTTCGTAACACCACCGTTGCTGTCGAGGTAGAGCACAGGAGTTGCAGCGAACTCAAAGAACGTCACTGTTTCTCTATCAAAGGAATGGAGGAAAGTCACTCATTTTGACTGTTTTCCTGCATACCTGATTTATTTCATCCATACTGTAGAGCTCAGTTCCCAGAGTGGCTCCCTGAACTCCCTTTTCTCTGCTCCCGTCCTGAAGAAGTTCAGCTTTGGGGCAAGGGCCAGTCAATTTATCAGTATGCGGACTGATTTGACCCGACTCCCAATATGAGCAGGGACCCAGCGTTGGAGACAACGATTGCTGCCTCGTGGCTGAACTAGCAGTTTCAGAAGGTCTCCATTGCCTCTGCATCACAAAGGAGGAGACTGCCTCGGCCTTGTAACCCCAGGGGAGCACCTTGAGTCAAGCTTGGCTACCTGGATGCATCCAGTTCCACACAAATGTAGCCTCGGTTGTTTTACTTAGTGTTTCTGTTTTATTTACCATATTATTTTTCCCCACCTTATGCAAGAATTTCTCAAATTACAGGTTTCAGAGTAGCAGCCGTGTTAGTCTGTATTCGCAAAAAGAAAAGGAGGACTTGTGGCACCTTAGAGACTATGCATCCGATGAAGTGAGCTGTAGCTCACGAAAGCTTATGCTCAAATTACAGGTGCACCTAAGCCCATTCTATGTGATATAACTATTGTAAGCATAATTGATTATATTTAAGTGATATACCGTGATAAAATACAATATTCTAAATGAACAGAAATCATCCTGAATAATCAGACTGTACAGAAGCTTTTTTCAAGGGGATGGCTCCCTAACAGTCACTTTTTAAAGTTAAATTTTATCCATGTTTGTTTCCAGATAAAATCTGGTTAATTAAATGTTACAAAATTTAAAACAATCTGATAATCTGCAACTGAAAAAGGCAAGAAGATCTGTATGGTTTGTGTTCTGTGCCTTGGGGAATGCAAATCATACACTGTATACACATACGACCATTTCTGTCCACAAGTGATGTGCAGACCAAACCCAAATATATGTTTGTGCTTGTAAATTCTGTCATTTGTGCATATGCATGGGAGTGAGCAAATCATGTGCATGCAAGTGATTTGTATGGGCAACGGCCAGCGACTGAAGTTCTCTGGTTAACCACAAAACTGGTGCAACATAAATAGAAGCTGGACAAGCTTCCCCATCAATATGCATCCCCTTTATTTAAAGTAGTAACAGGTTAGTCTGGTCTCCACAGCTGTTGAGTCCTTGGTTTCTCTGCTGAGATTGGCAGCAAGGAGGTTCACTGGGAGGAGTGTATATTGTACTTTGAACACTTGTGCCCCAGGGACTGGACTATAACCATCAGCTCGTTTCTTCACTCCTGTTTGCCTTGTGGTAAAATGTAGTGCCTGTTTAAAGAACCCCCAGGCCGCGTAACATACAAAGCAGCATTGACAGTGACCTCAGCCAGTTCACAAGTCCCCCTGGGAAGACAAAAAGGCCCAGTGCTACAGGGGCCTGAACTCTCCTCGCACTGACGTCAGCTTGCAGGAAGTGCTCTGAAACCACGCAGCAAGAGCACCGCTTATTGCTGCCAAGGGGATTAAAGGTGAAATGCAGGGGGAGGAAATGCACATTGCAGAGAAAATAGCCCACAGTCAGCTTTAAAAAAAGCTCATCCTGCTTAATATTTCCTGGACAGAGCTATATCAAGTTCAATGAGAATTGTTTATTGAGCAGCAGTCAGTCCGAAGGTGACTAAGAAATAATACTTGGGACTCACCACTGCTGTGAAATGATGGCTGACATCCCTCACCATCCACCTATATCGAATGCATAAGTATTACAGGCAGCTCAATAGGCAATAAACCTTGAATGATGGTTGAAATGCTGTGTTGGTGTGACATCAAATGGCTGAGGGTTTTGGTGGAGTCCATGCCTAGTATTAAACTCTTGGGTGTTTATCGATGGCTTATCAAATTCTTGCTTTTAGTTTTGTGGCAAATTCCCAGCACAATTATGATGGGTCCCGTGCTTCCTCTTCTTGTGGGGGGAGGGGGGTTTCAGGGTGCAGTTTCCTGCCCCTGAACTAGGGTATCTACTGTCCCACTAGTAACCCAGAGAAGGGGAGTGGAGAGGGAGGGACCCGGGCCTACCCTCTACTCCTGGTCCCAGCCCAGGGGCCCTAGGGATAGCGGCAAACCACTTGAACTAGTACTTCCTTCCCCTGGGCTACTTCCCTCTCCTGCTCTTCAGCTTGTGGGGCTTCCTGCCCTCTCTCTGTACAAGCCAGGTGTCTCTCTGCCTAGGGTCTTGGTCTTCTAGGCAGCCACGGCACTTCTGCAAACTCTGCTCTGCTCCAACTCCTTCCCCTGGCTTATTGAAGCAGGGGGTTTTTATCAGGTGACTGGTTTCAGGTGCTCTCATTGGCTTCAGGTGCTTTTAATTAATCTATAGCAACCTTTCTTCCCTCTACAGGGAATAAGGCTTCTCTTCATCCTAGGGCTTACATATCTCTCCTATATCACTCTCCTGCTGCCTTCTGGCCAGGCTGTATCACAGTTTGTACTCACTGAAAAAGTTCAGGGAGCAGCTCTCACAGCCACAGCCCAACCACTGTTATGCTCCCAGATAGGAGAAAGTATGAATCTATCAGGACACTAAGGACCTGGTGGTTCTGGCTGAAGCAATTGTGTACAGCTGAAAACTGCATTATTGTTTCAGAAACAGGACAAACAATCTAGTTAATCACAGCAGTTACTAAAACAGTCAACTCTAATTCCTAATGCATCTGATGAAGTGAGCTGTAGGTCACGAAAGCTTATGCTCAAATAAATCTGTTAGTCTCTAAGGTGCCACAAGTCCTCCTTTTCTTTTTTCCAATTCCTTTGTGACTACAGCAAAATTAGAGTTGGTCCTGAACTGGGAAATTTGGATGTGTATCCAAACTACCTGCAAGATCAGAAAGTTAATTTGGATCTTGATCCATGCTCCATGTATCCCTCCAAACTGAGATTTGGACCAGGTCTAAAACCATCTTTTCTCCTATTCCTTCCACAGTTCTGAGCAGTACACGGTGTTGTTTTGATTCATACCTGGGTCTGTTTGTAATAAAAGTTAGCTATTTTCAACAGCCACTCACAGAAAAAGGATCAATCACAGGCTTTTAGCATTCTTAAGAACTTTACTCCGTTACGTGATTCACATCAACTTGAAAAACAAAACAGAAAACCAACCTCCTCATGGAGCACTATTCTTTTTATTTTTCTATCAAATACACAATGTACA
Source organism: Chelonia mydas (assembly GCF_015237465.2). Classification (NCBI taxonomy): domain Eukaryota; kingdom Metazoa; phylum Chordata; order Testudines; family Cheloniidae; genus Chelonia; species Chelonia mydas. The sequence goes on along the minus strand of NC_057849.1, from coordinate 107,356,078 downwards.
TTAATATTATTGAACATCCATGTTATCCCTCAGTTCAATCTGGATGTGCAGTTATACAGCTTCTGAAAAGGGTGTTCAACAACAGAACTTCTTAAATGAACCAAGTGGTAGTGGCACTAAGAATTAGTTTTGCCTTGTATTTTCTAAAAAGCAGTATAGACACTTTCCTGGTCTTTATTCAGTATTGCCTGGTCTGTTGGTGAACTTTTAGTTGGGGGAGAAGCGTGCTTGGTCTTCAGAAGAAGATATAGATATATATACACACACACATACACACACGAGTAGAAATGCAGAGTTAATTGCAGATTAAATATAATTTTTTTCTCCACAAAAACAATTGTTTTATCTTCCCAACTCTATACAGTCCCATGATGTTCTTAATTTAGCAATGATTAACTTCCAAAATGCGTAGCCCCAAAACTGAATCGGGGGTGGGGGGAACCATTAGATCAAGCACATATCGAAACTACAAGTTTGTTTTGTTTTAAGGCCAAAGCATTCATGAGATACAAAATGACAAGTATGTATCCACTTCCCAGATATCAGAATGGGCATTGCCAATACGGCTGGGCAGGAATTGGCTTTTGTGTCCCATGAAAATTGTCATTATTTCAGAGCAAGATCCCAGACTAGCCAATCGCCCACTCACCTGGGACGTGAGACACCCCAGTTCAAGTCTCAAATCAGGCAGACCATGGACTAGGACCTGGGTCTCTCACATCACAGGTCAGTCCCCTGACAAAGAAGCTATTGGCTGTTATTGCCTTGCTCTCTCTGGTTTTGACCAGGCATTCCAGCCTGGACCGGAGAAACCTCTTTCAACAGACGTTTCCCCAAAACCAGAAGATTCCCTCAAAGGTTTCCAGTTAAACATTTTGTGAAGACTTCCCAACCAGCTCCAATTACAAATTACATTCACCTTGAATTTGCTTTCAACACTTCTTCACTGGTTGCTGACTACACATTTCTGGGCTCTCCTCTGCAACCCTCTCACCAAGCATTTTCTGACCCCAGTCCCACCACTCAGGCTCCCTGTGTATTTCAGGTCCCTTTGGTACCCTCAAAATCAGCCACCCTCATGCCCAATTCCAGAGGCTGATGACCCCGCCCAGAAGAGGCCTCTCTAGAGAGAGGCAGCAGGCTTCTCACCTGAACTCCAGGGTCAGGAAGCAGCAGCATTCAAGCAGTGATTGGGGTGTCAGGTGAGCCAGGAGAGCAGAGCAGCACCTTCAGGGTCACACAGAAACTTGAGTAGTTGCAGAATCCTCAGCGCGAGGAAGCTGCCTCAACACTCACCATCAAGACTGAACAAGTGTGTCCTTTTCTCAGCTGTCCCCGCTCACTAACAAGTCATTCTGTCCTAGATCAAAGACTGGTGTTCCAGCTCTGTGCTGGTAGCAGGATACAAATTTCCTGCCTCTCCACCAGCCCCTTTAAATTTCCCTCCCCCCCAAGTCCATGCTCAACACAGCCACGCCAACTCCCATCCCTACAACCACTCAACTTCACCTCACCTCCATGTTTCCCCAACCTCCTCTTTGGCCCTCCAAGTCCCCCCCTTCATTGCCATGCTCCCCAGTCCCTTGTGCTCCTCTATTCAACCACATATTTCCCCCACAGTACTGATAAGACTGTAAACTTATGAATGACATGCATGTTTGGGGGTAGCAGACGTTTCTTCCGGCTATCTACAGTCACATCCCTGCAAGCTGCTCCCAAGCATTTGGAAAAGTGCTTAGTAAAAGTCTAACAATGGCTTAAATCTAAATATTCATAAAACACTCAGGAAATGCATGTCACAAATGTATGAAACATGAACTTCAGTTACTTGGACAAAATATAAATTGAGAGAAATTCTAACGGTGGCTGAGAAATGTTTAATAATTGCATCAAAATCCCTTAAACAAAGAGCAAGGTGGCCAGTTTCCAAGTTCATGTTTGTTTGGCTAAGTTGGGGAAGGAGAACATTTCCACTTCTCTTCAGGATCCGATCTCTATCCTTTCTGTGTTTTCTATTTATACCCCTGTGGTAACAAGCACCTAGTTAAGCCCTCCTATGCCCACGTTAGGTCCCAATCCTGTAAACATACAGGACTAACTTTACTCATGCAAGTAGTCCAATTTGAGTTAATGCATGGAGTCCCATAAGTTAAACATGTAACAGATTGGAGCCTTTATGTAGGGTTTTGTATACTGTTTCTTTTTGAGACTTGCCCACCTCACACCCACCCCACCCCCAATTAAAAAGAAGATGGAAAGGCACTTCTCAGCAACAAAATATACTTGGAGTTGGTAGGACAAGCTATTTTGGAAGCTAGGACAAGTCAGAAAGGAAAAATATTAAAGTGAACTTCAGGCACAAATTTAATAACACTAACTTTAAATATTTTTTTTATTTTTACTATACTTCCTAAAAAACTTCCCTAGGATTAGATACATCCTGTGAAACTTCAGAAATATTGGTTTGTTTTGGGGGTGCCTAAGGGAAGTTAAAAATTGGACCTATATTATGAAGTTAGCTCCAACCTTTGATAATTAAATAATCACTCATGTTTCCCTGCTCTATCCCTGACAGATTGTGCAAATCAGTACTGATGTTCTTGGTATGAAAGCTAACCCAACTCATTTAGTTTATGATGGACCTACCAAGTAGGCCCCCTTGTTTGTTATCTTGTGTCCTTGTCTCAAAATGGCAAGTTGAGAATGCTTAAAATTGGCTTTCCATGCTGAAGACCATTCTAATCCAAAACAGGCCTCACTCCTACTTCTCACTCACTGAACTGACCAATGTTCTGTGAATCCAAACCCTCCATCCCTACATTCTTTCTTTCTCTCCATCCACCAACTCATCTAACACAATTCTTATTCTTCTTTGTCTTTTACCTGGATTATAAGAATCCTAAGAATATTACATGTGAAGATAGTTTTGCTTCCCTTAAATTTTATTTGATTTCTTCCATCATTTTGTCCAGCTTGTATTAGTTCATGTGGGCACACACTGTGTAGATTCCACCCTGAAGCTGATGAAATTATCAATTCTAATCTTGGCTCCTGGAAGTCAGATCACTAACTGCTCCTGTCCATTCTTCTTGCAGCTGAATCATAAAGTAGAATTACATCTTTTCCTTTTCTATTCTGGTTACCCATTTTCCCAATATGTCTGCAAGACCATTCTTCTTCCTTAAATACCCACACTTCATCTCTTTTCTCTGTGTTCTTCATCTAGTGGATCAAGAATTAGGGAGCTGCCGTTTGTATAATCATGACATATCATATTATCTTTTACCCAGTTTTGTGCTGTCCTCTCTTTCCATTTCTCCTACTTTCTTGTGATACCAAGGTTTTATTTTGCTGTCAATATAAACACCATGCAAAGGTATTTTTTTCAGGATAGCAGACTGAATTATATAAAGATAGCTGAAATTATATTTTATGAAAATGTATATCAATAAAGGCAGTAAGAAAGCTAAAAAGTTTTCCTTCATATTAAAATCATACATCACACACTAGATGAAATTCAACTTTTCATGGTGAAGGGGAAAAAAATCATTGTTTAATTACAACAAAGGGATATAAAGATTGTAGTAGTCAGTATCAGGACATTATCTGTGACCTAGGCCAGTGGTTCCCAAACTTGTTCCGCCGCTTGTGCAGGGAAAGCCCCTTGGCGGGCCGGGCCGGTTTGTTTACCTGCCGCGTCCGCAGGTTCGGCCGATCGCAGCTCCCAGTGGCCGTGGTTCTCCGCTCCAGGCCAATGGGAGCTGCTGGAAGCAGCGGCCAGTACATCCCTCAGCCCGCACAGCTTCCAGCAGCTCCCATTGGCCTGGAGCAGCGAACCGCGGCCAGTTGTAGCCGCGATCGGCCGAACCTGCGGACGCAGCAGGTAAACAAACTGACCCGGCCGACCAGGGGCTTTCCCTGCACAAGCAGCGGAACAAGTTTGGGAACCACTGCCCTAGACTATGGTTGAATTTCTCCACAATTATTGTAACTGGATACCCTGGATTCCTGAAATGATTGGCATAAAGAAGGTTTATACAAAGGCAGTCAGTTGTTTAATTTTTAAGATGTCATGACATGGTGAAACAAACAAGCACATACATCATTTTAAGTACACAGTAATGTTATGCTACATTTTTGAACAGTTTAGAACTGAAAGTGCTTCACATCTATAGGATAAGAAATGGCTTCACCTCCTCATCCTTAAATGATGAGAGCAAAGAAACAACCCTTTAATAAGTTAAATAAACAGTGCCCCATTTATCCATGCGTATATAAAGTTCCCAACAATTCAGAAGGTCACACTGTGAAATTTACAATCTTTATACAGTATAACAAATTTTAGAAAAAAAAAAAGTTATCTAGACATATCTTGGTTCCCAAAACCCTGATCTTGCTCTCTGTTGTAGAGCGAAGGACAAAAAGCAACATACTGTATTAGCCTTTTGTTGTTGTTGTTTTTTAATACCAATTTCCTCATCCCAATTCATTTTGAACAACCAGTCATTAAATCATGATCATATTAACTGCTTAATTCTAATATCAAAGGCATATTCAGTAAGATACCTGTATGGGGGTACTGTCAAAGTAAAAATCATCATTAGATCTCACATGTAGTGTCAGCAAATTCACACAGCAATGCTTACTCTTTACAATACAATGTAAAATAAGATCATGTTATGATGGAAGTTGTTCCTGAGTTAAAATTTGCTAAATACTGCTAGATTAAATGTCTTCCTTTTATGTTTTTCCTCTGGAATGTCTTTTCACCGGTACTCAACAGAAAATTAAAATTCACACTAAAATAAAGGCTGAGTAAATCACTTGGATTTCAATGCCTGAACTTTACAACTTCAGCATACCTGAACAAAACTCAAATCGCACTGCTATCCCCAAATCTAAATTCAGGAAAAACATGATATATTTGTGATGTTTAGCATCACTTAGCTTACTCTTTTTAAAAGTAATGATATAAATTCTGCTAAACAAAAGGGCAATCAAATTTATCAGCCCTACATTTTGGTTTGAATTCAGCAACAGAAAATCATTTCAAGATAAGACACTGTAATTAGTAATGAGTCTTTGGGAAGATAACTAAAAATCTCTAACACACCTGAATGCTTTAACTTTTTCTCAGTCTGTTCCTTTAAGAATATGGGACCAATTTTCAAACGTGAGCACATGGAATTAAGTGCCTAAAATATATTGAGATGTGTAAAATGGTCATTTGGGGTCTATGTGTCCATTTAGATCCCTAACATTAGGTTCCCAAGCTATTAATTTAATCCCCTGTATTGTTAAGTGATGATATTTTTATCTTTCTATTGTTAAAAGAATCTCCATCCATTTTTCTCAGCCAAGCAATTTGAAAATTCACTTTTCACCAGAGATTAATTGAAAACTTTATATGAAAAATGAAGTCTGTAGTTAAAATGGACTTTTCAGAGCAAACTCTAACAGTCATCTTGCTAAAATAACAGTGCATGAGCCCTATGAAAAATTGAGAGGAATCGCATCCGTTCTACTTTTAAAATGGTTTATCAGATAAAAATATTAATGAGTAATAAACGTAACAAGAAACAATCTAACTCTATTTACCTTCATTTGAGCTCTGCTTCAACAAAGCCTTTAAGCATGTACTTCAGTTTGAAGTCAATGGGACTTAAGTTCAAGCTTAAAGTTCAGCAGATGCTTAAGTGCTTTGCTGAATCAGGGCTACAGTAAGTACCACTGAAGTCAATGGAACAACTTGAGTAAAGGTTAAGACCTCTTTTATAACACTGATAAAGCCAGTGCTTGAACTTGATATACAGGTGGTTATGCTATACCTCCATTTCTGGCTGCTGTCAGGTGAAAAAAAAAGAACGGAGAGAGTTGGAACACACCACTTGAGTGGACGATACACCTCTCCCCTCTAATTTGATGACTAAAGCAGAGCAGAAATTTGTGTCTCCTGGTGCTTGATCCAAAGCTTATTGAAGTCAATGGGAGTCTTTCTATTAACTTCAATGAGCTTTGAATAAGATCCTTAAAGAGGGCACCAGCTGCAGTTCTGTAGTGTCTCTATTCTAAATCTAGGAAGACACTGTAGTTATTGCAGTTATAAAACCTACATGGGCTGAATTTTTTAATGGTGCCCACTGTATGCATTGCCGAGCTTCCAATCTGCCAGAGCTGCAAATTACAAAACACACTTTAGTATAACAGATGCCACAAAAAGGCCAATTGTAAATACAAACCTTATTTCTAAATTTGCTTTTGTTTATTCATGCTGCAATGGAAACAATATTGTTTTACATGTGATAAGAGAAGGGGATGTGGACAGAGACTATTCTTATACTGAGGGTGTTCTGAATAAAAATATTCTGCCTACTAAAGGCAGAGCAGAATTCTGTCATTAGGCTGGCCTAACCTGAGTGGCCTACTCATAACTAGATTTTGAGTTTGTTTGATTATCGTGACCATAAAATAAATATTTTTATTCACAAAATTGAGATTAGGATTTTTTTTAAAAATGATCAGCCAGTGTATGTTAAAGTACATGCACAACAACAGAAAATGTAGTACACAAACACCTAAAAATCAGTCATAAAAAAGCAAGCAAGCACATCAGTCTTTAATTGGCCAAAATAGTGTTGTATATTAGTGCTCCAAACAAGTGTAAATAAATATGCTATGGGGCCATTAGAATGAAACAAAAAAATGGTGTCAATCCACAATTTATTGTATCTTTTTTGATTTAATATTGAAAAAGCATTTAAAACTGTGTTTAAATGTTTGCACAGACATAAATAATGTTAATTAGATGATTTAAATACATTGTCAATAAGAAAAAATAGGTTTTGTAGATTTGTGCATGTGATATGAGTAGGGTAATTTGAAACAAACCTACAAATGATCCAAACACAGCATCAAAGAACTCTGATCTTTCGGAGGTGAGAGTGTACTGTTATTTCTAAAACTTGTGACAATTATAATAATGGGAAAAAAGTACAGTATAACATTGTATCAGCCCTGATACATCAATTACATAGGCATTCAAAATTACAGATATTTACAAGAAAATATATATATATTTAATTAAAAAGCCACTGAAAAACATGGACTTTTAGTCAGCTGCTGCACATTCTGCAAAATGAGGTAATTTAGATGAAAACAAATTAGGTTTTGTAAAGTTCAGGATCCATGGTCTCCACACTTATAGATTGCTTCCGTTGAAAGGTTTGACTTGTTTGTATACGTTACAAGCAAGAAAATCACTAGATCCAGTTAAATTCTGCTTTGTAGTGCTCTTGATGCAACACTGACTAGTCAGAAGGCTTCCCAGTTTGATTTGACAACTGGTCTTTCAATAGAAAGAAACAAACAATGGTAAATTAGTTATAAATTGGTTTCATCCCAAGAAGGATCATTCATATTCTTTAACACTTTCCTAACAAGCTTTTCCAGGTCCTTGCGAGCTCTTTGCTCTTCTTCTAAAGATTTCTTCATCTTTTTGTTATCCTGTTAAACAGAGGACAGATAGTTTATGGTAACTTTTTTCAACAGCAAACTGATCTTTCCTCACCAAAATGCGTGCTGCTAACTGAAGGGCAGTGAGGGCTCTTTTAAATAAACGTCTGTTTCAGATTTTGCTGTCTGATGCAGCTATTTTGTGTTATACTTATTCAATATTCAAATGTTACTTACACAGTTACTTGGTACAGTGAAGCAGAAATGCCTAATGGAAACTAAAATGCTTCTCTCTCATATACATAGTTGTTATTGGAAACAAGCCACAAATGGAAAACAGTTTTAAAGTCCCTTGTGAGAGTTTAAGCACATAAATAACTACTATGAAATATATTTGTAATAACACAGAAAGAGAATGAAATAAAAAGATTAGAATGAAAAACCTTATAAGAACCACTTATACCTTCTGGTATTTCAAAGTTCTTGACACTGAACTCTACACACTGAAATAAGTTTCACAAACCTAAAACACAACTCTAGAGCTCACACAAGCTTTATTTTGCTTTATTGAGAAATCTAAATTGCTTTATTGGTCAGGAAACTGATATTAACTATCATTCTTTCTGACACATGCTCTGTGACTTCACTTTCAGCTAGACAACCACCAGTCAAACAAAGAGGCCTGAGGTATTATCTGAAAGACAGCTCCTCTAATTCCAGTTTCATCACTTGATTGTAAGTCCAAGTCCCAACATTTTGCCTGTGTTTGAAACTTCAGCCCACAACCTTTGGGGCCGTAAGTAAGGGTGCTACCAACTGAACGCTACTAATGCTTACATTATACAATCCAGTGGAGACTGAGGTGATATTGGTAGGGGCTGGGGGAAGCAACCAGAGGATACAACACGGATTACATTAAAGCCCCCAAGATTGAGGGTGTGTGCCTGCTGTTTGTCATTCAGATTTGTAATCTGGACATCTCACTAGACTCTCAACATCTATCAGATGATTATATAGTGGCAGTAAGCAGTAACTGATTCTCCACCCCCCTCCTCCCATCTGCATCAGGTTGGGAGTGAAATCTTTTCTCTCAGACACTGACCACACTTCTATCTGTTGTCACTTCAAGACTGGACTAGAAGCAATATGCTCTGCTTGGTGCTATGGTCTGAAATAGCTTAGAAACCGAAGGTGGTAAGGAGGGTGGCACTCACTTCTTAAGTGGTGTACCTCACCATGAGGACATGAAACCAGTGGTCTGGAATCCACATTGGCTGCCTGTGGGTTTCCAGATGAAGTTTAAATTCTTGATTCCTACCTATAAAGCCCTACATTGCCTGGGGCTTGCCTCGCTTAGAGATCACCCCACTCCCTACGTGACACTGCCACAGTAGGGGCCTTCAAGATGGCGCACCCATGGTGTGTGAGAAAGGAAAACATTAGCAGGGTGTTCTCCATGTGGGCCCCTGGACTTTGGAATTCACTCTCCCCATTACTCAGAAATCGTCCAATGGTTAACAAACCTGGCCTATCTGAAAAGTCCATTATTTGGAGAGGCCTGGGGTGCAGCGGTAATGTTTGGATCAGGTGAGGATGCAGATTTTTATCTCGGGGCATTGAGAGTTCTGCAGGAGTTAATGTGAGGAATTTTTGTTTTGCGGACTGGCTACTTTGGTGCAGAGAAATGCTGCTAGTTTACTTTTGCTGCTTTTGTCTTAACTGAATTGTGTTTTTAATGGTCCATTAAAGGTACCTAGAGCCTGGGATAGGCATTCTTTATATGTTGAAATCAATACAAAACCCCCCATATATTTTATTTTACGCAGCAATTGTGATATTTATGGGGACATATGGATTGTGCCTATTTCATTGGTTCTGGAACAAAAATTTTGAGAGAGAGAGAATACGGATTCATATTTATATGTATATAATTGGATCAGCTGGATGTTTTGCGGTACACCGGAAGGGAGATTTCATCTAATAGTCTCTAGCTCTGGAAGCGAAGATCACTTAACTACTTTACATATAGGGAAAAGGGGCTAACTTAATGGTTTTTTTACCCACCCGCACATTCAGGAATGCAGATGTGCAGCAGCAGAGAACAACAGTTGGGACTTCTCAAATCGAACTGATTCTGTGTGTTGGTTGCATTTTTAACATCTCCAGCGACAATGTGTCTGACTAGGAGACCAGATAATTTGCACTGGGCCCTCCTAGCAAACGGCAGCAGAAGGGCAACTATGGATTTAAGTAATTGCACAGGTCTGACGTAGCCAGTTCTATCCATTACAGTCTAGCAAAGATAGAGTGACAGTCTTTGATTCTTGAGAATGACCAGAAATTGATAACCATATTCTTGCAATACTTTTATCGTACATCTAGTTTCCTTTAGGCAGGCACAGCCAATCAAGATTTTTTAAGAACCTAGAGATTCTATGCTTACCCCAAACAATAAAAGACCTTGTGACCTTGAAAGTGTGGGCTGACTCGTAAGTTACAGAGAGGAGGATTGGAACAGCCCAAGGACCACGGCAGGTACACAACAGATACAAATACATCTACATGAACATTTTTTCCAGTAATACAATCAAGATCAGTGCTAACCTGGGTTATCGGCTATATAAGGAACATGTACACAATTAAAAGCCTTGTTTTAGCAAAGGACTAAAGCAAGTGAGTGGTCTGACAGTGGGACTATTCACTTGCTTACGCTATGGGTATTATTTAGTACTCATACTGTGGTAGCAGGTTGGGTCCCCAATCACAGATCAGGGCCTCACCGAGTCTGAACAGACTTTATTCTGTACCAAAGAACTCTTTTCCCTGTTCTTATGAAGTTTCCATATGCCTTCTTACCTGTAGGTGAAGCTCTGAAAATATGGACCCGCACTGAAAGAAAGCAGTTACAAGTATACCTGGGTGAAATCTTATGTCCGAAAATTTCTTTTTTTTTTTTTAATTTTTTTTTTTTGGCCAAAAAAAATTGCAGAATCAGATCAATCAAAACATTTTGCGAATTTGTGTTCCATTTGCCAAATTTTGGGGGGAGAAACCTTCCCCAAAAATTCTGGGGGGGGAAAGGAGGGGGAATTTTTTCTTTTGACATTTACTAAATGAAACATTTTTACTCTAAATTATTTTTTGTTTAGAAATTTATATCAATTTATTTTTAAAAGTTTTTAAAGCTCAATAAAGAAACCAAACATTTTGTTTCAGGTCAAACTAAGTATTTTGTTTAACCTGAAATTTTTTCAACTGTTTGGATCACTGAAAATTTTGAAAAATTTTAGTTTTGGGTTGACCCAAAGCTAATTTTAATTTTCTTTTCATTTTTTTGAATGGCCAGCAAACAAACAAACAAAAATCAGTTATTTAGACAGCTCTAGTTGCAAGTTCCATGCTAGTTTCTCAAGGGGAATTCTGCAAGATGTCTCATCTAGGTGATAAAATAATATCTGAGCTAACTTGTGGCATGAATGATTTTTGAATAGCGGCCACATGACAATAAGTGAGGGAAAGGAAATGAAAATGGCTCTTCATCTCCTGAAATGAGAAAATATAGGAATTGATCAAAAGGAGGTGCTCAAGTACCCAGGGGGAGGGAAGAGGAAGGGGGGAACTGGAGAAGGGATTAAGGCCTAAATAGAATCAGACATATTTAAACCACTGAGGTTATTATAGTCTGAGTCCCAGTATCTTTGGCTTTTTCTATTTTTCAGCTGATATGGTAAACTTTTATAGTATTTTAAATTTCTGCCCAACATGTCACAATTTAGTGCAGTTTGAAAACAGGACACGTTTCACTTAGTCAACTCACGGAGATAATATACTTAACTCCTTTCTCCTGGGTTTATGTTTTTGTTTTGTATTATCTGCCCTCAGTTTCTAAGCTCCTTTTTTTTTAATTCAACTGGGATAGACCTCCTTTTTTGGACAAAAAGCTGAAGATTCTGAATCTAGTCCTAACCCTGCTACTGAAAAAAACATAACCCTACTAACTTTAATAATTATTTGCTACAACTGCACAATCTGCACACTCCCCCACCATCCACAAGTGTTGATAAAATACAGTATGCATTATTTACCAACCTGTCTTAATTCCTGTACTTCATCCTTTAATGCATATACTGTGTCAACAAGGCTTCTAAAATAGAAGATTAAGATCCATTACAATTGTTTCATAAAGTGTAAATGAATTAACAGATTTATATATTATTACAAGGCATCAAGTACCACGAAATAAAATCCAACACATGAAAAATGAAAAATCATGAAGCAAAAGAGCCTGCTAGCGCCTATAGCTTCCCCGACCCTTTGCGTAATGTTATACATTCTTATTAAAACATAACCAGCCAGTAAACTCCTTAGAAAAAGGACTGATCATCATATTTGTAACATCTAGCATAACTGGGGTCACTTTATTTGTCTCTAAAACACCATGCATGCCTAGTAAATTAAGTTATATACACTGTAAAATAAATACTAAATACACAGTTAAAAAGAAGCGTGCAAGTTGACACTAAAGGAAAGACTATATCATTCAGCAACAAAATTGATCGATTTTCAGCTGGTAGGTACGCTATGAATAACCAGCGAAAAAACCTCCACTATAGCACAACTGCTGTTAAATCTACTGTTACAGAATAAACTGAAAAACAACTTCACAAGCCAAGTCTATCAACAAATTACTTTTGTGCAAGTGTGAAATTTACTGTTTTAAATGTAGACATTTTCTTACTTTTCTTCGATCACAGTCTGACCATTACTTTTTGTTTCTTCTACAATAATTTTCTCTTCCTCTGGAAGCAGCACTTGGGGAGCAGACTCTTTACGGGAACCTATTACAAAAAAAAAAATTACAAAATGAATAGCATGCACACAACACCAGAGCACTTTCAAGAGATTATTGTTTCATCTCTATAATGCATGACACACTTTTATGAACCAAGTATTTGCTTTAAATTGTTTTTCTCATGAACACACAGCTATTGACTTATATCCTTTACTTCTTTAACAGACTCTGTAGACTCTGGAATTTAAAAAAAAAAAATCTGACCCATTTTTTCCCTTTTTGTTGTTGGTGGAATTCCCCGGTGTTGTCAGTGGTGATGCTGTCCAGAGATCACGGCATAGTAAAATATCTGTCTCTTTGAATTTGTAAGAGTCACATGGATTCACCACAATGAGGTAAATGAGAGCTTTGTGTGTGTATATAAACAAATTGCAGTCAAGCCTTTAGGGCTAATTCTGAACTTATTTACACCAGTATAAATCAAGAGTCACTCCAGCAAAGTCAATAGCTACACCAGTGAGAAGCAGTGAACGTGAGATCAAATGCTGAAATTGCAGTTTCAGGCCACAAATGAAATCAATCACATAGGAGTGGGAGTATCAAATAAATAAATAAATAAATAAATAAAAAATTCAAATTTTTTTTTCCAGAAAGCAGGCTATTCTTTATACATCTGAGAAGTTTACAAATAGCATCATTCATATATATACATAAATAAAGATAGTGCTTTTTTACTCATATAAATTGCCACATTACATTATTAAAATCATTATACAAAGTACACAGTTAAAAAAATATAAAAACCATAAACTATAAGGGAAAAAATGATTTCACAACAATCTCAAAACACATCTCCTTCAGCACCATTTTACAATGTACATTTTTATTATCATTCCAAAATGATGTCTCTCTAAGATAATTAGTGTAAATTGTGAAACAGGTGGCTCTGAACAGATACTGCACTGCTTTGAAGGCATGTGTCTTTCATGAAGCAAACTGTTCTAGAAATGATAGTTAATTAGGCTGCAACAAATTACTAGCATTTTTCAAAAAGGTTTGTAAATAAAATGCTTCCTAAGCATTTGTTTAGGATTACATATTTAGTTAAATAAAGCTGATAAAGCTTTGGAGCTGTTGAATATTTACCCAAAATGTCAACTTTGAAATTATAGACAATACCCACTCATTTACCAATTCATTATCATGGTCTTCCTCTAACCAGGAATGTATTAATTTTAGCATGATTTCAATTTACACCCAATAAATGCGTATTGTGGGGAGCATTTCTGTTCGTGGAAATTTGTTCATTCTTGATGACCAGCTGCTTCATTATAATGTTGCCTCTGCTTCACAGATGGTAACAAAATGCTATAATCTCTGAACACAGGGAAAATCATGTTGAAGAACGTGAGCCCAATGAAAGACATTAACTATCAAACCCCTGCAGTCATACGTTCTGAGAACAGATAAGCCAACAGGAGAAAAACAGACCCCTGCTTACTGATACAGAAAAGCTCAAACTACTTTTCAGTAAATGAGGGCAATCAGTTAAATCAGTGGGAACAGTCCTTCGGTAGGCCCTGAGGATCTAACACTAGATTCACATCTCTATACAATAACGATCATGAGAAAAGGATCTGAGAGCAAAATCTGGTCCTAAACAACCATAAATCTTATATAATAAAAAAGGGTCAAATACTGTTTTAAAATGAACTCATGCTGTTATATAATGTGAAAAATCATAATTTTGCAAGAAAGGAGTGACTTGAAACATAGGCACAGCAGAGCTCTGCATATGTGTTGAAAGAAATTTCTCTATTGGCACTGTCCATCATAATTTTGACTGATGCAAAAATTATTGTCTTGTGCTTATTAATGACTAATAAGCTGGGGAACTGCTTGAGGTAGGCCAGGCTAATTGTGACATGTCAGGCTATTGTAGAGCAATGAGATAAAAATTATTTTAAGAGGCTAGCACAGGGACCGGCAACCTTTGGCACGCGGCTTGTCAGGGAAATCCGCTGGTGGGCCGGGCCGGTTTGTTTACCTGCAGCGTCTGCAGGTTTGGCCGATCGCAGCTCCCACTGGCCGCGGGAAGCGGCGTGGGCAGAGGGATGTGCTGGCCACTGCTTCCCGCAGCCCCCATTGGCCTGGAATGGCAAACCGCAGCCAGTGGGAGCTGCAATCGGCCAAACCTGCGGATACTGCAGGTAAACAAACTGTCCCGGCCCGCCAGTGGATTTCCCTGACAGGCTGCGTGCCAAAGGTTGCTGATCCCTGGGCTAGACTAATGATCTAGCAACACTGGAGTTTGGGTCCGAGACTCAGTTTTGAGCACCCCAAGGGAGCAGGGGCAGAGGGTGGTCTTTACTTGGGAAAGAGGAATGTCTTGTATTTCTCTCCAGTGACTCCCTTTACCTAATTGAAGAAATGAAGCATTTCTCTCTAGATAGAGCTGCATCCAAGTCTCTGTGCTGGAAATAAGGACACAGTGATATCGGGCCTTTGGAGGGGTGGGGATGGCACGGGGAGAAAGACAGTTAAACCCAGAAAATGTTACAAATGTAAAGCTATTTCACAAATACCATATCTAATCTATGTATAATCTACACACACACACACACGATATATTAATCATATATAACCATATCTGCATATATATGTGTATACGTATATTAAAATTGAAACAGACCGCATAGAAAATATCTTGTGACACTGGGGTGTAGAAAGCTGAAGTAAAATTTAATCACATTTTATAAAAAAGAAAATGTTCACATGAATAAACAGTGTACGCACGCGCGCATACCAGTTATGAGAAAGATAAACTATGTCACTGTTCTTTTGTGGGCCAGAGTGTATAATAATGATGAAGTCAGAACATCGAGAGCTTCATTGTCATTCTTATTGCATTGACAAGCTTCCTAATGTTGTAATTGTTTTTTTATTGTTGCCACCATACGACTCTCACTGCTCTGTCTTCAGATAGATGTGTTTATCTTGTTCCTATGAAAAAAAGTAATTTTGTATTTCAGCCTGTCATATTCTATTTGCACTTCACAAACACCTGCTGATAGAATATTAACAGAGGTACGAGGAAATGTATAGCATTTTTCAGCCTGTAGTAAAAACATCTTAGTGGGGCAACTTATACAGTACTTGCAGAAAGTACAGATTTGATGCGATAACGGACAACAGAAAAATGCAAATCTCTATTAAACTGTTTTATTGCTCTGATGATTCTTTTCTATACCATCTTTGTTATTTTAAAAGAGAAACCATATTGACTTTGCTATATTTACTTGGAAATTTGCATTTGAAATAAGTTTTCATCTCAACCAGAAAATCTAACTTTGCTAATGGAAGGTGTGTGGCTAAATCTCCTGAAGGGCTTTGAAAATCTCAAAGGCCAAGAGTGAATAAATCCTCAGCCCTCTCCAGTCCCTTTATGCAGAAGACAGCCACAAGACTGTTTTCAGATGACCTCCTTGCAAGCTATGGCATAGGGGGCATGCCTATGGAGTGAGGCTGGGGACAGAAGGGGTGTGTTGGGTGAGGCTGGGCTGAAGCATGGAGTATTGTAGAGTCTGCAGCAGTGCTGCACCTATATGGCAGACTCAGAAGGCCTGTTCAAATTACACCAAGGGTCTCTCCAGCTCCCAGAGAAATGAAGAAAGGATCAAAAGGGTGCAAATGTGGCTTAAAACTACCCCCTGTGCTGCACCTCTTAGAGGCACAACAAAGAATCTCATCCCAAGTCTTTTAAACTTTAAGGACTGAATCTACAATAGCAGTAACCTGTTATTTTCATTCTTTAAAACATAGTAATAACTGGGACCCTCCCACAATGGCCTGCTGACCTGAGATGAGATTAGTGATATTCCTAAAAGGACAGTAGTTTCATAGTCAGGTATACATTCAGACAAAGATCTACAACATAGCCAGGCCTACACTATTTTGGTTCTTAAAGCTCCAAAATACCAATTTAAATAAAGAAAAATCAATCCAAACATTATTTGGCAGCATTGCAAAAGTGCAAGAAACTTGTAATATTACTCCTGGGGGAATTTCTGCACCACGGCACATGCACAGAATTCGTGTCCCCCTCAGATTTCTTTGCTTCCCCACAGAAAAATGAGTTTCTGACAGGGAAACAAAGGGAAGCTACAACAGTAGTCACGCACCACTCCTTAGCTGTGCAGGTACATCATTTCAGGCACTCAGACCGCCGGCAGAGAGGTAAATGACCGCAGGGTTAGGGACACCCCAGCCAGTGGCTCCTACCCTAGGCTGGGATCAGCTGCTAGTCCTGGCTGGGCTGGAGGCAGGAGAGGATGGGACTTCCTCTTCCCCTTCAAGGAGTAACTGGGGCTGTGTCAGACCCACCCCCAAGAAACCTCCCCCAGCTGCAGGAAGCTCAGCATCCTCCCCTGCTTCCTGCCCCCAATGCTCCTCAACTATGGGGGAAGGGATCACTGTATGGGGAGCTGATTCCCCCATCCGCCCAACCCCCATGCATGCGGACGTCCCATACCCAGACACTCCCGCCAAGCCTAATCCTGTATACCCAGAACCCCCTAGCCCTCCATACCCGAACCCCACCCCATTGAACCTCAACCCCTGCACCTGGAGCCGCCTGCAGCCAAACCATCTCCCACTGAGCTCCCTTCACTCAAACCCCCACCCTACTTGCCCCAACCCCCTGCACCACCCTGAGCCTCCACATCCAGACCCCCATGCCACTGACCCCCAATTAGCTGCACCCAGACCCCCACCCCACCAAGCTCCACTCCCCCAGCACCCAGACCCCCCTGCTGAGACCCCCACACCCAGACCCCTCCGCTGAGCCCCAAAACACTTTCACCTGGAAGCCCCTGCAGAGTCCTTTGCCCTTGCACTTGGAACCCTCCCTGCAACGAGCCTCTGTGCGTCCAGATCCCCCCACACCTAGACCCCCCACCGAGCTGCCCGCACCCAGATTGTCCCACACAAAACCCTCTCACCCCACACCTGGATTCCCCCCACACTGAGCCCCTCCACACTTGGATCCTGCCTGCCCACACCTGGTGTGCTTGGCGCAGAGGGCCAAGGCCCTAGGGTATTTCTGAGGCAGGCCTAGGCCTTGTGCTGTGTCCAGTTTAGGTGCAGCCTCACCACTGAGTTGGTGTCTCCAGGGTGGATGGTGGGGAGGCTGCAGGATGATCTCCCACCTTCATGCAGCTAGTGGCCTGTGCTTCCCACTGCCATGCTGGAGCCTCTGCAATTATTTATTAACAAATAAAACTTGTAGAATTTTGCAGAATTTTAAAATATTGTGTGCAGAATTTTTAATATTTTGGTGCAGAATTCTCTCAGGAGTATAATATAATCATGTTGTTTAAAACGTCCGAGCAAACATGTTATTGCATTCTGAACAAGTTGTACATGGTGAAGCTGCCCTACCCTTCCTGTGAACGAATTACAATTAAGGTGCATGTCATGATGGCATGTTTTACTATTGAGATGATTGTCACAAAATAAAATTGAGATGGATTGTCACAAAATAAAATTTGCATACATGATGCAAAACTGTACAACTGAAAAAAGCCCAACACTGCCTGACACAGAAAATGCAGAGCTGAAAGTTATGCCAGGTTTATGAACTCAATTCACTACATCCAAACGCACACAACCTCTATCAACAAGCAGAGACACAAGTTTCTACCCAGCAGCAAGACTTCTGTTTTCCCAGGGATGAGGATGAAGCAGCTCTGATGCTTCCTTCTAGCAATATCCTCCAAGGCACAGGCTGAACTTGTAGGATCCACAGGGTAAGAGAAATACATCTGTACATCAGCTCATACTTGGTACTCTATGCAGTATTAAGAGATTTCAGATACACACTCTGTTAACACGGGAAAGGAAGATATATACTTGCAGAATGCACATATCAGATCCCTCAGTGATCACAGTGCTTTTAGTCACCACTGACCGACATCTCCTAGGCATGGATTATTCACATGGGAGGGCAGTTTCAGACACATCTGGAACATTCATCAAGCAACAACCTACGGCCACTTATATTAAGAGCCGCTAAGACATTCACATGACAAAAATGGCCAGTTGATCTCACTCTAAAACCAGCATTTTTAGACCGGACAAGACTCATGACCCTGTTTAGCACAACTCCAAAGGAAAGCCAGAATGTACACTGGAATCCACCAAAAGTTCTCCCTGGCGTCCAGCTGCACCTATTTTTAATGGGATTGGGGTGGACTACAAAATGACACATGCAAGAACACACTGATATATGATGCAGCTCTATTGCCTGCACAGGAGCTGCCTCAGAGATGTCTGATGGTTGGTTTTAAATCTGACATGAGGCACACTATATGAGGGTATCTGGATAAATGCAAACATAACTTAATTATATTTTAAAAGGAAAGTGAAAGGGAGAAAACAAAAGGTAAACTTTTGTAATAACCACATATTAGGCCTTTTCCTAGATTCAGACCTTGGACTGGTTTAAATAAAATAGTTTTTTAAAAAACTCTTAAGAAACAAATACTCTATATACACTACAGTTTAACAGCTGTTAAGTACAGTAATGGCAGAAATTGGGAGTATCAGTGATGACTGGACTAAACAACTTGTACAGATTTCGTTCTGTCTTTAGCTTTTCATACTTTCAATGGCAAAAATAAGTGGTGAGGGGGCAGACTTTTACACTGATCTAAATCTTTTGTAACTGCACAGTTTTCACATTAATGCCAGACATTCTTGCTTTCTATATCTCTTTCTACAAAAATCTGATTTTTAATAGAACGGCAAATCATTTTCTATTGTAAGAAGTTATTTTAAAAATATCTACTAATAGGATTGACGGGCTTGAGTTTCAAGGTCGAGTTTGGAGTTCAAATTCCACAAGTACATATGTGTAAATCAGGTGTGCACACACACTAATGGCTAGTTAATAGGGCTGTCGATTAATTGCAGTTAACTCAGCGATTAAACTCAAAACAAATTAATTGCAATTAAAAAAATTAATCACAGTTTTGATCACACTGTTAGTACTGATTGTTACCTGTTCTTGAATATTCCATTATTTCCCAACATCCAAGAAACGCTCTACATATGTTTCAGCATAATGTCTCTCTTCAGTATGCGTTACTGTTAAAGCAAATGACTGCAGTGTCCATCCGGTATCAATCAAGTGTGCTGTGACTTCAAGATAGCTATGATTGCTCAAGGATGTCCAGTGACCACCAGTCAAAGCAACAGCTAGGGCATTTTTCAGAAGCTCCAACTTTATGGTCTTCTCGTTGTAATATGGGTCATGTATTCATAATGCAATGGCTCCTCGGGAGGGCAGGGTGTATGACTGACTGGAAGATGCAATTTGAATAACATCTCTCAGCCTTCTGTCGTTTACAATGTCGAGTGATCTGCAGTTCATAGCTATCCACTTTGCAATAGCATTGGTTAAGCTGTTGTACTTTCAGGATCGTACAAGCCCCTGGATCAAACAAACTCTGTAAGCGTACTCTGTTATGGCTGGTGGGATTCATTTGCTGTTGGTGGGTTATCTGTAGCGCAAGATCTGGAGGCGAAAGCATGTTTAGCATGTAGGTGGTACTGAAGTACTTCTATAGTATTTGTGGCACCTTAGAGACTAACAAATTTTTTTGAGCATAAGCTTTCGTGAGCTACAGCTCACTTCATCGGAAAGCTTATGTTCAAATAAATTGGTTAGTCTCTAAGGTGCCACAAGTACTCCTTTTCTTTTTGCGGATACAGACTAACACGGCTGCTACTCTGAACCCTTCGATAGTATTGGAACTTATCCCTGCAATAGCTACATATAACTATTTTTTTATCCGGTGCAGTCAAAACTGTGATTAACCAAGACTAATTTTTTTTAAATCTCTTGATAGCCCTACTTATCAAGCTCAGTTTTGAAAGAAGTATTCTTTTTGCCCCCACTATTCCCCTTGGAAGGCTGTTCCAGAACTTCTCTTCTCTGATAAGAAACTTTCATCTAACTTCAAGCATAAACTTGTTGATGGCCAGTGTATATCCATTTGTTCTTGTACAACCACTGGCCCTTAACTTAAATAGCACATCTCTCTCACTGATATATTTATACAGAGCAATCATATCACCCCTCAGCCTTTGTTTAGTTAGGCTAAATCAGCCAAAGTCCTTAAATCTCCTCTTGTAAGGTAATTTCTCCATTCCTCTGATCATCCTAGCAGCCCTTCTCTGAACCTGTTCCAGTTTGAAATCATCTTTGTTAAACATGGGAGACCAGAATTGCACCCAGTATTCCAGATGAGGTTTCATCAGAGCCTTGTACAACGGTAATAACACTTCCCTGTCTCTACTGGAAATACTTTGCCTGATGCATGCTAGGACTGAATTAGCCTTTTTCACAGCTGCATCACATTGGCAGCTCATAGTCATCAACCAAAACACTCCTTCGTCACTTCCAACTATTAAGTCCCCATGACCTTTCACCTTGCATTAGGCCTGTCAATTAAGGATTAAGTGACAGAATGATTAACGCGTAAATTTTTTTAATGTGTTAATCGGACTTCGGAGTCAGCGGGGCCGAAGGCTCGCACCCCGAGGGGGGCCGAAGGCCTGTGCCCCAAGAGGCTGAATGCAGGGGGATCACGATTTTTTTTCTAGTGGGTGGGGTCATGATTTTTTTTTTAAGTCCAGTTGGGGTAGCCAGCATCAAAAGCTTGAGAAACACTGTCTACAGTTTTACATTGTTTTATTTTTGAATGCGGTTACGTTAAAAAAATTCTACATTTGTAAGTTGCACTTTCACGATAAAGAGATTGCACTACAGTACTTGTATGAGGTGAACTGAAATACTCTCTATTATCTTTTTCACAGTGCAAATATTTGTAATAAAAAAATAATATGAAGTGGGCACTGTAACTTGGTATTGTGTTGTAACTGAAAATCAATATATTTGAAAATGTAGAAAACATCCAAATATTTCAATAAATGGTATTCTATTATTAACGGTATGATTAATCGCAATTCATTTTTTTAATTGCTTGACAGCCCTACTAGTTAGGTATCTAACTGGCCATTTGGATGTACACTTGTGGTATATTCACGTGCAAATCAGACCTGTGCATACTTTAAATGTTCAACTTTTCACTGCATTATTCACATTCTAATAATTAACACAGATGGATACTGCTGCCAAATCAGGCACCCAGTTGCCCATTGAACAAACTTTACAGAGTGTTCTACTGTGAAGAACCCTAAAAATGGTACCTCTAGGCCGTGTGTGTTTTCAGAATAAGTTTTTGCTACTTTTTATTCCTGTTAGCCCGTACAGATCTAAAGAAGAGTGAGCGGTATTCTGTGCTTTCTTGTGCATCAAGGGAATTGTTAACCAGGTTCCAACTGCAGAGCAAAATTTTGCCCTAAGTCTAACGTATCAAATACTATTGAAAACCACTAGGTTGCAAAGATATGCTTAAGTACAAAGGGGCTGCACAGGTGCAGTTATTAGCTAAAGACAGAAGCTGATCTGACGAAACTTTGTTGCTGGTGGTTATACATCAGTAGGAAAGAACCTAGCAGGACTTTCCGATCTCAGGCTGAGTTTGTAGGGCTGGGAACTAAAAATCCATCATTTTATTTGTATGCCAATATGTCAAATTCAGTCATTTTTTGGAGCAATTTTAAAGAGTTTATAGACACAAGTAAATCCTTGGAAAAAATAACAGGACGCACAGCTGGCGTATATGAATGGAGTAATACTAAATAAGGGGCTTTCTACTTTTGGAATAATGACTGTATGAAGAGCCCTAAGAAAAAATTTTAAAGGATATACAAAGAATACTTACTTTAGATACAGACTTGCCCACATTTCCCTAATTGATACAGATGTTCATCAGAAAAGATTATGCTCACCATTCAGTTAGATGGCCGTGGGGCTAGAAAAGAATTGCTACATTAGCAGCAAAACTTTAAGACCACAGATATATGCACTAATTTGTACTGTTTGTTCCTGTGTACTAGGCCCTCTGCATATTTTATTCAATCTTTTATAAATTGATCCAATTTCCTCCTGAGCGACTGCTTTGCCTGTTCCGCTACCAAGGATAAATTGA